>NC_081851.1:46829398-47144398 GCF_963259705.1 Myotis daubentonii | reverse complement strand
TCAAACTGGAAATGATTTTTAAAAGATGCAGTAGCTGAGAAACTGCAGCAACTGGAATGAGTAAGCCCTTTAATACAAGAATTTCTTTTTAATAGTGTTTTAACCGTTTTAATTGCTAACAACATCTGTAAAACCGGAAAAAAGCATTTTTAACTGTGACTCCAAGATAAGCTTTCCCTCTTTCAGGAAGAGAAAACAATTATTCATTGGTTAATTAGCTGTAAACAACTTTTAAAAGACACATCCATTATATATGTAATTATTTGCAAAAAGGCTTTAATGTTATTTGTACTAATGCATAATTATTAGTGCTTGCTAAAAGGATTAACAGTACTTAGATGACCACTATTATTGTAGAGTATCACAGTGAAGAAATGAGATTAGCATCAGGAAAGAGTATGTTATGATGAACCAGATAGGTTTTTTGTTTTGTTTTGTTTTTTTCTTTTTCTTTTCTTTTTTTGCAACCTTCAGTGGCGATAATGTGTAGTCATATTACATTTTCTGAAAGAATGTGTTTCAAACTCAGGGGATGGTAGTTTTTCATCTTTATTTTTATGGCACATGAAAAAAAAAAAATCTCACCAGACAGGAATATATTCCTAGGGTTACATTGCTGCTATGATTTATTTATTTATTTATTTATAACTCTGAGAGTTCTTTTTCAAAAAATCAACAGTATATAATATTTTAAACCTGTGGTTATTGAAAGCAAAGTAGTTACCGATAAAACCAGGAGCTATTTACTCATTAGTGCTCATGGCAGCCTTTGTATTATATTTATTAGATCATGTAACCTTGTTCCCCTGTGGTGTGTGGGATAACTCACAACCATTGGTAGAAATTAAGCACAATAAAAACAAAATAGTTCTGCCTGGTATTTGGATTTCAGTTGATGAAGTTCATTGTTGACTTGCTTCTGGTGTTCAGTGTTTTGGTTGAAACAGAGTAACTTGGACATTCAAAGTCAAATAGTTTGGGTATTGACTGGCCTTTTCCCCTCCCTTTTGTTTGCCTTCCTTTTTTCCCATTGCCTTTCATTGATTACCTGATACGATTATTAAAAAGACTCAAAGCTGTGCATTTCATTCGACAGGGATGTTGATGAAGATATTTCATAGCCTGGGGGCAAAGCCAAGGCTTTTGTACTTGTTGCTACTATCTATCATAATGAACTCAGCTTAGGTGGTCCAAGGGCTTGGGGTGCGCTTTCTGACCACAGATGTCTGGATTGGATTCCACTCAAGAGCCCTCTCTTTTAGAAAGAACTGAAGTTCTGGGGCTCTGGTTTCAGGATTTGCAAACCTAAATTTCCCAGGATGCTAGGTAAAATCTCAGTGGTAGTGACCTCTTTATCTTTCCTTAAGACAGAGAAGCTGGGTATTTCCTGGGGGAAGGTCACTGTGAAGGGAGACCTTGCCTGAAGCACTGTGTAGACAGGAAGACTCTTGCATATTTCTCAATGTAATACAGTCTTTGCTCCAGAGTCCTTGGCCAAGCTGCACTGTGAACTGGGAATGTGGGCTGGTGTCCTTGTAAGTCACTCTTAGCCTCTACTGGAGAGCAATAATATTTTGAGTTTGAAATTTTTGTAGCATTTGGCATGAGCTTGCTGTCTCTAAGTAAAGGAGTTTTTGTTTTGTTTTGAGTAACCTGCTTGGGCTGTCACATTGGCCAAAGCATCTAAACCTGATGCTCTCATGGCTTGAGAGATCTTATCTGTGACACTGTATCAGTGGCCACTAGTTCCTTAACCCACTGTGTGATCAGATTCTGCCTCTCAGTTTCTTCCCTATTTCCACCAAATCTCCAAACTATTTTAAGGAGGGGAGGATGCCCATATAACTCATTCATATCTTGTGTTTTTTTTCTCCTAAGTTTCAAATTCAAACACAGCCCAAGGCCTTTGGCATGGAGAGGGTTCTAAATGGATGCTGTGGCGCTATTATTTTCCATAGTTGACAGGGAAATTATTACATTTTTAGGGAATTGTGAATTTAAGCACAGATGATTACTTTAAACATTGGGGTTTTGCAAATGGGAAGCCTTGTTGTTCAATTTACTAATTTATTTTGTGATCTGTGACTAAACTGAGTAAAAATGCAAATAGTACCAGGCCCTTTCCATTTTATCACCAGATCAGTTTACTGATGGGAGGATCAGAGTCACTAAACACTCCAGCACTCTCCTGATTCCTAAGAAGCTGGGCAGGAAAAGCAGCTAAAGGGAAGACTGTGGGAAGACTGCGGCACTTCACACAGGGAGGCTTCAATGAAATCTACTTATTTATTTTAGGTTTAAAATGAAGAGTCTCCAGCTCAGTTTTATTGGCCATTGTGACAGCACAAACAGGTCTGTTACCCATCACACACGACAATAAACTACATTGCTGGGAGGTGGCAAACTCACGCAAAAAGGAAAGCAGTTGGCAAGGCTGAGTAAATACCTCTATGAGCTTAAAGGGATCCTGTTAAATGCCTTTGTATGTTATTTGTATACAACTTCGAATCTTAAAAACTGAAAATCACATTTTTTAGTTCTTTTTTTCTTATTTTGCATTTCCTAGGGCTCAACTAAGTTTTAATACTTATGATATTCAACATAGTTTATGAAAATGCATTTCTTTCATATATATATATATGTTAATATCTTTAATTTAGCCAGGTCATCAAGGGAACATTAACCAGGGACACTTATTGGGATAAAGTGTATTGTTATATATGTTTAGAAATACTATGGGTCAAATGAAATCCTAATATGATTCAGCCTTTAACAAGGGATTCATTCTGAAAATTCAGTAGAGGGAGTGTGAAATTCCCAGTGGCTATCCATAGATTGAAGATACCTTTAAGCAAAAACGATGGGAAGTCTGATCCCAAGGTGAAGGGATCAACAGTCCAGGCTCATCATCTCCTCAACACTTTATAATAAGAAAAAAATCTGATATGACATAAAAATTGATTTGCTTAGCATTGTCTCTTCCAAATATCTCTTCTTTAAAAATTGCTTAATTAGACTAAGTGATGTAGCTCATTTGTGTAATAGGTCAGGGTCTGAGTTGCAGGAAGTCCACACTTTGCAGGTCTGCAATCTCTTATCCACAGCCCCTGGGGCAGATATATCTCTGCATTCAGAAATTTTCTATTTTAGAAAGGTAATATGGTACATGTGCCACAGAGTATGCAGTATCTCCAGCTGGGTCCGGGGCAGCACCCTACAATCAAACACATTCACATTTTTGCATTGCAATCTATGAATATTCACACTGCATGGGATAAATAAAGGCTGGAAATCTCTCTTTGAAATTAGTTCAGGTCTGGTTTTGCTGCCACATGAGTTATGAAAAACCTTACAGAGCTTTTTGTTTTCAGAGTTGCAGATGGGAGATTGCAGACCAGTATTTCTTTACTCACTCAAACATTGCAGTTACGTCTGGGTGTCTTAGTTTTAATTTTTATTTCAGTTGGGTCATAATATACTGCTGTAATCAAACAAGTCAATATGGACAAATATGGCAAGAATGTAAATGACAGACCCAATGTTTTATTTTGTTTTGCTTTTAATAAGAATTCTATAAATATTTATTAACAAATATGAGCCAAGCACTGTGCTAGTGCCCAGGGATATGCTAGAGGAGTGAAAGCATGGTCTGGCTCATAGAATTTATCATGAATTTAGGCACATGAGACTTTCTGTTTTACACACACACACACACACACACACACACACACACACACACTAACATCAAGAGGTATATCAAAACAAGTGCTAAATAAAGTGTTCCAAAGAATACATGCTTTAAGTTTGCAGTGGCAAATAGGTTTCAAATCACCTACCAAATCCTATTGATTGGCAGTGGCTGCTTCTGGTGCTGTATTGAGGCTTCTGAAATAAGTCTGAGATTAGCTGCAAGAGTCTCTTTATTGATTATCAATGTATGCCATGGTGGTAGGAGAGTGGAATGACAACAGACATGCCATATATTTGCCATCCCTCCTTGTCTAGATAGTCAAAGTCCCAGGAAAGATTTTTCTTAAGAGAAATGTTTCATTGCTACTATTGTTCTACAGTTGTTGTTGTTATTTCATCAGTCCATGCCAATTTTAAAAAGTCCCACAAGAGTTAGTTATTTTCAAAAATTTAAGAACATATTCATTGAATTCCATGGTTGTCATGTGAAGAACCCTTAAATAAATATGGCATCTTACTTTTTTTGTGCAGCATTCTGATGTGGTTATTTTAGATGAGTATGGAACAATAATATTTGATATCACAAATTAGATTATAATCATATTGATTAGTAGTTGAGAATCTCTTCAGCTTAACTTTTCTGATGTTGTTTTTTCCATTTTGTTTTGTTTTAATATGAGTTATAAAAATGTGGTAATGTTAATTAAATGTGAAACTCTCTTCCAAGAAACATGATTTATTTTGGGGTCATTATGGGTGATTACCCTAAGTATTACCTTCTTCCCCCTGGCCCCCATTATTTCAGCAGTCCTGTTTGCACTTGGTGTATTGGAATAGGAAGTCTTTATAATCTTGTTGCTGAGATTGTTTGACTCCTCAAATGTTTAATTGACTTCTGAAATGTTTAATTATGATGAGTGGAGGATGTTGGAAAAGGACTCATTCCAGTGTGACTATTATGAAAGGAACATATGTACATCTATGCATAATGTATATATGTAAGTATGTGTGTATCTTATGTATACATGTGGAAAACATTCACTAATAGCAAGGATGTAACAGTTCATGCAACTTTCCTCTGTCTCCCTTACCTTAAGCATTCTCCTATGACCAAATCACAAAAAAAGGTGTCAGATTTATCCTAATTCTGGAGTTTGACCTCTTCCCATAAGATTTGGGTTTTGACATATGCTTTCTCAAGTTCTGACTGTAATATCTTGAAATCTTACTTGAGAGATTTTTCTCTTGAAATTTTATTCTCAGGTTTGGGAAGAAAAAGAGTCTTTTAGTCCTGTAGAATATTTCGTATGTCGTAAGTCCATGGCAAATTCTGTGCTGGCTTAATTTTATGTCATTAACAAATACCGAGCTGAATATTTTTAAATGAATTCTGAAAAGTTCAAAGTTCCCTGCTGCTTGTGTGAAAGGTCAGGCCATCACATTTAAAACAAGACAAAATGGAATAATAAAGGAGCCACAGGAATCTTTTATTTTTATATCTTTGGGACACAGCAGCAGGGATCAAACAGTTTAGCTATGACAGTGCCCTCCTCACCTGCCATGTACCTCCTTGGGCATGAGAATGGACAATCCAAAGTACCAAAAATGTGCGCATCAAGGCTCTTTGAACATCAAACTGGGCAATCATATCTGTACTCAGGGGAAGCTGCTCTAAGGCTGGCCACAAAATGGTAATGCAGGCAACCAAATGAAATGGATTATAAAATTTGATTGGTATAACGAATCGAAGTTAAAATGTCCCCTAGTGCATTGAATACTGAACTGGGAAACTGTGATCAGATAGTGTGGAATTATACATTATTTTTGCCAAAAAAGGGAAAAGATTATTAACTCATACAAAAAAGACTTTTAGAAGAAATAGAAAAATAAAACTACCAATTTTTACCAGATGTCAACTAACATATAGACTTTGTAATTAATGCATTGCAGGTTTATTTAAAGATATTAAGTATATGATATTCTCGAATTCACCCTGACACAATTGAGGAAACTGGTGCATATATATATATATATATATATATATATATATATATATATATATAATTATTAGCAACTATGTTACTTATTCTAAAAATAATGAATAAAGTAAAATGCATCTTAAATTCTTCCAGCTTTGAGTCTATTTGAAATTAATACAAAAATTACATTGGACAATTTTAAACATATGCAAATAAAAATAAAATGCCAATTCTATGAGATAAACACGAGGATTATAACTGAACTTATAGTTTAAAGAATAAATCAGGTAAAACAAAGATTTGGAGTCAAGTATTTAACTTGGTTTAAGGTATGTGTGTGTATTTTTATATTGCTAGATCCCTACAGTATCTAAAAAGAGGCTTGTAAATCTCAATATAATTTGACTCAGAGGGATTTTTTAATGCATAGCATATTAATATATTTCCCTTACCTTGAGGCACATATGGTTTTATTGAGTATACTTACTGTTATAGACCCATTTGATATAATCTCACTTTCACTATGTTTTATGTGGAGGTGTCTTTACATCTACTAACACATTTAAATGTGTCAGAAGTCCGTTAGTAGCTTCATATGAGTATCGACATCTATATAGTGCCCGTGGCAGCCAGTAGGATGTGCCCCCACACCTCCACCCATAGGATGTGGAATGGGGACACACTAAGCCTGTCCTGACACGATTGGAATTTCCGTCAGTTGCCACTCAAACCCTGCATCCCATCAGATAAAGTGGCTCCAGTAACTGCAAGGTACTGCCCTATCAGGCAAGGAGACTTTACAGAGAGGTGCAATACATAAGGAAGGGTGTAGTTCCACTGCACAAGCACCAGAGTCCCCACCTCTACAGACTGAGATGTCACAGTTATACGTCATCCTTCTGGCCTCAACTTCTTTATAACCGTTCCCCTGCCTTGACTGGAGAGCAGCATCTTCTTTCTCCCTTCGGATGCTGCTTTCTTCATGCACACGAGCTTTTTAGTTAACCTCTCACCGGAGTACCATTTTCGTGAGTTCCATCCAGTTCCCTCCTGAGCCCAGGTAACAGAATTGAGGTCCCCAGCTTCTGTGCTCTGAAACTTACTTCTGAGTTTGCTCCAAGGCCATGCCTCCTACATAGCTCAGCCAATCACTGAGCTTGGTGACAAGCTAAGTCAGGCCTGCTCCTGGGACCAATGTAGAAGCTCTCCATTCTTCCTCATGTTCAGACTGCATCATGGTCCAGTGGTTCTCAACCTTCCTAATGCCGCGACCCTTTAATACAGTTCCTCATATTGTGGTGACCCCCAATTTCATTGTTACAAATTGAACATAATTAAAGCATAGTGATTAATCACAAAAACAATATGTAATTATATGCCGGGAGCCGGTCCATCCTTGCTGTTTCAAGGGACCTGGCATATATGGCATATGGTTCTTAATATGTTTGCTCACCTTCTTGGCGCTGTGTTTTAACCAAGGTCACCTCTCCGAGAAAGGTTGAATCCCCAGGTAGGGATTTTCCCCTGAAGTTAGGGAGGGAATAAAACCCCTCAACTAAGTGCCAGGCGGGTAATTAATCCCTTTAACTACGAACAATCATGCTTAAACTACATAATCTTTTCTCCCTGGAATGGAGATAAGAAACGCCCTAACCTTTGTAATAGAGATTGATAGGATTGAATCAACTGGTATAAATACAGTTGTAACAAGACAGAAACACTCAGAACTCAGAACACAGAACTAAGGACACAGGGCTTGGAAGACAGGACCAAGAGAGACAGAGCCTAGGCACAGAACCTACACAGAACGTTCTCTAGAGACAGAAGAACTTCGCTGGCGAGAGCATGCCGGAGGATCCTGGACAGGGACTGGCCTCGGAGCCTGGAGACGGAGCCTGGCGAGAGAGCATGGCAGGGGATCCTGGACTGAACCTGACTGCGGAGATTGGCAGGAGAGCCTGACTAGAACCTGGCTACAGAACCTGGCTGGAGATCCTAAGCAGAACCTCTCTGGAGATCCAGACCAGAACTTGGCTGGAGATCCTGGCTGGAGATCCTGGCTAGGCTGCTGATCAACTGAACACTTTCTCCGTGTCCTTCCTTCTTCGCCGACTCCGTCCACGCCTTTGGGGACCCCTGGACCCGCTGGGGTTGGACCCCGGCAATTATATATGTGTTTTCCAATGGTCTTAGGCGACCCCTGTGAAAGGGTCGTTCAACCCCCAAAGGGGTCGCGACCCACAGGTTGAGTACCGCTGGCTAAGGGCTCCCCCAGCCTCTCCTCTAAGGTCATCTTGGCATCTGCTTCTCAGAGGACCCATATTAGCACAGTTTTTTTATTCTTTAGTTTATTATTCTTTGTGGATCATAATTAGTTGTCAGCCTTTTGTGCTCAATAAATGTTTAATGAATGAATGAATGAATAGATCGCTTTTTTGAGCAAGAGCCATAGATAGTGAAGTTCAAATATGGTGTGGTATTTATCAACTATACATTGCTAGTTGTACTCAATCTCTATTCTTAAAATGTTTTCACGCTTAAAGTTTTAATGATTTGCAAATCTGAGTACTGCTGTGACTCTCCAGAGGTAGGGCCATATCATTATAGTTTGGTTGTTCATTGACCACTCATTTACAACTAACACATTTCTGAAACACCTTTAACTATTACTGGCTGGGAGAAGCGGGGCGGGGGGCGGGGGGAGGGCGGGAAAGAACCAAGATGTATGAACATAATTCTTGCCCCCAAGATGTTTACTAGTTCAGTTGACCGAAGACTAAATTTGCAAGCAACTAACACCATTTAGGAGTTAGGCAGACTAATCATGTGAAATTTGAGACAAAGAACCATTTTCACATATACCTAGAGCACTCACAGATAAGTGATCCACTTGCATGCAGAGAGTATATGGTTAGGTTTTACAATTTTCTCAATAACATGAACACTTTCTACCTGCTCATCTGGTTTCCCAGACTCCTGGACTTCTAGTTATCAATGTAGAATACCTGTGCCCTCATTAGAGAGTGTAACCTCAGTCATTGGCTATTTCTTCCTTGCCATTCAAAGTTTTATCTGCAGACTAGCAGCATGAGCATCACCTTGGAAGTTGTTAGGAATACAGAATCTCAGCCCTAACTCCACAGCTGCTCAATCAGAATCCTTGTGTTTAACATATGACTCAGGCACATGGAAGTGTGAAAAGAAATAACTTGGAGTCTATTATGTCACTAGGATGAGACTTAGATCATGGGAGTCTACACATTACCAGGAAGCTTTCCTTGAGTTGCAAGAGTCTCAACTAGGTATTGGATTCCAAACCTGATTGATCAACACTTCTTCACTATTTTTTAAACAATATTTATTTACTTTTTCAACACTTTGTTGTTCCAAAAATATTTAAGATGACTTACAGAATACACACACACACACACACACACACACACACACACACACACACACACATATATATATATAGTTTAAAGAGAATAATAATAGCAACAATGACACAAATAATAACGAGACGGTTGGAAACAAAGGTGAAAAGAAAATATGGATAAGAAAAAGAGACCATCGGAGAGGAAGGTATACTAGATCCATGAACAGCGATCTAGGGCCTATGTCTTCTTTTGCAATATAAAGGTTACTGAAGACACTAGACATTATGTTAGTCAATGTCACCTGTATAATATCCCATGAGACAGCCTTCCCAAATGTAATACCAGGAAAAGCTTTGTCTAATTTGAAGAACTGTAGTGCTCTCTTCTTTATGATAATAAAACGTATATAAATTACCATGCTTCTCTCTTTCTCTGACTGTCAGGAAGCACAGGGCCAGATATTATGACAACCGTGGAAACTATTTTAACCTTCATAACTGGAATATTTCCCTTTTCTTTGAATAGTTAAAGCCATCTCATCTTACTGTACATATATTCTATATTGTAACTCAGTTCAAATCACTTTTAGAAAAGATTTTTTGTAATGAATAATGATATGTCAACATATAATCAATCAACACATTTTGTGTCTATTCTGAGTGATGTTGAGAAGGATGCTTTTCTGCACTCACTAAGAAAAATGGGTTGTTCACATCCTCTTACCCAAACTCTGATTAAGCTGGTTTGAGCATTTGGGGTATGCACGGTAGTGGGTGAGTTCTAATCTACACTAATAAAAGAGAAAAATGGTAATTGGCGTACGACGATACCCTTTTCATTGGCTAATCAGGGCTATATGCAAATTAACTGCCAACTATGATTGGCAGTTAACTGCCAACTAAGATTGGCAGTTAACTGCCAACAAGATGGCGGTTAATTTGCATATGTAGGCACAATGCAGGGAGGCGAAAGGGAAAGCAGGAAGAAGCCCCCTGCCACTGACAGTGATCAGAAACCCAGGGGGGAGCTAAGAGCTGGGGGGCAGGGCAAAGGCGGCCCTGGGGCCACCTTTGCCCTGCCCCCCAGCCATGATTGGAGAATCAGGTGCCTTTGCCGACCTGGCCAGTGATAGCAGGAAGTAGGGGTGGAGCCAGCGATGGGAGCTGGGCACGGTCAAAGCTGGCAGTCCCGGGAGCTAGGGGGCCCTTGCCTGGGCCTAAAGCGGAGCCCACGATCGCGGGGCCGCTGCAGCTGCGGGTCCCCGCTGCCCGGGCCGGACGCCTCAGCCAGAGGCCTCAGGCCTGGGCAGGGGCAGAGCCTGCAACCGCGGGGAGCTGGGGGTCCCCTGCCCAGGCCTGACACCTCTGCCGGAGGCCTCAGGCCTGGGCAAGGGGCCAATCAGGTGATCAGAGGGTGATGGGGGTCTACGCCTCTGGCTGAGGCATCAGGCCTGGGCAAGGGGCAGAGCCAGCAATCGGAGGGGTCTGGGGGTCCCCTACCCAGGCCTGACGCCTGGGCCAGAGGCATCAGGCCTGGGCTGGGGGCAGAACCAGTGATGGGGGGAAATGAGGGTCCCCTGCCCAGGCCTGACACCTCTGTCAGAGGCGTCAGTCCTGGGCAAGGGGCTGATCCTGCGATTGGAGGGTGATGGGGGTCAACGCCTGAGGGCTCCCAGTATGTGAGAGGGGGCAGGCTGGGCTGAGGGACACTCCCCCCCCACACACACCCAGTGCACGAATTTCGTGCACCAGGCCCCTTGTAGAGAATAATAAGGAATAATAATATTGAAAGCTATGCCTAAAGGAAAGATAGGGGTGACTGTGAAATTGAACAAATTTAGAGGAACTTACATAATTGTGTACAATGCCCACTGGGATCAATCTTTATGGACCAACTCTCATAATGTGTGCATGGCCAGCCCACAGTGGTGAGACAGCTAATTAGATAGGGACACACCCACCAGCAAGATTATAGTCCTACAATTGGTTTTTTCCTGCATAAAGATGCTTTCTTGTGGGTGGCTGTGGTCATGGCCATGGCCATGGGAAGATGGAGTTAGGCTACCTAGTGGTGTATTTTCATTGTGCTTAGATGCAGTCCCACCCATTTTAATATTTGAACACTGCTGTTAAAGTTCCATCCATTTAGCATTTGGGCCTTGATTAAATACACATTGACTAAGAAGCATCATAAGTTCTGAGAGTCAGGCTTCATTTTAGATTTTCTTGCTTGTAGCCAGTTATGTTAAACATTAATGCAACTGAAACTTTATATTTTTAAAACCTGTAAATAATTCAGTTTTCTTTACCAAAGTATTTGCCCCCAAATATTGATTTTTAAACAAAACAAAACAGAAACAGACCCATAAATACAGAGAACAAGCTGATGGTTGCCAAAAATTAGGTGTGTGTGTGTGTGTGAGGGGGCAGTATGGGTGAACTAAGTAAATAAACACATACATATTAGTGAGGTTTAATAGTTTAAAAAATATTGATTTTGAAATACAAGACATATCAAAACTTTAAGAGTTTATAGCACATGAGTGATTTGCAAAAGGGACATATGGCTATATTTCCTGTGTAATTTTTGTATGAATAATTATCATCATGGACATAATAAGTATTAAGTAATTTGGCTTTATATTTTTCCAATTATTACATTGTAATGACCTTTATTAATGCTAAAAATTTAATTAAATTTGTCAGTATTTTACTAAAGTTCCAGCATTAACATTGTATATACATATTCTATGACATTCGCGTTTCCTGAAAGTTGTAAATAAAACTGTAGTCCAACTCTATATAGAAATCTCACCACTATTGTTACTGTTACAAAGCATGCATTTTGTAACTGATGGTTGTCAACCTGTAATTTTTTTTGCCTTTTATGCCTTAAACATTTTGCAGTTTACATTAATTTTTATAGTATTTACAATCTATCCTGTCATTGCATTTTTAAATGATGAAATGAAGATGATCTTTATTTAATTATGTCTTCTTGGACCAGAGGTTCTCAATCTGAGTTGCACGGTAGAAACACTTGGGGAGCTTTTCAAAATCCAATTGTCCATGCTGCACCCAGATTAATTAGGTTGGAATCTCTGGGGTTTGGATGCAGGTATCAGGATTTTTTAACCCTCCCCAGCTGATTCCAACATGCAGCCAAGTTTGAGAACCAGTGGATGGAGCAGAGAAGCACATCTGCTCTGAGCCATTCCCAATGGCCCAAAAGATATTGCAGAAGGTTCCGTGCCTCAGGCTTCATCATTTGGTGTGTTTGTCCTGCTTCCTAAATCAATTTTGGGATGATAACAGTTGGAAACAGTATAGAGGACATTGGAGGTATTTTGTAACAAGTTTTACCCAACAAAGTCATTGGTTTATTAGGATAGATGGAATTCCAAACTTTGAGGCTTTTCATAGTCGTAACTGATGGCATCTGAAGTTCATTATAAGTACCATGTTTATGAAGTATCTAAGTAAGCATTCCACTGAATTAACATTCAACACTCAAATTGAGTCTGCTATTGAAAGAGCATGTATGTGAACCCACAGGGCATGCATACAGAAATGGAAAAAAAACACGTGTATATATAGCCCTAGCTGGTTTGGCTCAATGGATAGAGCGTCAGCCTGCAGACTGAAAGGTCCCAGGTTCGATTCCGGCCAAGGGCACATGTGTGGGTTGCAGGCTTGATCCCTGGTAGGGGGCATGTAGGAGGCAGCCAATCAATGATTCTCTCTTACCATTGATGTTTCTATCTCTTTCTCCCTCTCCTTTCCTCTCTAAAATCAATACAATATATTTTAAAAAATACCTATATATATGGCAATCTTTCCTTGAGCCCTGAAAAATCAGTGTAGATTGATGCTAGGAGTCTCAAATTGGAGGCAGGAGCCTGGATTTTCTTTTTTTCCTGTGTCTGCTTCCACCTGAAAATTCTGTCATCTTTATTGTGTAGGTAGTTAAAAATGTAAAATCGGTGAGATTGATTTCTCCTCTCTCCACCACCCACATTTTTTTTAAAGTGCAGAATTTCTGGATAAATATCCTGAAGTAAGAAAGTTTAAGTGTCTACTCTGACAGTTACGAATCATTTTATGCAATAGGCAGACAGACAAATTGTGCTGATTGTCTGTATTTCTTAAAAAAGAAAAAAAAGGAGAGAGGGAGAGAAAGTCTGGCCTGGAAACTAGAGTAAATCACAAAAGTGATCTCAAGTGAACAGAGATAGATTTCTGGAATACAGTGTGCAATGAAACCACTGACCTCTTATACACGGGTTCATGTCTTTTTCTACAGAAACAGATGGGTAATAGCATAATGCCGAAATCATGCTCTACATAATATGGACCTAGTGATTGCAGACCTGATTGCTTGCCATATGGTTGCTGAAGGGTTGAAGAGAAAATGGGATGATATGCAAACCCTTAAAAGCAACATTTTTATTGAATGGCCATTACATTAAAACCCAAACTCTGCAAATGAAGGCAAAAAACTGTGGTGAATAATGATGAAATAACAAAGCAATAAAAGCAGCAGCAGCATTGTATGTATTTTGTTTCGGATATGCAAAAAAAAGGGCAGGCTTATTTTTGTCACTTTGCCTAGCATTATTATGAGCTTTTCAGGGTAAGGGGGTGGGACATAAATGCCTTCGGGGCAGAAATGCTGTATGTGTGGAGCATTGCCGCACTCACTAGGTCAGAAAGAAGAAAATGATCACTTTTCCCAGAGGAACTGAATTTGACTCAAAAGCTACCTGCAGTATGTGACTACCCCTGTGAAGTTCAGTATATCAGCAAGAAGCTAGTAGTAAAAACCTGCTTTGAGAGTCTAGGGTGATAATGCAAAATGAAGACACTTGTTTACCTTTTGCCACTGAATTTCCTCGTGCCGATTTTGCTTCTGCCTGACTGTTGGCAAACAGGTGTATGGGGTAAGGTGAATGCCGTTTCCCAGAGCGTATTCCAGTTTAGTTGAGCAGCTGGGATCTGTTTTGCTCTGAGTTTTGTTTTTTAGTGTGTAACTGGGAACAGAAATTTATTAGCTTGCTTCAAATTTGCATACACTTCATTTCCTGTCTCTTTAATGAATGTCTTTCAATCACGCAAAATCATAAGAGTTTGTGCTCTCAGAAATGGAACCCACATACATTAAACTAAACCTAGTAAGAGAGTGTGGAGGGTAATGAGGTGAGAGGTAAAAATTCAGCCCTTCAGTGAGAAGTCTGAAGCATCTAATTTTTTTTTAGAATGTCAGAGCTACTGATCAGGACCAAACATCCAAACTCAGAGTATATTATTAAGCCCACAAATCTATGGGAACTTGGGGAATTCTAATTCCCTAGTGCCTGCCTATAATGGTTCACTCCACAAGAATTTCTTTTAAAAAAAAAAAAGATTTCACAAATGTCACCTTACTATGAATTAACTTCCTTATTAAACTCTCTCTATATTTTCAATTCCTAGGGGTTAAACCATATGATTAGTGAGTAGTCTGAGCTGTTTGCTTTTATTTGCCTCACATTTTTTCTTCTTCTTGTGCCCCTGGCTTTAATTCAGTTTTCTAGAAGCAGAGATATCCCATGAGAATTACTAAGTTCAAGTTGGAAAGGATTTTGGACCGCTTATAAACGTTGCCCATTGTTTATAAAATGTGTGTTTGAGGGAAGAGGTTGACGTTGGCTAGTAGGAGGTTTGGGGATGTTCTTTATTTTACTTTGATTCTTATCCCTCATTGTTAAGGGTAATTAAGAATTGTTTTGTTAAGTTGAAACTATCATGCCCACTCTCAAGGTAAGTAATTGCTTAGTTCAGGAGTTCTCACATTGTAGGGCCAGTTAAAGCACAGATTACTGTGCCCCAGCCTGAGAGTTTCTGATTCATTGGATCTCCATGTGGTTGGTTATGATTTGCATTTTTAAACAACTTCCCAGTTGATGATGCTGCTGATTCCTGAGACCTCACTTTGAGAACCACTAGCCATGTTTTAGTGCCCAGTGACCAGGCAGATACTTTAGCACCATCAAATATTATTGATCTGAGCATGGAAAGAGTTTTGTGAGCTTTTGATGTACTTGTAGTTTTGAAAGGAACACTCTGCACACTTAAGGCAGCCGATGAAGCCACACGGAGCAAGATCCAGGCAACTTTGTTTCAAGTAGGAGTGGAGGTGCAGGGGGAGGCACCCTAGTGCGGGTGCGTTGTAACTTTCCCTGTTTTGTCGTTGGTAAAGCAGTTGCCCAGGTCTGCATCCTGTGACAGGGTGCACGATGTTGGTTTGGTAGCTGAGACCTTCGAAATCCCATTTGCTTTTTCTGGAAGAATAGCATTTCTATACCAGTGTTCAGAGAACTCCCATCCTCTTAAATGAATCCTGGAATTGTTAGGCATTTCATCAGCCTCATTGCTTTTATTACTTTCTGTGGCTTAAAGACATATGACAAGCGTGGTATAGTATTTAAGACATTTTATGTATGGCAAAGAGTTTTTTTTTTCCTCCCAGTGGTGAGAAGCATTTTCCTCCTGCCTAAAAAGCTGATTTTTATTCAGCTTGACTAGTGACATATCTCCTGTGTGGCAGAAATAAGTTTTGCATAACTTTTAAGAGCCCTATTTAACAGATACAGGCTGACCTATTTAACAGATACCCAGTGCTACATAATGTATTTAGGTCAAGTATTGTGTTTGAGCTCCTCATCGCTCTTGTACTAGTCTTGCTTTCTGTGGAAACCTCAGGTATATCACAGGTACAAATATAGGCCACGGGATGTTGCCTGGTATCAAAATGTAATAAATCTCTATATAACATAATTATCCTGTCACCCAATCCTCCTACGGAAGTTAAAAGGGAATCTGAGACTTTAATGAAATATCTGCCCTACTGGTTTTCCTTTAAGGCATTCACAATGCTGCTATTAACACGGTGCTATGACTGGGAACCTGAAAAGCATCAGTGGAGTTAAAATGCTTTTGAATGTCATTACGATTTTGGAATACTTCCCTTTCAAAATTAAAAGAAAATGGTGGCCCGCTATCATTTTTTTAAATAACTTTTTACTTGAGAAGTTGAATGATTAAGTTTTGACACACGTCTCTCGGGGTAAGGTTTTTTTCTTACAGAAATTTTTTAGGTAAAGGTTGCAGCCTGAATATGGGCAGTATCATTATCCTAATATGTTGGAAGATGAATCCATCCATCTTATACCAATACCTCATTGCCTCCAAGGATCTTAAACTGTATAAAAGTAAATGCGAATTTGAAATGAGATGTTGAGAAAAGGCAACTGAAAAATTATTCTAAGCTAGCTTTTAACATGTGTTTATCAAATACATTTGTTCTTCCTCTAAGAGGAGACTGTTAATTTTTTTTTAAGAATTGGTGCTAATAATATCTTTTCATTGATGTACTTATCTCCCACTTTCCTTCCTTCAAGGTACCAAAACAATTGCCTTGAGCTTCAGGTCAATCTATATCTGGAAGGGAGAAGAAAAAAGCTCCTAATTTAATTCTTCAGCTTTGACACGTGATACACTATTACTCCCATTTTTTGCTTACAAATTTAGATCCACTTGCCTATGAGTGTAAGTCCATTGTATACCACGGGCCAGAAAGCAGCTCCTGCTCACTTTGTGGTTACACTGTGGCTGCAGCACCCAGGCTGTAAAATCAGTGGGTCTCAGCCCTGCCCACACCTTAGAGTCAGCATCTCTGGGAATAGGGCCTGAGTAAGAATTTTTTTTTTTAAAAAAGAGCTCCCCAGGCTAGGGTTGAGAACCACTGTTAAAAATCAAATAACATCCTGAATCTATAGGAATCACTTTTTCAGCAATTACCCTCTTACATGAATGAAAATTAATTATACAGGTGGAGGGAAAAAGATTCCATGTCATCAAATTTCTTTCTGTAGTCTGCTTACACAGAGAATAGGGCACTTGACTGAGGCTTAAAACAGCTCTGACCCAGGGTTATGCATATGAAAGCAGGGCTGCCTGGATGTCTCCCCTGCCTTTTGACTTAGCACAGCAACTGGTAAGACAGGTATGGACACACAAGTCAGGCAACCTACTCACCCACTCTCTTCCCTCACCGTCATCTGTAAAATGGTGATGAGAATATGGTGGCTATACTGTAAGAGTCAAATTAAAAATATACCAGCATCTTGAAGGCATGAAGTAAGTGTTTTAAGATAAAGAATTAAGAATCACATTTTCTCCTTTAGGCCAAATAACAAAGCAGTAAATTTGTCTTTTACTGCTTTTGTTTATACCTGCCAAAGAGAGAGATTAAAATGGTTATCAGTACTTATATTTTGCATTTTAATAACAAATGTCAGTGATCTTTAAATGAGCTGTTATTTGGGTTGTGTGTTCTCTGTTACCACAGACACTTGAAAAATTAATTCCCCCTGCTCACTTTCCCCTTCCTTGTAGTATTTTTCCTAAATGATGATGATCTAAATACTTACATAATTATATTGCAGTAATTGTGGGAGAGACCTTTTTGGGGATAGGGCACATATCCGAGAGCTGAACATTGTGGAGAGTGGTCATGGCATAGTGAATGAGGAACCTGATGTGCCATGTGGGCAGGGCACTTCATCACGATCCCAGCCACGTCTAGGGAGCATCTTGCTTTGGTTTTATAAGCCTCTACATTTGTTACTGGCTATTTTATGGAAGTACATACAGATTTACTCTGTATTTCTTTTTAACTATGATCTTTTTGTTTTTTTAATTTCTTGAAAACATCATTTATAAACTCTAACCATTAACAATATAGCACTTGCATGTTTTACTTAATTGACAATTTATCATCTTTTATTTTGAAAGTACATACTAGTGAATTTATTGGCACAAAATAAACCTGGCAAGTTGTATTGGCCTCAGGAAGTTATTAGGGGTGTGTGTGTGTGTGTGTGTGTGTGTGTGTGTGTGTGTGTGAACTTCAGCTTTTACATGGTCTGTCTCTAATGCCCTGGTCTAAAGTCCACCACTGAATGACTATATTTATTATTTTTAAAAACCCATTAAAATGATGTCTAAACAATTTTTAAAAGAAAGACATTTAAATTTCTTTTATGATCACAAGATTTTTACAAATAGAGATGCTTTTAATCATTTCATTCAGATAATTTATAATGTGCTCCTTTGTAACCTTACAGTTTGGGGAACTGTGTTTAAGTGAAATGGGGAGTGCACTTTTTGACTCAGGCTCATTCAATAGCATGTCCTAAATGTGGGACTTGTTTTGTTTTTATATAACTGCCACAATGACCCCCTTCTGAGAATCTACGCATTAATTTATGTGACACTCCTGTATTAAACATTCCACCCTGGAAGAAAGAAGGAAACGCCAAACTGTCCTTCGTAGAGGAAAATCGTTCCTTGTGATGTGCTTGTTCTCATCTCTTTGTCCCATCCCCAAGGCTGCATCTATGAGTCTTCATTTTGATTAACAGCCTTTCTTAGGAAGTGGGAGGCAGAGACGAAGATGCTAAACTCTCTCTGAAGTGTGTGCTAAATGATTCACAACAGTGTGAATGAATCAATTTCTGCAAGCATTCCCAACCTTTTAAATCTGTAGTCTGCCAAAGCTTTGTTGGATTCTATTCAATTAAAAAAAAAAAAAGCACCTTTTTTCACGGCACCTCTTTTTATGCAGCCTACAAGTATTTAAGTCCTTTGTGTTTCAGCTGAATTTTACTTGTTCCAGAGATAGTGTTTTGAAGAAGCATCTAATATTAATTTGTCTTTACATTTAAATGTGTTAAGGGTCTGCCTCTATCAATTTCATCATGGCTACTTGGGTTTTAGTGGCCTCAAATGTTTATGTTAAGAAACTACTGGAAATAAGAGAGAGAGATTTGGCTCATCCTGGTGGATGCACAAATATGTATTCTATGTGATACTGAAGAGAAATTATCTGATCCCAAATGAATGTGAAATATATTTTTCTGAGTGTTTCTTTATTATTTATAGGGAAAATAAGTCAGCAACAAATACACCTAGCTAATTGTGTAAAGGTTACTTAATTTTTCAATGCATCATTGAAAAATTAATACTGATCTGAGACCCAAGTATGATCTCCCAAATGGTATAATCCTATTTAGGGCAAGTTGGAGGCTGTATTTCAAGGACAGTAACATAACACTCAGGGGATGTCTTTTTTTCTGATGACTGGTGATGTTCTCCCTCCATATGGGAGTACATTTCAAGAGAGGCATCATTGTTCTAGAGCAGGGAATTTAGCGATTCCTTGTGTGTAATTTAGAAATAGTCAAGCCTATCATAACCCCATCATCTAGCTCAGAAAAAGGGGTTTAGTAGAAAGGATATTATGAATCACAGGCAAAGTGGTCCAAAGACTATGAGTTCATTGGAGCAATGGCTTTCAAAGTCTGGTCTGCAGACCCCAACACCAGAATCACCCATGGTGCTGGCAAAAATGGGATTCCTGGCCCTGACCAGCATGGTTCAGTGGTTAGAGTATCCACCCTGGATCCAAAGGGTCTCAGGTTTGATTCTGGTCAAGGACACATATCTGGGTTACAGTTCCTCACCCCAGTTAGGGCTCATGAAGGAGGCAACCAATTGATGTGGCTCTCTCACATCAATTTTTCTCTCTTCTCTTCTCTCTACTCTTGCACGAATTTCATGCATTGGGCCTCCAGTGAATAATATCAAAGCATTTGTAAGAATACAAGGATAGAAGGTGCTGTGGTATTTATGTTGGGGTGCAAGATAAATCTGATTGTTATAGTTAAAGAAGAAAACTTATTTAAAGTTTTTTGGTTTCCCAGAATTATAAAATATCATTTTTCCTTTTTCATTTCACACTTTACATAGATGTAAATTTAAGTGTTTTCATCTTTTCCAGAGAGCAGGGATACTTTCTATTGAATGAGAGCAAAGTGAAAGTTAACGATTTACAAAGTTTAGATGGGGTTTGGTTGGGAAAAGTTAGAGTTTCTGGTGGGTTACTATTGTAAGAGAGTATTTCTTTCTTTTCTTCCCCCTTTTTCATTGTATCTTTTATGTAAACTACAGTGGTCAAATTATAAACTTTCCCCAATAAGTTATACAAATGTCATGCTTTGAGCAATTAAAGCCCAGAAAAGCAAAATCACATCTCAGTCAGCCTGCACGTTTTATGAACGTCTTCCCTTCCTCTCTTCTTGACATACTTCCTTGGTCATTTGTTCATCTGAAATGCTTTCTTCTTCTTCTTCAACTTAAGAGTTCGCAGAACTATGATTTGTCCCCATTGTAATATACTTTGTTTGGTAAATTATTTAACCTCTTTGAATCTCTGCTTCTTCACTATGTTTAGCTCATAAGTTCAAATGAGATGTTGCATTTGAAAGCTTTAAAAACTTCTCCCCATGGTATCCACTTATGAAGGGGCCTACCCGCAAGGACACTGTGCTGCCTTTATTCTGTGAACCTTCTTTTGCTTATTGTGTCATCTGCTTGGTAATTATCAGAACCACACTTGAATTACAAGGCAGTCGTTACCTTTGGTCACACCGTCTGCTTAACTAGACTTTGGGCTTCTTAAAGGCAGGTACCATTGCTTAACCATCTTCTACAGTGGTAATATGGGAGATTTTTAATGAAGGTTTATAAATTAACATGCTTATTTTTGGCAACTAGTGTCTGGACCATGAAAGTATAGAAGGAAAGATAATTTCAAGCCTAGAGGATTAGAGTTGAAAAATCCAAGTAAAGTTGTGTTTGTGGTTGAAACAGAAACGTAGGCGCCAATCGTGATATATAATAAACTGCCGGGGTTCTTGTCCCAGCATCCAGAAGGGTTCAGGAATCTGGAAAAGGCTGTGCGCAGATGACATAGAAATCCAGAGACTAATAAAGAGTCCGGAGACAAGATATAATTTTGAAAGGCATTGGGGGTCAGAGGACCTTCAGCTAAAGGAACTGAAGACTCCCTCCTTGTCTAGGACCCTTGCTTTTATTAACACAATTTGTCCTAAGGCAAGGTGGAGATAATACACTTCAAAGGGTAAGGTTTCAAAGGGTACAGAGGCATTGTCAGTTTGGGGAATCGCCTACGGCTGTTCAGGTGTTTGGCCAGTAGGAGGCAATAACATGTAGATTAAGATGCCTGCTAGCTGTCTGGCAGCCACAATCAGTTTCCTATTCAGGTTTGGGGAAATGCCTTTAGCCATTTCCAACAGATGACTACATGTGTGACTCAACCCTGTCGAGTCTCCAAGTTTCATCAACCTTTTGATGAAACTCTTGAAATTATGACATGCTGGAATTGGTCTACGGCAGTGATGGTGAACCTTTTAGCTCAGCGTGTCAGCATTTTGAAAAACCCTAACTTAACTCTGGTGCCGTGTCACATATAGAATTTTTTTGATATTTGCAACCATAGTAAAACAAAGATGTATATTTTTGATATTTATTTTATATATTTAAATGCCATTTAACAAAGAAAAATCAACCAAAAAAATGAGTTCGCGTGTCACCTCTGACACGCGTGTCATAGGTTCACCATCACTGGTCTACGGCATCAAACAGTGATCAAAAACTTGTGAAAAAGGGGACTTTATATGAAAGTGAACAACCTCTAATCCAAATATATGTAAGAAATGAATGATTTTAGGATATTAGCCACGAGGTTCCAAAAAGTCATCTCCCAATTACTTGCCTTTTTCACATTTATCAAGTGGTAGTCGGGTAAACTATGCTTTGACAAACATTTTCAATTTCCTTAGAAACCTTGAGTTTGTATTATACACCCTTCTCTGAAGACGTGACTATTTAGTTAGGATATCCGGTTGGAACTGTATGTCAAAATGATTAGAATCAGTAGATTAATTATAAAAGGCAATGTTCTTAGGAGTTATTTATTATGTCCCTAGTGGCTGGAGTTTATTTTTAAGTGTATTTCATCATGCTTCAAGTTTTATTTATAGACTTAACTTCTTAGCATGAAGTCTGGCTTTCATGATTTCACTCCATGCATTGGGCTTGTACAAGTGGCTATTGAACACCAGCCAGGATGATTCACTTTTTATCACAAGATGGAAAACTTCTTTCAATATGGTTCTATCTTGAGATATCTGTTTTCTGCTGCTGGTTAAATATCAGTGACACAGAAGGTGGTACACATTCATCAAACATTTTAAGATAAGTAGTTCAGGACTGTTTAAAAATCTGAAACTTGGGATTCTGATAAAAAATTCAAGTGGACCATATCACAATAAATTGAACTTACCTGTTTCTCTCTTTTACCTCCCACCTATAATTCTACATGCAGAGATGGGGAGAAAAAGTAATTGTGAAAGACCCAGAGGAATGTCCAAACAGCCAACTTTCTGCTAGAGTTGGCATTTATCTCCTTTTAAAATAATCCATGGGTTAGGTGTGTTTCTGAGCTGAAATTTAGGAGATGAGAAAAGATAGGAAATTTGGAATATCATATATAGGGAAGCATTTCTGTCAAACATTATTGAAGCTGGACAAGAATGAAATTGAAACAAAGAACACCTGCTACATTAGCGCATTTTAAAAAACATAATGGTCTTTACTTGCTGACTCAAAATACAGTATTTCCAGAGAAGAGGAAGTGCTAATCTAACAGGGAGAAACTATAATGATTCACTATGTAAGATATGAAGTCAGAAATATTTCAAATTGGGTTTTTCAGTTTCTGGAAGGGTAGCTATTTTGTATTAAAGTGGTTTTACTCATCAGGTGGTGAATATTTCTCATAAATTGCAATAAAGAGAATAAAATCGGCTTGTCACTAAAGATTTTTTTTATTGACATCTTTAGCTTGTCTTCATGCCAGTAATTAAATTGCTAATTATGTGTTTCTGTTACTGTGGTCATGCTTTTATTACATAATTGCTTCAAGTTTTGCTCAAATCACTAACAATATTTATTTAACCTTTTTGTACATTAAATAAATTTTAATATATAGAAGCTTTGGAACGAGTTCATTGACTGTTTTGATTAGCAAAATCAAAGGAATTCTAACCTTTCTTGTACTTACATGGGTTGGTTCATATTTTCAATGAGCTTGCTGATAATTATTCATTCAAGCCATAGCAATCATTGAAAGACCAATTGAAATAGAACAGAAAAATTACAAAGAAAACTTTTCAACATGCCATTGTCCATTCTAAATAAATTTAAAATGATTTTTCTTGAAGTAATTGGAAATGTAAGATTAACAATTCAATCTTTAATATGCGCCCCATAAATTTCAAAAAGTTATTTGATTAAATGGTGGGTAATTCAGTTACCAAGCTTCCCCTCCCCTTTTGAATGCAGGCATAATTTTTTTCAGTGTTTCAATGTAGTCATGATTTTGTTTTCTCATTTGTTTATTTTATGCAAACCATAAGAGACATTTTTCTCAGTGAAGATTGCCTCTTTATTTTATTTTGAAATATTTGTATATTTATTTCATTAAATGAGATAATGCTTTTTCTTATTAACATAATTTCCAGTACATTAAACATATTTCTCTACAGACAGAAGAGAGGAATCAAATTAAATGACAGCTAAATCACTGGCAGCAATTTCAACTGTTAAAAGAAATAAGTGTCTCTGTTTTCTTTGTGATCACAAGATGTGCTGTAAAGGGAAATGAAATACTAAAGAAAGAAGGGAAAACATAAAGAAATAATGACTGACTTATTGCAGTAATACCATGGAGAGAAGAAAAATTCACTGCAAATAAAAGCTAAAATAATATAGTGGATTTGAAAGTTACAAAATTCATTTCTTATTGATGAGTTTGGTGGAAGCCTAATACTAAGCAAAGTGATGAAAAAAAAATCAATGCAATAAACTATGAATGATGAAAGTTGAAATAAATAAATACTTTGCGTATGGAGGACCATTATTCTAAATGTCTTTAATTTTTTAATAATTCATGTCTTTATGTTTACCAAAAAAAGGAGGAATTATTGCTTGGTGGACTCAAAATGCATGTAAAAAGCATCTACTAGAATTCCATATTTAGTAATGAGTCCAAGTGCTATTGGTGACCTTATGATTTTGGTATCATGTCCTGACTTTGACAGAAGTGCATTAGGGGGAGGTGAGCCCTAATTTAAAAAATAGTGCTTACAAATGATGCTGGTGCCTTTATACAGCATAGTAACTCCATCAAGGATAAGCTGCTTTCCAAGAAGACAATTGATATTTGGAACCTTTAAAGAACAAAACTCAGGATATATATTAGATGTGTGTATATTTATGTCTGTAGTATGCTTGTGATAGTTGTGGGGGCATTGATGGCATTTTTTTTGACAGAACTTGGCATTGCCACATACACATGCATGTGCCTACGAATGTGTGTGTATGTGTTTGTATTTTTTATGCTTGTCAGATTGTTAGTGTGTTCAAATCAGAGCATACAGGTTACCTGGGTCTGTGCATTTGCAGGTGGGCTTAGCCACTCATTTTCTCTTTTCACACATCATTAAAAATAACTAGTCAATGTAATCAATTCAATCAAAAGCCAGTCAATTCAGTATGGGGGGAAAAATCACTTGAGCCAGTTTTGCTGAATTGATTTTGACTGAATTAACCTTCTAATACAGTTGATCTTGAAGCCCTCTCTTCTCCAAGTCTGTCCTTCTCTCCTCATCCTGTCCCCTAATCAATTCATACCCTAATCCTTCACCATCTCTCTCCCTTTAGTCCTTCCCACCCCTTTTTTGGGGGGACTTTCTCTTTCCTTCATCCCTCCAACACGTTCAGAAGCCTTTTCTATCTGCACCTCTCTTCCCTTTCATTCTGGCCTTTTACCAGACACACAGCTTCCCCTGACCCCAGAGGGGGCAAAAACCCTCACACGACAAAACATTCTAAATCTGTTTTTTCTTTTTTCTTTTTGAATTGCAGAGATTTGAAACTATTGCTTGGCTGAAAACATTGGGCTCCCCGTCTAGAATGTGACTCCAAAGGTAATCATTGCGATTTTTTCCACTTTTTGAGACCTCTTTTTCCCCAAAGGTTTTTGGGTCCCTCTCAGGGTAAACTTTTGGATCATCTCTGGGATTGTTTTCTCTCCATACAGCAGTTTTGTGGGCTGTGTGGGAACTGCAAGGTGCACGGTTTTCTGAGGGGTGAGGGAGGGCTGGCATGGGGGGGCAATGTTAATGTTCAGGAATCCTTATGTTTGCCACTTTGGAGATACTTCCTCTTATCTTTCTTTCGGAGTGCGGGGGATAAGGCAAAAGTGCAGGCCACATGCAAGAGATTTTGAATTATGCATTAAGCTGATAATGCTGCAGAATGCAAGCATATTCAATAAATAACTAGGCTGGTAGGGGAAAGGAGGTCGCTTTACCCGTGCGGAGGGCACCACATGGGGAGAGAACTAGAGGAAGCCTAGGTGAAGGGTCGCGAGGTCGCATCCTTTTAGCTTGTTCTGATGAGGAAGCAAGAAGAGTAAGTTAATATTGAAATTATTTTCTAATGCTTATTTGCTTTTAAATTGATTTCTCCAAGATAACAAGACTATCTCGAGGGTGGGCCCTGTGTGTGCAGGTTTGCTTCTGTGGCAGGGTGAGCCCTTTTGTGAAATTTTATGTAAAGAAATTCTGTCAAGGAGAGAAATTCATTCATTTATTGGGACCTATAAACTCTTTAAAAAGGCAAGATTTTTCAAAATGAAAATTGGCAAACTACACAATAGGACGCTCAAGGTTTGTTTCACCGGTATCTTTTCCTGATTAGGGTGTAGTAGAAGTTAAGCCAGTGGAAGAAGCAGAAGGATTAGAAGAATGCTACAAATGACCTCCCTGGCCCACTACACAGCACTACCCACTGCTGAACAAAACTGATTCTTTTATTCTTTGCATTGCTTCTCTGGCTTTAGTAAAATATATCCATGGATGTAATGATTTGTGAGAAATTAACTGAGGTGCATGTATACTCTCACACATACACTTACACACACACATACACACACAAACACATTCACACACCTACACACTCACAGAAACACACACACACTCAAACACACACACACACACACACACACGATTTTTAAAACTATTTAGTTTAAAAAAAGGAAATGGAAAGTGCTCGGGGACCCTAGGAGATGAACAACTGAACCTCTGCCTATTTTTCCTCACCAATAAAAGAGGAGAAATTCCACGTGCATTGAGTCATCTTCCTGGTTTTAGACAGCAATCAGCCCCTGGTTCTGCACTCAGAAGCTTGCGCTTAGACTGCCTGCAGCAGTGAATGCCTTCGCGAGGCTGGTTCTATAGGCACCCATGCACAGACACACCAACAAATAAACACGGGTCTGGGAAAGCACCCTCCTCTCAGAGAGTCATCTCAAGCAGCGTTTAAAGTAAATAAATCCCAGAGTGTGGGGAATAAGGCTTTTGTAGCAGAGTCTGGAGGTGATCTTTCCTGAGGAAATCCCTGCCCTTTCCTGGTAGTGCCATCTGGTGCACATGGGGATGGGACACACATATATGTATACACCACCTAGTAGATAGATTTTACTTGACACCTAAATTATTTTTATTTCTTTGGGTTACCTGCCATTTTGTGTTCATGTTGAGAGAAGAAAAAAAAGAGGCAGCACTCTGTGAAGAGTTGAGGTCATTCAGATCCCAACAAGAGCGAGGAAAGAGGAAAGGTTATTAGTGAGCAGGAACGAGGTCTGGTGGACCTCCTGGCGGGAGCAGTTCTCCCACAGCTCCTGGGGGAGCGTGGCTGTGATCGGGAGAACGGTCCAGCCCAGGTCAGGGTTTGATTCTGCTCCCAGCCCATTGACTGATGGCAGAAGCGGAGACATTGCTGTGATGAGGTAATGTGAGTGGGTAAACCACAAGTAGCAGAGATTAGCTGATTTCTTGCTACATGTCCTGCTTGGCCAATAAATAATCTAAACATAAGGAGATGTTTTCCGGTTAGAAACTCATGCTGTGCATCTAGTTGACTCATGTCTCTATAGTCAGATGTATTCTTAGATAATCAGCACACCTATTCACTCTGGAAAAGGCAGGCCAATCACAATAAGGATAGTGATGGACATGTTAATAGAAGGAGAAGGGGGGGGGGATACCTGCCTATCTTGGTTATGAAAATTGAAATATTTAGTTATTTTCCCCAAGCCTAAGGTTTTCTTTGTATCTTAAGACTCTCACTTTATTCCTTTCTCTCTCTCTCTCTCTCCCCCTCTCTCCCCCTCCCTCTCTCTCATTACTAGTGGCCTGGGTAGAAGCCATTAGTGAGAGTAAAATTCCCAATGAATTCCACATTCTGGTTCCCTCTGTTTCTTTGACAAAAAATACTGGTACATTAGTTTTCTGGGGCTACCATAACAAAATACCATGGACCGGATAGCTTAGCTAACAGAGGCTTACTTTTTCACAGTTCCTGAGGCTGGACGTCTGAGATCAAGGTGTTAGCAGGGTTAGTTTCTTCTGAGGCCTCACTCTGTGGCTTGCAGGACAGAGGCCTCTCCTTGTGTCTTCACATGGTTGTCCTGCTGATGCTAGTGTGTCTTGGTGTCTCTTTATGTCTAGATTTCCTCTTCTTATAAGGATTCCATTGAATTAGGGCCCACCCTAAAGTCTTTATTTTAACTTAATCATTTAAAAGATCTCATCTCCAAATATTATTATGTTCTGAGAGAGTTTGGACTCTAACATACGAATTTGGAGCATGTGTTTCAGCCCATAGCAACTGGTCTACCAAAATATTTGCTGGAATAATAATTAGTTAATTCATTTCGGCTACCTTTATTTAGAAATTTATTCCCCCAACCTTCATTCTCATCTGCATTTTCATTATACCTGATTGAAACTAATTTATTACAATTAATGTAGGTGGTTGTGTTTTGTTGTTTTAAGAAGCTAGGAAGTAGATCCTCACAAATGGTTGAATCTGTCTACATCTTGATCTTAGACCTCCTAGCCTCCAGAACAGTGGAAAAAAATTTCTGTTGGTTAAGCCTCCCAGTCTATGATATTTTGTTATAGCAGCCTTAGCTGACTAAGACAGTGCTCAATAAATATTATTTATATCTAGTAATCATAATAACCACAGATACTTATAGAATGCTACACTGTGCACTGGTGCTGGGCAAAATGTAATACCTTCCTGAATTTTCTCTGGTTATAGACTTATTTCTTGCTTTTAAATTTAAAACCTCTAAAAGGAGCAGGTTCTTTAAAAAAAAATTAAGTGACTTTGATAGAGAATTGGACACACAAAGTATGTACCAAATACAAGCAAGTTTAATGTCACTTCCTATCCTCCAAAGACCCAAAGATCCTTGTTCCAAAAGTAGAGTAATAAGTTATAGCCATTAGAAATAGTAAGAAAATAGTTTTAGATAGATCTAGATATAAACCAGAATAGCATGAAGTGAAAAAAGTCAACTCACAGGACAGTATGTGTAGTCCAATTTGGGTTATGTAAAATACACACAGACATAAATTAAGAGTGAATACATAAAGGTTGGGAGACTCAACATGGTGATGTATGTAGGAAGATCATGACCTCACCTCCCCCCATGGACACACTGAGTCTACAGCTACATATGGGATAATTCCTCTTTAAAAAATGTAAGGGCTGGCTGAGTGATGACCACACAGGCAGCCAAGAAGAAGAAAACCTCACTGAAGTGGGTTGAAATGGCTGGGACACATTCTTGCCATAAACCCCATCCCCCAACATGGTAAAACTGTAAAGACTATAAAGACATCTATATTTAACAGTAATTAATTCTGTGAGGGACAGCTATTGAGAGGATAGCAAAAACATTCTTTTATGTTCTTACTTGCATTGTTATGTAGTGTGTTGATTTTTAGCCTTAAGCATGTACTTCTTTGTCATTTAAATTTTTGTAAACTGACTCCCCTCCCCCCAAAGTTATTGAAAATATTATTGACTTGAGAAATTTTACATCCATAGATAAAAAGATATACATGGGTGAAAAGATGGATCATGGACCATGGCTTTATTGATGATAGGTTTTTTTCTCTGATTTTTCACATTTTATTTGCCAAATATCCCATAGTAAGTACCATTGCTTCACCCAAATTGTATTGAATAAGAATCCCAGAGATTGGGACCCAGGGATTTGCATTTTATGAAGCTCCTGAGATAAGTCTGATGGTTTGCTGGGTTTGAAAACAACTGGCAAAGGCTACACATCTCCAAAAGATTGAAAGGCAACATGGACCTTGTATTTGACTGTGCCTGGAAAAATGACTTTACTTACATCTTCTTGAAGGTAAAACTAGAGAACATAATTGTACCCTTTACATTTCATGAGTACTGAGTCAGTACTCCCTTTTTGGCTCCCGGAGTCTCAATCTACTGTGCTGATGCTATCACTTTGGTGTTGTCCATACTCACTGACTAACCTATACTTCACACTGCTATTTATGTTAACTGCATATGGTGGGTGCTCTAATTCTAAACTCAACACTTCTGAGTATGTATTTAATTGTTTACAGAATAATCAGTGGGATGGTTTTAGCCCATGGCTGGTTCTTTGCCTCTCCTTTCTTTTGCCTCTTCTTATTTTCTTTTTGTTTGGGATACATCACCCTTTCAGGTTATTGAGGTCTTAAAAAAGAGACAGGATTACATTTCATATCTGAGCGCCTTCTTTTCTATGTATCTATCATTGGAAAGGAGGGCCAGATGTGCGTGTTTTTAAAAGAACCTTGAATTAATCTACATAACTTTGAACAATCATGCCTGCCTGCCATCATGTCTTTCTGACATGCCGGTATGCACACCAAATGTTTGTCCACTTAACAATGAGACACTTATTTTTGCATTCCCAGATCTATTGATATTTGCTTACAATGCAGTTTCCTCTGTAAGAACTGTGGAATAGGATCCATTTACCCGTGTCTGCTCAATAATTTTATACTGACCCATTTTGCTTTTTGCCCCGTGTGTATTTCTTATTTTGGAGGTCAAATTATGGGTGAACCGTTATATCCCCCTATGGCTACTAAAGCAATACTCTTTGGAGAAAAGCATAAAATATAAAGTTGTGGTTTGTCTGTATCTTGGGCTTCTTTTTTTCACATTTCATATTTTGAAAGCTCAAGTAAGCTAGAGTTCCTAACCTTTTGGTCACAACACATACCCCTGGCTAAGTTTGTCTTTCTACAAAATGAGCTACAAGAATGAGAATTGTTAGAAAGGGGAGAAAAGCACTTCAATAATTAGGATTCATCTACAACTAGAGCATTTTATTAATTACACATTGTAATCACATGGATAGTCACAAAACCAATCGTGCAAGTCTGTATTTAGAGATTTGTAGACAGAAGATTTAACGTAAACATAGAAATGTTAAGCCTACTCAACTGTAACCTGCAAAGGAGATAACAAGAAGGATTCTGTTCTCTGTATGATTTGTGAACAATGCTAAGTAAATATTCATCATTAATATATAATAACTATTGCTTTTGGCAGTTCACTTTTCATTTAATTTGATAATGTGTCCAGTAAATGAAGTGGTACAGGCTACAGTGTTTTACCAACACAATTGCATATTTTCAATCATTGTTAAATGAAGGCAGCTCAAGGCAAAGCTTTAACCCCCACTAGTTTTGTGTGTGATAAAAAGAGAAGGCGCTATCAATCTTTATTGTCTGTCTCGCTTACTGTAATTGCATTCAATAGTCCACTGATTCTGTTGTCTGTGCTAATGTCAGGAACAGAGGAGAGCCAGATGCTCAGACTTGATCATATGCATCCAGTGGCTACTTTGATAAGTTGGCAGCAAGTCGCTGGGTTTGATGATAAATTGTTAACGCTATAGATTATGAACAGCTGAACACTGCAAGTGTACATGGAGGAAACTTCTTACCTTGTTTTAAATCTGGCATCATGATGCTAGCTAAAGGGCATGTCATGTATTATTCAAATGCATCTTGCACTGGAAATGTGCCAATGACTCATTGTATCCCTATGAATAGTAAAAGCAACAACAACAACAAAAATCCACAGTGATTTGAACATGACATTAATGGTCCTGGGATTATGAAAAGCATTTTGAAACGCTGTTTAATAGTTTTGATTATCTAATTCAACAAGAAGAAAGCTTCTGAGTTGTATTCACATTTAATCCATATTAAATAGTGCTCTTCCTGGTCATTTTTGTTCTATTAGCCGATACTGAGGATGTTTTCTAAAAACAAACTGGTTTTACATAGTTAAAACTCATGGCAGTTTGCTTGTGACGGGACATAAATTGAAGCTGGGGGCAAGCGATGTGTTGAAATTTTTGCCAAGATTTCGTTTCACATAGATTCTGCCTCTTGGGAGAAAGATGTGATGTAGGCCATTATTACGGAGTGTGCAACAGTCTTACTTCTGTTGAGCTCCTGTGACTGTTGTAAAAGTTCAGGCTGTGGTTCTTAAGTCACTGGAGACTATTAAAGTTGTTGAAAAGGCTGAGATGACCATGAACTGTGTACGTCTCATACTAGAGAACGCTGAGCTGTTGACCACATTTTAAATGGAAAAATTCTAAGTGCAACCAGATGAATATGTGTGTGTGTGTGTGTGTGTGCACATATATATATATATATATATGGAATTGCTCATGAAGTCTCTGATCATTATAGGGTTTAGTTTCCTAAAATAACCACATATAAGAAGTACTGTTGGACTTAAGGATTGGGACAAAAAAGTCTCTTGCCTAACTGATATGTTCCCTTTTATTAGATAATGGAAATTTTGTAATCCACTGTGTGTTCCTTTTTACTTGTACTGCCAGAAAACTAAAAAATTCAATCCTAATTAATTTTTTTAGATGCATATCAGCTATGATATTATTTTGTATTTCCCTTTCATTCTTTTCTTGTTACTTTAATGTTTTTCTTCTCTCTCTCTCTCTTTTGTTGGCAGATATATATATACTAGAGGCCCGGTGCACAAAAATTTGTGCACTCGGGGGGCGGGGGGGGAGGCGGGGCTCAGCCCGGCCTGTGCCCTCTCCCAGTCTGGGACCCCTCGGGAGATAACGACATGCTGGCTTAGGACTGCTCCTGGCTGGCAGAGGGTAGGCCCAGTCCCTAGGTGCCGCCCCTGGTCAGGCTCAGAGCAGGGCTGATTGGGGAGTTGGGGTGCCGCCCCCCTGTCATGCACAGAGCAGGCCGGATCGTGAGGTTGCGATGCCACCCTCAATCACGCTCAGGGTAGGGCCGATTGGGGGGTTGGGGCACCGCCCCCTGTCACACTCAAGGCAGGGTCGATGGGGAGGTTGTGGCGCCACCCCCTGTCACGCACAGAGCAGGGCCAATCAGGGGGTTGGGGCACTGTTCCCTGTCACGCACAGAGCAGGACCCATCAGGGGGGTTGGGGCTCCGTACCCTGTTACGCACAGAGCAGGGTCAATCAGGGGGTTGGGGAGCTCCCCCCTGTCACGCACAGAGCAGGGCCGATAGGGGAGTTGGGGCACCGCCCCCTGTCACACACAGAGCAGGGCGGATCAGGGGGTTGGGGCGCCGCCCTCTATCACCCACAGAGCAGGGCAGATCAGGGGGTTGGGGCGCCGCCACTGTCACACTCAGGGCAGGGCTGATGGGGAGGTTATGGCTGTACCCCATCACACACAGAGCAGGGCCCGTTGGGGGGGGGGTTGGGGCACCGCCATCTGTCACACACAGAGCAGAGCGGATCAGGGGGTTGGAGCACCGCACCCTGTCACACACAGAGCTGCAGGGCGATCAGGGGGTTGGGGAGCTCCCCATCAGGCACAGAGCAGGGCTGATCAGGGGGTTGGGGCACCTTCCCCTGTCATGAACAGAGCAGGGCCGATAGGGAGGTTGTGGCCCCACCCCCTGTCACACACAGAGCCGCATGGCGATCAGGGGGTTTGGGCGCTGCCCCCGTCACGCTGATCCCGGTGCCGGAAGGCCTCTCGGCTCCGCTGATCCCGGTGCTGGGAGGCATATTACCCTTTTACTGTATAGGATAGAGGCCTGGTGCATGAGTGGGGGCCGGCTGGGTTGCCCTGAAGGGTGTCCTGGATCAGGGTGGGGGTCCCCACTTGGGTGCCTGGCCAGCCTGGATGAGGGGATGATGGCTGTTTGCAGCTGGTCACACCCCCTTCAGGGTTCGGGTCCCCACTGGGATGCCTGGCCAGTCTGGGTGAGGGCTTGAGGGCTGTTTTCAGGCTGGCGGGTGACTGAAGCTCCCAACCGCTCCTTTTTTTTCTTTTTTTTTATTTTTTATTCTGTGCCAGCTTTAGCTCTGGCTCCAGCTCTGAAGCCTCTGCTGCTGAAAGCAGGTATCTGGTTTGTTTGGGTTCTACAATCGAAACACTGTATCAACTCCAGCTCTGAGATCCCGGCTGGCTGAGATCCCGGCTGGCTGAAAGCAGGTTTCTGGGGTTTTGTTTAGCTTCTATATTTGTAACAATGTTTCAAACTGCAAGCTTAGAGGCCAGCAAGGCAGGCAGGGAACGTTGGTTTCCTCCATCACTGAAGCAAGCAAGCCTCATGTTAGCTTCAAGCTGCCTGGCTGCTGGCTGCCATCTTGGCTGGCAGTTAATTTGCATATCGCCCCGATTAGCCAATGGGAAGGGTAGCGGATGTACGGCTAATTACCATGTTTCTCTTTTATTAGATAGGATATATGCTAGAGGCCCAGTGCACAAAATTCATGCACCCTCTTGTAGTCCGGGAGCCCTTGGGGGATGTCCGACTGCCGCAGAGGTGGGAGAGGCTCCCACCACTGCCGCTGTGCTTTCTAGCTGCGAGCCCAGCTCAGGCCTTCTGGTTGAGCAGTGCTCTCCCTGTGGGAGCACTCTGACCACAAAGGGGCAGCTCCTGCGGTGAGTTTCTGCTCCTTGGTGGTCAGTGCACATTACAACGACTGGTCGTTCCACTGTTTGGTCGATTTGCATATTAGCCTTTTATTATATATGATATATATATATATATATATATATATATATATATATATATATATATATATATATATATATATATATATGATAAGTGGATAGCCAAAGAAAATTAAAGGTGGGGGCACAAAGTTACAAAGTTTACCATGATGTTTTAAGGGTGGAGTCCTGAGGTATCACTGTGTCACCAGAATAAGGATCACAAAGTCTCTAGATATGACAACTGTGGGATTCTGGCTGACATTGGGAAAGTCACTTAAACCTCTCTTAAGGTCAGTTCCTTGTTAGGCACATTCTTGCACTCCATGATGCTCTGCATGGGGCTCTCGCCCCTCCCAGCGATTATCCTGTTACTCACATTACAGGTCTCATGACTTCAGCTTCCAGTAAACCACCTCACCCAGTTTCCAGGGGACTGCCTACACCTGGCTCCCACCTGCACCTGGTTTGACTCATTGCTCTGACTGACCCTTACAAGAGACATAAATATCCCGCTTGCCCTTCTCTGTCCAGCTGATGCCGTTTTGGTCTCAGCCCTTCTGCTAGCAGATGTAATAGTAAATTTATAATTCTTTACCCCTTTTGGCCTAGTGCCTTCCTCCTTCGGCAACCCTAACATTCCTCATCTTAAAAAAGAAGTGACATTGTAAAAGCATTTAATTTATAAGATTCTGGTGAGCATTACATTAATTAATATAGAGTGTCTATATAAGAATGTCCAAATTTATGGAGAACTTTTATGAGTTTGTTTGAACCAAAATGGACGACAAAGCCATAAAGCATGGTCTCAGATGCTCTAAAGAATTACAGTTTTGCAGTTTCTTTTATGCATTTGGAATTAAGGAGGGAAGATAAGGAAGATTACATGAAGGTAGGAGAAAGCAAAGTGGAGATTGTATGACAGAATAGTTAACAAGATTATGTGCTCCCTTAAGAGGGTGGTAATGGTTCCTAGGGGTTTGGAAAAGAGGATTACTCTGGGTTTCAAAGGTGTGTTAACCTAGATGCACAAGAACAATGGACAGGTCTTGCTTAAGGCAAAGGTAGACCTTTTACTAAGGCCTGGGGCATGTCTACTCACCAAGACCTGCCCAGTTAGGAATTTATGACCAGGTCACCCTGTGAGGAGCCTTTCTGAAAGATTTATTACAGGGCCCCTTTGTCATTTACAATAGTAAGCATTTAATTAGTAGCTATGATGATGATAATTTGCATGTGAACTCTAGATAGTAAAGACAGCACAGTATGAACCAAATGTTAGAGTTTACTTCTGATGGCATCTGACATTGAATTCAAATCTTAAACTAATCTCATTCAAGATCTGGTGTGTACATTAAATCCTGTTTTAAGCAAGTTAATATACTAGTATAAGAATCTTGGTTTGCTCATTTGATTTGATTATTTAAGAGATACACTCTCCATTTTCTAAAATATGTTTAACTTTATCAAACTTTATTTTCATGTTCTTTGAGTTAGGCTTTTCTGTAAGAGTGAGTCATTTGAATGTATACAAGATTTGCAAGAGCATGTTATTGGTCTAATGAAAGATACAGCCCCTTTCACCAATGAGCCCTCCCTCCTGAATCTCTAGTACTGATTTTGGTCTTACTACTCCTCGTTTCCTCTGGCCTCAGGGGCTGCACCTTTCTAGGCTGCTCCACTCAATCCCTGTGTGTTAGAGTGCCCGTGCCATCTATACACTGATGGCTGCCAAGTTCCCATCTCTCATGGTATTTCAGTCCACTGCCTATTTGACATCTCACCTTAGATGCATAGTAAGCATCTAAAACCTAGCTTGTCATTCCCTAGTCATTCCTATTTTGATGTTACCACCATCTAAAATTGTTCAAGCCAAAAACTTAGTCATTATCTTGGTTCCTCCTCTCGTTCTTCGCCTACCGAAGCAATCCATGAGAGTCCTCCTGGGTCTATCTCTGACACGTATTTGATTTGGTCTGCTTCTATCAATTTTTTTCTTTCCACGCCTAGGCCACTACCCCCGCTGCCCTCACTTATCCCATTTGATAGCCTCCTGGTCTCTCTTCTTCCCCTTTGCTTCCCTTACAAACCATGCTCTGCAAAGGATTGTAAGGCTTTCAAAAGCACAAATAAAAGTGTGGTGCTGACCTCTTCCTACATCCTTCCAATGGCTTCCCATCATACTTAGGATAAAAGCTAAATTTTGTCCGTGAGGCCCTACTTTTCCAAAGCCATCTCTTCTGCACCCTCATTCCTGTTCTTCCGACACATCAATGTTGCTCATTCTCCGGGCCTTTGCAGAGATGTTTTATCTACTTAGAACACTCTTGCCTTGGAGTTTTGTAGCACTGGCTGCTTCATGTCACTCACGTCTCAGCTCAAATGCCATCTCATAGAGGCTTTCCTGGCATCCATCTCCCGCTGTTGCTTGTATTTTATTTTCCTCGAACCTTATCATTATCTTTCTCTTTTATTTATTACTTTCTTCTCTTTGTATTTGCCTATTTTCTGTATCCCACTATTAACATGTGAGCTTCACGAGAACACAAACGTTTTCACCTTGTTTACCACTGAGCATTGTGCTCAGCATGTTGCTTGAGAGGTAGACTCTGGGATCAGATTCACCAGGTTTGGCTGCTGCCCGTCATCACTGCTCTGTGATTTCACACCAGTTGCTTCTTTCTGTGTGGCTCAGTTTTCCCATGTGAAAATGGAGACTGTGTTAGCGCCTGCTCAGACTGTCTTGGGGGGGAATGGAGGATAGCATACATGTGAAGTATTTATGACAGGTCTGGCTCTCAACAATTTTTATCTATTTTCCTCTTTACTTAGAATAGTAGTTTCATGTAGTTGATATTTCATAAATATGTGTTGAATAACATATGAAAAGACATGTAATGATATCTTTATGTTTTGTGGATAAGTATTTTTATATTATCCATTTTAATATAAACTTATGGAAAGATCTTAAAACAAACTTTTTACGTCATTAGAATACCTAAAATATTTACATTTATCCCCAATGACCTATTGCTAACAATTATTTAAATTTTTAAATTGGATATATTAAATCTTGATACATTAGTCAATAATATTTGGCACATTATCTCACTCATCATAAATGAGAAAATCCCTAGGCTATTTTTCATAAAAAAATTTTGAAGATTGATAACTATTTCCTCTTTATGTAACCATGACTTGTTATTTGGAAAAATATATAAAGTATGGTTGAGCAAAATGAAAACAATCAAAATAATATGTAATCTCTGATTTGTTCTATATATTTGTACTTCCAGACTTCCCTGTATACTGCCATTTGTATTTTGCTTGATATTAGCTGTCTGTGTTAGCCTGAAACAAAGGCTTCTGGAAGATGGTTTATTTGGGAAGTAATCCCAGGGAGATCACTTGTATTGCTATTGTTAACTGCATTGCTTTTTTGAAATTGATTTTTTTTTCAGTGTTTGCTGCATGTATATAGAACTACAATTGATTTTTAAAATTGTATCCTAAGACCTTGTTAAACTTAGTAGCTTTTTTGTAGAAATTTCTATGTATACAATTATATTGTCTGAAAAAAGACCATTTTACCTATTCCTTTTCAATTTTATGTCTTTTATTTCTTTCTCTTGTCTTATTGCACTATGTAGGACCTCCAGTAAAATGAAGTTGTGAGAGCAGAAACCCTTGCCTTTGTTCCAATCTTGGAGGGAAAATGTTCAATACATACTAGTACATGATGTTTGTTATAGTTTTTAGCTCTATCAAATTGAGTTAGTTCCCTTCACTTTCTAGTTTTCTGAGCATTTTTTTTTAAAATCATGAATGGATATTACATTTTGTCACTCTCTCTCACCTCCCTACACACACACACACACACACACACACACACACACACACACACACATATATATTGGGATGATCATATGGGTTTTCTCTTTTAGTCTGTTAATATGATTAATTTCATGGATTATTTTCAAACACGAAATCAGCCTTCCATACATTAATTATGATGTATTATCATAACCTCTTGATACTAGTATGATGTATCAACTTTTGTATATATTGTTGTATTCAGTTTGCTAATATTTTGTAAAGGATTTTTGTGTTTATTCATGAGAAGCTTAATTTGTACTCATTTCCTTTTGTTTTTATTTTCCTGATAATAGCCTTATCAGGGTTTGATATCAGAGCTATGTTGGCTCATAAAGTGAGTGGGAGATGAGTTTTATTCCCCTATAGTGAGAAAGAATTTGTGTAAAATAGTTATAATTTCTTTTTAAAATATTTGATAAAATTCACCAGTGAAACCAGCTGGGTTTGAAGTTTTCTTTATGGGGAAGGTTTCATAAAAATTATTTAATTGGTATGGGGCTAAGCATATTTTCTATTTCTTTTGTGTCACTTTTAGAAAATTGTGTTTTATAAGAAATGTATCCATTTATTCTAAATTCTTGAATATCAGCATCAATTTGTATAAAATATCTTTCTTTTTTAAAAATATTTTCCTTAATAACATTTTATTTTCTGTAGTGCTGTCTTCACTTTCATTTGTAATATTGTTATTTTGTGTTTTCTTTTAAAAAAATCAGTTTTAATCCAAATTTATTAGTTTATTAATGTTTAAAAAATCAATTTTGGGTCTATCACTTTTTTCTATTGCTTGTTTTCTATTTCATTGATTGCTAATTTTCTCTTTTATTATATTTTCTACTTGGGTTTAATTTAATTCTTTTATTTTTGTCTTAAAATAGAAATTCAGATAATTGATTTTATACTTTTTGTCCATTTCTAGTATAAATGTAATTCTATGTATTTCTTTTTAACCCTAAGCTGTAGCAGGTTATCATTAGTTTAGTTTAAATATTCTCTAATCTCTCTGTGTGATTTTTTTTAAATTTCATCCACAGGCCAAATTAGTGTATTATTTAATTTTCAAATAATGGGGATTTTTTTAGCTACCTTATTTTTATGACAATGGTTTTAATTCCATTGTCATAAAAAGTAACATGCTCTGTAAGATTTCAATACGTTTAAATGTATTTTGATTTATTTATGGTCCATGGGATACATAAAAAGAGTGTTATTCTGTGTTGTTGGGTATACTAGTCTTCAATGCCCACTAGGTCAATTGTGGAAGTATTCTATATTCTTATTGAATTTTGTCTATGTGTTATATCAGTTATTGAGATAAGAGTGTCAAAATCTACAACCAAGGCCTTGCATATTTCTTTATTTCTGTCAGTGTTCATTTTAGATATTTTGATGCTCTGTTGTTAGGTACACATATAATTTGTCATTTTATGACCTACTGATAATTTACTAAAAGTCCACATTTTATGAAAAATAAATATGGAACTACTGGGAAGACTGAAGTAACAGTAGTCTTTGATTATGTAAATATTTGGGTTTACTGCATTATGCTTTCTGTACCCAAAAATGTGAGCTAGAGGTCCTTATTCCTGAAATTCATTGGGGATTATGAACCTCTCTACTTTCATTCTACAGCTTAATAAAATTATATTTTGTAATTTCCACGTATTATAGCTGACATTCTAATAGTAACATCTATGAAGCACAGATAGAAAGTGTCTGCATTTTATAAGATTTTGTTCTAGAGCCAGCAGGCAAAATAATGGAGTACCTTTATGTAAAGTCAGCCTTGATCTCAGCATCTGGATTTACTTAGTGATTAGTTTATGGTACTGAAGTATAATTAGGAGGCTAATTTTCTAATCATGTCTCTCAACTGTTGATATAATCATAGAAACATAAGCTTTCCACTTTGGAAAGGTCTTAAAGGCTAACTCCTCTTTTGAAAATTAAATCCCTTCTACAGTATTCCTGCCAAGTACTCTTCAAGTCTGGAATTCAGCTCTTGTTCTACAGCGATGTAACCCAGTGAGGTAAGGTCTCCTGTCTCTTGGAGACCAATTGCACCTCCTGGGGTAATAAATAACCTCCTCTCCACCTGTGGTGGGTTCCTTTGTCTTGCTCTCTCTGGGTCTTCACGATCCTGAATCTAAGTCGCTGTCCCATGCAGGTCAGGACAATTGGTACCCAAGGCACAGAGCTTCATTGGTTTACACACAAAAAGAATCCATCAGCTGTAAGCTTTTCATGAGTTGATGCATGTGTGTGTAGATGTGTTGTGAGGAGAAGAGGAGGGACAGAGGGGAAGGTGTCACATCATGCAAACTTAGGGTCTTTTGACAATTTCTTTTCAACTCACTAATTCCCAGTCCATTCACTGAGGTATAGGCAGGTTCCATTAAGAAAACTTCCTTTCACATTCAATGTCATCCCTGTCTCTAGTTCTGTTGTAAATTAATTCTTTGTTAAAAGAATTACTTTTAACAAAGATTGTGCTCATTTTGAAAGAAATTCTGGTGAATTTTTTTTTCTCTCATCAAAGATAATAATTATCTTTAAAATAAATTCAATGTCTACCTATATATACTGAACAACACTACCCATTTGAAATAAATGGCCTGCGAATTTGAATGTCTTAACGAATTTGTGGTGAGAATTAGTGACGCATTGAAATTATAAATATGCTGAATGCGAATTGTTATCCAGGATAGGGACATTTTGCACAGGTATAGTCATAGCAAGGATACCAGCTGGATAAAAGAAAATAACTTCCTTGCAGGCTAGATACTGATAAACTATTGTGAAGTGAAAATTCTTCTATTATATTCATACTAGAGGCCCAGTGCATGGATTCATGCACCGGTGGGGTCCCTTGTCCTGGCCTGTGTCCTCTCTCAATCCATCTGAGACACCTCAGGGGATGTCAGACTGCCAGTTTGGGCCCAATCCCTGCAGGCCAGGCCAAGGGACCCCACCGGTGCATGAATCTGTGCACCGGGCCTCTAGTATGCATATACAGTATTTGGTTAATCTTTTCCCACCCTCCCCTCTTCCCTCTGAGAATCATCAGTCTGTTCCATGTTTCCATGCCTGTGCTTTCAGCATCTGCCCCCCTGGTGGTCAGTGTGTGTCATAGCTACCAGTCAAATGGTCAAATGGTCACTTAGGCTTATATATATATAGATTAGTAGAGAATCAGTAGTTAAAAACACATTACCAGATATCTTTCCTTTATTATCTTCCTTAATGGCTATATTAGACTAATCTGTAATTAGCACATTTACCTTCTAAATGGAAAACCTTCAAAACACTTTCTAACATTAAGTGAGGAACTACTATATGTCAAACACTGTGCTGCCCAACATGGATCCTTCAATTGATTTAAAATGTTCTTAGGGAGTCTGGATGGTGTAGCTCAGTGGTTGAGCATCGACCCAGGAACCAAGAGGTTGCTGGTTCGATTCCCGGTTAGGCACATGCCTAGGTTGCAGGCTTGATCCCCAGTAGGTGGTGTGCAGGAGGCAGCTGATTGATGATGTCTCTCATTGATGTTTCTCTCTATCCCTCTCCCCTTCTCTCTTTCTAAAAATCAATAAAAACATATTTTTTAAAAAGTTCTTAGGGAACAGATCAGTTTCTATGGGCATATTTTCCTCTAAAACAGTGGTTCTCAACCTTCTGGCCCTTTAAATACAGTTCCTCATGTTGTGATCCAACCATAAAATTATTTTCGTTGCTACTTCATAACTGTAATGTTGCTACTGTTATGAGTCGTAATGTAAAGCCTGTTCATGGCAGCAGTGGTGGATGGGATGCTAGAGAATTTTTACACCATTGGATGTTTTCCTTAGTGACTTGCCCCAATATTTTCCACAGAGATAGGGACCTTTATAAACAGGGTATGTGTTCACATATGTATTCTTGTTCATGTTTTTGATTTAAAACAATCCTATCACAAAATACTTGTCTACTCTTCTAAATCATCATGAATGTATTTATAGCCATGGGAATTATTTAATGTTGTTTGATAATATCTTGTTTTGTTTATACTGAAAAATCATTAACTAAGAAGCAGAGAAAACAAAAAAAGTGTTTGTTAAATTCATATTACCTACTGTTCTTTCTTTTTCCCTGTATTTTCTTCAAATTAATCAATTAAAATGCACAGATGTTCAATTAAAACTATAAAAATTTTCCATGGCTACAGCTGTTTTGAAACTACATTGTTGAAAATTTAACATATCTAGTAATGATTCCCTCTCAGGAGAAATTAAATTAATGACTCTTTGCTAGATTATTTTCCATTTGATAAATTAAACAAAATTAGGAAAAAAAAACACGCGAGTCTTACAATGCCTGCTACATTTATTAATTAGCATGATAGACTAGCAGATACTAATATGAAAAGGCAACAAAATGGAAACTATTCCTTATTTTTCAAGTGAAATACCTTCAGGACTGCAGTTTATCTTATCAGGTTATATGGTATAAATTATTACAATCTCACCTGTAAATAGCAGACAAGTGACAAATTTTGTCATCCACATCGTAGAGATGGTAGATATGTGATTATGCAGGGATAATATATCATTTCCCTTCACATTTTTGTGTACCCCCTGCATGATAAACAGTGACCCTTAAATAACAAGTAGAGAAACAGGACCTTTTTTCTCAGCTATGTTGCTTTATCTTAAAAAGAATTTGGTATCCCCCTCACCCTCATTTCCAATTTCTTATTTAATTCTCAAAGACCTGCTGACTAATTTTATTTTTTTCTTATGCCAAAAAGCTAGTACATGCTCATTGCATCAGTCAATGTTCTCCAGAGTAACAAGGGATTGGTTCCCAAACAGCCACACTCCACCAGCCCTCCCCACCACACCCCATTACCAAAATTCAAGATGCTCGAGTCCCTTATATAAAATTTCCATGTAACCTGCACATATCTTCCCATATACTTTAAGTGATCTCTGGATTACTTACAATATCTAATACAATGTCAATAGTTATTCTACTGTGTTGTTTAGGGAATAACGACAAGAAAAAAAGTCTGTGTACTGTAATGTTCAGGACAGAGGCAGCCATTATAGGCCTAAATCCATAGTACACAAGAGCAACAATGTAACATTTCTTGTTTGGGAAAACGTTTTTGACATGTGGTTATTTGAATCTGTGGGCGTGGAACGTATACCTTTACATATACTTATACCTATACTACAAGAAATAGAAATGTGTTTCAAGAATTGTCTCACCTGTGGCTGGTGATTCTGAAACACGTAGGATGGGCTGGCAGGCTGGAAACTCTGGCAAGGGTTTCTGTGTTACAATCTTGAGGCAGAATTCTTTCTTTGGTGGGAAACCTCAGCTTTGCTCTGAACATCTTCGATTGATTGGATGAGGCCCACCACCTTATGGAGGGTCATGTGCTTTGCATAAAGTCTACTGATGACAAATGTTAATCATATCTAAAAACTTCCTTCATAGTGCATCTAGACTGGTGTTTGACCAAACAACTAGGCACTGTAGCCTAGCTAATTTGACATAAACTTAACCATCACACTCATTAAGAAAATTTTAGAAAACAAAAGTAAACTGAAAATGGATATGTAACAAGCACTTGTAATCAAGCATCCGCAAATTATCTCTGCTATCATTTCGATGTGTGCCCCCAGAGTTTTCCTCTTCTTTCTGTGTCTTTTCTTCTTCCAAAGTTGAGAATACAGTGTTTCTTTATCTCACAACTCATTATTCTCTGTACAGTATAAACACCTTCTCATTTCATAAAGCCATTTCTTCTGTAGCTCATATTTAATAGCTGCAATATAATCAATTGAAAGAAATGTTGGACCCTTAGGTTTTCAGTTTTTGAAAGACATTATTTCTTTTCACACTTATTCTTTGAATATATTACTGCACATGCATTCGCTAGTTAAAAATATGTACATTTTAAAACTTTTTGCACGCATTGCTAACTTGTCTCCCAGAAATTTTATACCAGTTTACATTCATGATGGCAATATTCCAGAGACCTCTTCTTTTCCCCATTTCAGTATTAGGTGTTAGAGTAGAAAATATTCCTATCCGAAATAAAAAAAAAGACTTAATTGTTGTTGCATTTTCAATTTCCTTGCTTTGTAGTGATGAATGAGTTTAAGTTTATTGATATTTGTAGTTCTTTGTGAATTGTCAACTCTGTCCAATTTCCATTAAGATGTTTGTATTTTTTTACTATAAAAATTGCATGCAACATATGTAACCACTTTGATTATCATATATTTTGCAAATGTTTTCTCTAATTTTTGCCTTTCCATTTTGCTTATTACATTTTTGATAAACTGAAGTTTTTATTTTTGAGTAAACAAATCCAATAATATTTTATACAAGAGGCCCGATGCATAAAATTCATGCAAGGGCATACTTGCATTTAATATATTATTAAATCTTACTAGTACATTGATTATTTTTATTGAGGATTGGAAAGAATTTATATTTTTTCTTTAAACCGAAGAAGACCTCTACTTTTGTTTCCTGGCTTGACAATGCCTGTCTTTCTCTCACTGTCTGTGCCTCCTTTTTCTTCATCCATCCTCAGCCCCAGCCGCCATGGCTTTGTCCAGAAGGTCATCCAGAAAGATATCCAATCTAATTAGCATATTATGCCTTTATTATTATAAACTAGAGGCCCAGTGCACAAAATTGTGCACTGGGGGGGGGGGAGTGGGAGTCCCTCAGCCCAGCCTGCGCCTTCTCGCATTCTGGTATCCCTTAGGGGGTGTCCGACTGATGGCCCACGGGGAGTGGGCCTAAGCTGGCAGTTGGACATCCTTAGTGCTGCCACAGAGGTGGGAGAGGCTCCTGCCACCGCCGCTGTGCTTGCCAGCCGAGAGCCTGGCTTCTGGCTGAGTGGTGCTTCCCCCTGTGGGAATGCACTGACCACCAGGGGGCAGCTCCTGTGTTGAGCATCTCCCCCCAGTGGTCAGTGCGCATCATAACAACTGGTTTTTCTGCCGTTGGGCTGAAACCGACTCTCTGACATCCCCTGAGGGGTCCTGAATTGCGAGAGTGTGCAGGCCAGGCCGAGGGACCCACTGGTGCACAATTGAAGACGGGGAGGGATGCGGGAGGTTGGCCAGCCAGGGAGGGACCGTGGAAGGGCTCCAGGGCACATCTGGTCCATCTTGGTCAGTCCTGATCAGCCAGACCCCAGCAGCAAGCTAACCTACCGGTTGGAGCATCTGCCCCCTGGTGGTCAGTGCACGTCATGGCGAGCAGTTGAGTGGCCTTAGCATATCATTAACATATTACGCTTTGATTGGTTGAACAGCCAACCGGTCGACTGGACACTTAGCATATTAGGCTTTTATTATATAGGATTATGCCATGCTTTTGGCTGCCTACATTACAGGTCTTCTGACCTTGGGTTATATGTCTCCTGTTATATTTTTATAGTTTATTTGTCTCTTTTCTTTCTTTTTTTTTTTTTTTTATAGCTTTGCAATTAAATTTGATGTGTGGCGTGAGGCAGGGATTATTTTTCAGTTTACAATTTTGTTTAAATATTACTTTTCTATACTCTTCTAAATATGGGGAGGTGGCATGCAAAAGCCTAAAAAGAGTAGAAAGGGACTACTTGTGCATTTCATATCCGGTAGACTCAATATAGATCAGAGTGGTTCTACAGCATTATTTGGTTTTCTCTCAAAAAGTAGAGTTAAATGTAACAGCAGTGCCTGAGGCTTTCATATGTGTGAATGTGTATGTACAATGGCCTGCAAGGAAGCATGCCTGTGGGATGACAATCCTGTTTCTGGGAACCATTTCCAGTGAGGCTCTATGATCTTATTAGCCACCTTTTTATTGACAGAGATTTTTCTTCATGGACAATGCTTGCATCTGTAGTCAATGATCACACTATCTCAAAGAGTACGGGTCTACAGTGCTTTAACTGCAAAGGTCTTTTTGTGCCAGGGCAGAATATGTCCATGTATAAGAGGCTGCCACCGATCAAATCTTGTACTCAGTGAATAATTTGAGGTAGAAAGTTTATGACACCGCTCCCTCTCAGAGTGCTTTACGTGGTCTTAGTGTAATTGTCACTGTATTTTTTTGTGTTCCCATAGAAAATGTTTCCCATTTATTTTTTTAAAAAATATATTTCTTTATTGATTTCAGAGAGGAAGGGAGAGGGAGAGAGAGATAGAAACATCAATGATGAGAGAGAATTATTGATCGGCTGCCTCCTGCACACCCCTTACTGAGGATCGAGCCCACAACCTGGGCATGTGCCCTTGGCTGGAATCGAACCTGGGACCCCCCAGTCTGCAGGCCGATGCTCTATCCACTGAGCCAAACTGGCTAGGGCAGTCTCCCATTTATTCTTTTACAAAATTCCAAGTTGTTGGGTAACCTGGCTAGAAGACACAGTAGTGCCTGATATAAATCTTACTCTAGAGATCCCCCTTGTTTCTCACCTTAAAAGCTCTCATCCCTCTCACCTTCAAACGTTCATCACTAGATGTGGAACAGGAGGAAATAGTGTTATGAAATTTCAATTCATTTTAGGAATCATGATTTCCAGAAGCAAAGTTAGTATTTTTTCAATATGTTTCATATATTCACCAACTAATTTTAGATTAGTAACGTTTTTGAGACTTTTTCCAGGGTGATCATAGAATTTATTTCTAATGTGGCATAATTCCTTATTCATAGGTTTTAAAATACTTTATCTCAGAATCATCATACTCTTATTCTACTTGTTTTTTCCTTTTTGTTTTTATTGTTAACACTGTTATAGTGTTCCCATTTCCCTCCCTTTTGCCCCCCTCCATCTACCCACACTCACCTTCCCTCTGGCCATCACCACACTGTTGTCTGTGTCATGGGTTATGCATATATTATTTTGGCTAATTCCTTCCCCTTCTTTTATCATGTCAATATTAGTAGGTTTTTATTGTGTATTTCACTGTTTTAGACTTGAAGTTTCTAGGAGATGGGGCTTAGGACTTTACGTTTTGTCACACTTCCCAAATGATTTATATAGCCATTGAAAATTTAAGCACTAGACTACTGTTTCTGGGTTTAGAGTTAGTATATCTGGGGAAGTTTGTCATGAAAGATATGTAAATGTGCCTAGCACAATGACAACTAAAGAGTACACGTTTCATAAATATGCATTACTTATTTAATCTGGGTATTAAAATTCTTAGTAAATTGATATGTATTTGGTACACTCACTTTTATGGCTACAACCAAGGAAGTTTTCATGTAGATACATATATTTTACAGTGTATGTTTTGTACTGCTCGTCTCTATGAGCTTAACATTTAGAAGACAATGTTTATTGACTTTTTAGTGTGAACAGCTCATCATTCTGTTAAAGATTCAATATTCTGAATATTCCAGGAACATCAATATCCACAGCGCTACCTGCATTAGCTAACGAAGTTGCCATATATTTGCACAGCTGTTAAATGGTTGTCTTAAATTAAAAAAAAAAAAACAACAGTTCAGGTGTATGAGATTATTCAAATTATGTTAATATTTAGAGGTTTATACTAGAAAAAGAAGATGCCACCTTGTGGTACCAAAAAAAAAAAAAAAAAGGTTCTTTAGCATGTGTGTAATATAGAGTGCATGAATCCTTCAAGTAATATATGGTTGCCAAACCTATTTGATCAAACAGAAAAAGCAGCTAAAATGCTCATGCTCATAACCAAGTGTTTTAACTCAATAACTATGTCACAAAGGGAAAGATCATGTTGGGAAAATTACCTGAAAGTGTATTATTTTATGAAAGCTGGGGGTCTATCCAGCAGTATATAATAGCAACAGAAAAATTCAAATGGAGCATTTCAATGATATTTAATATGATAAACTTGGAACATATATTTTAAAATTAAGTTTTTTCTGCCCTCACCGGTTTGGCTCGGTGGATAGAGTGTCGGCCTGCGGACTGCAGGGTCCTGGGTTTGATTCTGGTCAAGGGCATGTACCTTGGTTGCAGGCTCGATCCCCAGTAGGGGGCATGCAGAAGGCAGCTGATGGATGTTTCTCTCTCATCCATGTTTCTAACTCTCTATTCCTCTCCCTTCCTCTCTGTAAAAATCGATAAAATGTATTTTTTTAAATTAAGTTTTTGCTGAATTTTTAAGAACAATTGCTATATTTTGTTCCTTTAGGTAAAATGTAAACTTTTACTATGATTCAATTTTGATGAGCTTACACGTAATGTTTTAACTGAATAACATTTATGTGTATTGAAATGATGTCTTGTTAAAAAGACAAGCATTTTTAAATGAATTATGAACTATGGCATTTACCTGGATGATGGTTCATTTTATCAAATTATTTTAGACGTCCGGAGGATGAGTCAATCTTGGAAACCATGAAGTCCGACATTCCCTGTTTTATTAGATGTCTAAACTGTGGCACAGAGGTGTTGTCCGACTTGTCCAGGATTCCCCACCTCCTCAGAGGTTGACTTCCGTTGTCTTTTGCTCTTTCTACCTCCTCATTTTGCATTTGAATTGGTCTCTTGTATTGGATGCTTTGTTTCTCATAAGAAAGAATAGGCAATAATACATTTCTCCCCTCTGAACCTTTCATTAAATGTTTATTCTGTTGCATTTCTCCATAAGCATTTTTATGTTGCTGTTTTCTCCTCTTATTAGAATACTTAATATAGTTCCAAATAGTGCATAATTGAAAACAGTTTATCATATCCATTTTTATTTATTAGTATAATAGTATTCCTGCGATCTGGTGGCAAGAAAGTACCGCACTATTTTATTGTAATTTATCCCATTTTAAATGTTCATTTGGGTCTATGAAATTGCACAATACTTTTTAGAAATACACTTTCAGAGTATGTACTGGGAAAAACTCAAACATCAGAATTGCTTGAGGAAATTTTGCAGAAACAATATTGTAGGACATTCTAAATTCCAACAGATAAATCAGCCAATCATTTAAAGATTTTAAGTGTGAGCACATGTGAACATTCAATCAAGATATTTTCTCCATAGACATTTGTCCATGACAAATTGCAAAGAAAGATACCAGCACTTTTTGTTATTGAAATTTTAGAGGAGCAAGGAGCACTATGTGGGTGGATTTACCAGTAAAAGCATCACAGAATTATATTTAAATGGACTTTTGAGGAATAAGAACTCAGATAATTAGGTGGAGGTGGTAGGGGTGGGGTGGGCATTCTACATGGCAATGGCATGTCCAAGGCTATTTCTCTAGGACAGTGATTAGAAATTTGCTTAGAGATGGGGGCCTTACATAAGGGTAGGACTGTTGAGGACATTAAATGAACTAAGAATATTTAGCTCTTTTTTTGTATGTAAAAAAATGGGTAACATTTTTAAAAAATATTTTTTATTGATTTCAGAGAGGAAGGGAGAGGGAGAGAGAGACATCAATAATGAGAGAGAATCATCGATCAGCTGCCACCTGCATGTCCTCTGCTAGGGATTAAGTCCTCAACCCAGGTGTGTGTTCCCTAGCCAGGAATCAAACCATGACCTCCTTGTTCATGGGTCAAAACTCAACCACTGAGCTATGCTGGCCAGGTTCTTGACCATTTTAAAGTATAGGAAATGTAATACTAAATATATCTATCACTTTTTATTTTTTAATTCCTTCCATGGCTTTAATGCTTGGACAGTACTAATCTATTATGAAATAAGTTAAATATTTATATAGATTTTTCTCTAGATCATTATTCTTTTTCTTTCTTTATTAATTAATTATTAATGCTGTATGTTTTCTTTTTATTTTACTGTTAAATCTTCTTTCCCATTATTATCATTATTTATGTAAGTTTTGGGTACTTGAATCTTTTTTATTGATTGCATTTCTTGAATGTACATTCTAATAAGTTTTACAAAAACTAGCTCTTATAGTTATGTATTAATGTTAGCATATTTTTGGCTTTTTAAACATTTTTACTTGTTTCCACTTTTATCTCATATTTTTTCTGATTTTCTTAATTTTTTGTTATTGATAGCATTTAGGATATGAATTTGCCTCTAATTTTCAGCTTTTTAAGTAACATGTAAGTTATATATGTGGTGCTTTTTGAAAGTATTAATATTATGTAAATTTCATACATATACAATATAAAGAAAATAGTTATATCAACCCCCATGTACTTGTTACCAAGCTTCAAAAATTATCAACATTTTATTATTCTTGTTTCACTTATGTGCCCCCAATTATTTTTTTCTGAACTATGTTAAAGCAAATCTTAGACATTATGTTAAAACAGTAACATTAACTAATGTTTTAGGATATTTATGTGTGTAGGTATTTATGTGTGTGTACATATGTGTGTGTGTGTGTGAGAATATATATATATATATAGTCATATACTTTCTCTCACACATGTTTTCAAGTGATTGGTGAATCTTTTAGGTTTGATAAAAATATTTTCTGTCGCAGAACGTGTAGTCAGATTATTTGGTATTTTTTTTTCTATTTCTGATAATTTATTTGCCTTCCTCCCGTGGGTTGGTACCTTATCAGTTTTTTTAATATAGCATAGATTCTTAAAGGTAAATAAACTGTTTTTAGAGTGGGCAATTCAATACACATCTTAATAGTAGCTATATTAATCAAATTCTCCATGTTACCATTATTTTAATTATAATAGTCCAATTCTCTACTTTCTCAAATTCATGATCTATCCAAGACGTATTAAATCTTTCATGGCAACTTTGTTTCTATTCATTTTTACTTTATATTTGCCTGCCAGTTTTATCTTAATATATTTGAATGTTGTATTATTTGACACATGAAGGTTCATAACTGCTACATTATCATTATCATAACTCTTATAAATAGAAACAGCTTTTTTTATCCCATTATATGCTTTCTACCTTAAAGCCTATATTGTCTGAAGATAACATTGCACCTCTACTTTTATTTACTTTGTACTTGCTTGAGAATTCTCTACTCACACTACTTTTAACATTTACATGCACTTCTAAATTGGAGATGTCATAGTAGCAACATATAAAACATGTCTTTGACTCAACCTGGTAGTTTTCCAAATTTTTCAAAAGTGATATATTTGGTCTTATCGCTTGTGGTTATGTCCCTTTTCATATTTTCTTTGATTTTTGGATTTCTATAATTTTTGTTACCTTTGTTTTGGTTGCTGTTGTTTTAATGGACTACGCTTTCATCTGCTCTAATGGTTAGGAAAGTAGACATCTTGGTACTTATTTTACTCATTTTCTAAAATATTCAACTTCTATTTCTCTAAATATTAAAGTCAAGAAAGAAACAGTATATTTTGTTTATTTACAAGGAATGCTTTTGTATTTTCTTCCCCATCCCCACCCCCTTTTGACTGTTCATATAAAAAGGGATGTTGAACTTAGATTGACATTATTAAATATACTAGAGGCCTGGTGCATGGATTCGTGCACCAGTAGGGTTCCTTAGGCTGGCTTGTAGGATCAGGCCAAAACCGGCAGTCTGACATCTCTCAAGGGGTCCCAGATTGTGAGAGGGCACAGGCCAGGCTGAGGGACCCACCTGTGCACCAGGCCTCTATTATGCATATAAGATCTTTGGTTAATCTCTTCCTGCCCTCCCCCCTCCCGCCTCCCCCCTTCCTTCTGAGATTCATCAGTCTGTTCCATGTTTCCAAGCCTGTGGTTTCTGCTCCTGCGTTGAGCATCTGCCCCCTGGTGGACAGTGTGCGTCATAGCTACTGGTCAGATGGTCAAAAAGTCGGCTGGTTGGCCAGTCACTTAGGCTTTTATATGTATAGATTTTTTCATATCTATTCTTTTACAAGAATTATTTTTTGATATTTGCATTCAGAGTTGAAAATATATTTGCAACAGCTATTTAGGACTAACATATATATTTAATGATTTTAGTGCTCATCGCTAGGTTTTGTTTTATTTATTTATTTATTTATTTACTTATTTTTGTTAATCCTTACTCAAGGATATTTTTCCATTGATCTTTTAGAGAGAGTAGAAGAGAGAGGGAAAGACAGAGAGAAACATCAATGAGAGAGAGACACATCAATTGGTTGCCTCCTGCACATGACCCAACCAGGACCAGGGCCAGGGATGAGCCTGCAACCAAAGTATGTGACCTTGACTGGAATCAAACCAGGGACCCTTTGGTCCACAGGCTGATGCTCTATCCAATGAGCCAAACCAGTCAAGGTCACATACTTTGATTGCAGGCCATGTTTCATACCTCAACTTTCCTATTCGTAAAGTTGCAAATTTTAATTCAAATCTTAGAAGTTATTTCATCCCAACCTATTTTCTTTTTACCTAAGATTTTTCTGTCTTTTTATGATACATTGAGCATGTGGACCACTTTTCTAATTTTTTTTCGTAGTTTCTATAAGAACAAGAACTATCTAAAATTTTTGACAGATTTTTTTTTTGCTTGTTTTACCTTATTTAACCACAGGTCCCTTGTTTTATTTCCCTTACATTCACTCAAATGAGGACTTTCCCCCCAGGTTCATTGTTTTCCATTTTCACTCCTTGTACCTTTCTCCACATACTTTTGGATAGATCAGTATATTCATTTTTCTTCCTAATTTCCAGTGATCAGTAGACATTCATGTAGCCTGGACTTATTCTACTGAGGTAGAAACTGCTGCTACTCCCACCACCCATTAAAAATAATGGAATTAATTGAAAATATAACCTTTGGGATTCATTGAGAGCAGTACTCTTCATTCTTCCACACTTCATTTGTGGGTACAGTATCTCTGAGGATGCAATGTGCTATAATTATCCTCCCACCTCTCTTTTTTCCAACTATTATTCGCTGTGAGTTTTTCTATCTGAATAACATACAAATGTGAATGAACAGGAAGGAACTGTAATATTCTGTTTTCCTCAAAATCAGTACCCATGTTGAATAGAATGGCTTCTCCGTTTCCTGTTTATTAGAGGATCCAAATCTCTAAGGCGAGCTGTGCAACAGACAATGGGAGCAGAAAAAGAAAACCTACTGCGTTTGAAGGAGGTGGACTTTCCTGTATTATGAGGTGATGCTTGGATAGGCTACTGACTGTTTCTTCATTCTTGATGCATCAGCCTTGTAATCATTCTAAATTTTTTCCAGATTTCTGGCACTGGGTTTCCTGTCAGTCTTAGTTTTCTGTGTTACAATTTTCCATTTTCATATGTATGTTATTGACAATTGGGGGAGGCAGTTCGAGGGAATGGTGGCCAGATGCCATTTTATACCAGAAGTCTCCTTTTATCTACATTTAATGGTTATCAATAAGGAGTGCATTTGTGGGGAGTACTTTCACTGACTCACCAACAAACCCTGGGACAAGTTTTTTAAGGTTCCATTAAATTCAACACCTACTATGTGCATTTAAGAAATATGCTCAATACTTAGTAGAATGAAAAATGACTTTTGCTCCAGAGTATTATGATTAGGACTATAACAGAGTTAAGTCAGAAAGTCTATGGCACACCAGAGTCTAAACCACTTTTTCCTCTTGGGAAACAGGAAAGACTATACAGAGAAAATGGGTACAGAAACATGAATCTTGGGGGTATAAATAGGTATGCAGAGGCTGAGTAAAGAAGCCAGGGCATCCTAGGCAGAGGGAAAAGCACAGTGACCTAAAAAGTATAGTGTCAGATCAAGGAAGTAATAATAGGAGGCCAATGATAAACTGCAAGGTTTATGAGGCCCCTGTGTGTGTGGATGGTAGATTGGAATGGGGAAAGACGATGGCAGGGGGATCAATATTAGAGGCATTACATTCAGCTAGGCAAGTAAAGATGGAAAGAGGAAGTCAAACAACAGCAGCAGGAATAGAAGGGACAGAAGAAGAGGAAGAAGGAGGAGTGTAGAGTTTGAAGACTGGTTTTTCTGATCAGCCAATTATGTACAGGTACATGTGTGATTATAATGGTCCAAGTAATTGATATTAAAAATAAGCCATTTCTGTTTTTATCACTTGCCAACTAACTTTTTGAAACTTTAGATTATCTCTCATGCTTTTGAGTTGTGATCAACTAAATCTACTTATTTGAAGAACACAGTCTTATTACAGTACTAATATCTTTCTTATTGTGACATTTCTAGTGATGGGAAAACTAAAGCAGAAACTGGATTGGGCATAAATCTTGAGGACACCCGATAAGCCTCATCCTATTTTTGATTTCCAAGCAGAAACTCTTTCACTAGAATTATTTATTTGATGCTCAAGAAAAGTCATGTAACTATCTGAACACTTGAGGTAATTTATAAGTTAAAAATGGAAGCCATTTGTACCTTTGTTATACTTGCAGTGAGTCCTGGTTCCAGTGTTTCTTTTATCTATTCCATGTAGATATCATTAAAATAAATCATAAGAAAGAAAAAACAGAATTATTTCCCTAAAGTTTTGGGAAACTAATATTCTTTTTAGAGAACCAAATTGTGTTATCCAAGCGAAAATATTATTTATTCCCAAAGGAACTTTTATCTATTACCCACAATTCAGTTAAATAGATTTGCTTCTCATGTTTGAGTTTCTACCCCAATATAATTCCTTTCATTCAAGTGAAAAACAATTGTTAAACTGTAATACTGAGAAGTTTTCTACTAATTGGAAAGTAAACAGTAAAACAAAAATTCTTATTATACTCTAGAATTGCTCAAATGACTTAAAGTACCCATTTTATAAACTCATGATACATTTACAGGTTTCTGAAATGGAGAAAGAAATCTCCATTAGCTTCAGTCAAATAATTTTTAGAGAGGTACTAGAAATGAAATATATATATATATATATATATATATATATATATATATATATATACACACACACATACATAACTAGGTTTAATAATGTGGTGGTGTGCATTACAATAAATGACATTCTTCTTACATTCTCACTAGAGGGGTAAAGACTTTTAGAACATACTTAAGATTGAACTAATATTCGCTCCAGAAATTAATGCTAAAATGTTTAGTGATACACTTGTATTAATTTTAAAGACACAAATCATCAGCCATTATACAGTATTTGTTTACAAACATTTAAAAATTCCAATAAAGAGCCTAACACAATGGTAGTCAGCTACCGTCACTATGCACAGGCTGGTTTTCATTTTCCACTTTGCAATGAGAGGCAGCCCTTAAAGCTCTGAAGACCAAGCTGTACTTGAAAATGGCTGAGATTTACTTGTGCTTAGATCTCTTCTCTTCCTCCTCAACTTTCAAGATGTGCTTTCATTTGATGAGGATGCTTTGGAATCTGAATGTTAACATGTAGCCCTGTGCGTTTAGGCATGCAAATATACACACTGTATATTATTTTGCTTTTACAGTAATTATTTTCACTTACGAAATTCTAAATTCAATGTTAAATATTGAATATTTTGGTTAAGTGACAGCTTGTGCTAGCTTTAGGATATTCCTGCTTGATAATTATTCATGAGAAGAACAGCTGAAAACAAACTAGTTATACACCTTGGCAAATGACTGTGATTGTAATTCTGTGAAATTTCCCCATGGCCATGTGACTTTATTCTAAGTACTCTAACAGTGCAGATGTCCAGAATAGTGTCGTTGTCACAAATGTTATTCCTATATTCAAAGTTTTGAATTACTCTCTACTGCTTCAGAGAAAACATGAGGATGGAGATGAGGCATGCAGTATGTATGATAGAGCATATGCAGCTCTCTCCAGTGCCTGCCCTCCCTTGGTTTGTTGTGGGCATGGCTCACATACCACTTTCCTGTGAAATACAGAAGTGGTGGCATTTTTGTGAAATCTAGATAGGATGAAAACATTTCCTGTTAAATGTTAAGAAAAAGGAAAAATAGCCCCAATTTATCATCCTTTAAAAAAAATTCATCCGAAAATCAAATGTTATTTCCCCGCTCTTCTCCCTTTCTGTTCTTTCCCCATATGGTTCCTAAAATGTTCATCCATTTAAGTGGATTTTAAAGCTCATTCCTTATAGTTCCTAGAGCATTCATTGCTTTTGAGAAAAAAAGAAAAACATTTTAGCATGTGCTATTTTTGTTATTCTAATTAGCAAAAACAGCTGGTCCTGTGTAGCTCAGACTGTAGTCTTTTTCAACACATTGTTCAGATTTTTTTTTCTCTCTTCTGTCAAGCTACAGGCTACCACCTCTCCTCTTCCCACACAAATCAACCCCCAAAACACCTGCACACACAACCTTAAATATCACCTACATCTGCCATGGAAGGAAAAGGGAAACAGCGTCTTGTTACTGGTGGCTGGGCAGGGCACACGCAAATTATACAGAAGGTGAACAAAAGTCATCCTCAAGGTACTTCCTACCTCATCGATTTTACATTTACCAAGAACTTTACTCTGTTGTCTCAAAAGTGTAGCTATATGATAGGTTTTTTTTCTTTGTTGTTGTTTTTTCTCATCTTCTTCAGGCAAGTGGGAGGAGCCTCTTACAGAATTAAAGATTGAAAAATTAGATAATCAAACCTTACTCACAATTTGGTATCTATCAAAGGCATGTGACTGCCAATGATCATTGAAGCTGATCAAAGTCACCCTCTGTTGCCATGGTAACGGATCCCCATTTTGTTTAGATGGAGGGGTAGGCACCACAGGAGAATAATGCAGAGAGGAATTAAATTTGTGTTGTCGAGAAATTAACATGCAGGATGCTTAGGAGTGAGTTGAGTGGATGCTTATCTGTGTAATTTTTTTTTTAAACAAGGGAGGTGGTGAGGCAAAACATGATCTATGAAGAGAGCCATTAGGGAAGAGTCCAGTAAAATACTGAAATGTTTGCTAGTGCATTTCTAAGGTGGAGTCCAGGCATGAAGGGCTAGTGTTTATTTGGTATTGTCACTGACACATTTTATGAGCTTAAGTCTCTAAGCTCTTTGGCTATTCTTCTCTTTTCCAAATTTAAAAAGAGTACAAGAGGGTGCATCTTTCAGGTTTTCTATTTGTTTTTCCTGTGAGCTGGGAACAGTTCTTAATCCAGTACCACTAATCTGCTAGATAAAATATAGGATGATTAGGATATTTTAATTTTCAGTGATTTGAGATCTCCCTCACTTAATTTTGGGGCTGAATACAACTCTTTGCATTTTTTCTTTGGAAAATATCATCTTGTCACAAAGGTACTAAGACATCAAAGACTTTATTTATTTATTTTTTGGCACCTCGTGCTGTTTAAAATTTTTTTATATAACAAATTATAGCCTCTTCTCCAAAGGAAACACAATAGAGGTGGATTATTTTACCTTTGTATCTCTTTCAAATGCTAGTATTTATTGCCACTTCACCCATTCTTTCTCCATGCATGATTCTCCTGCCATTCTATCTCTCTCATCCTTCACCCACCATCGAGGTCAAATGCTTGCACAAGAATCTCCATTCACATGGAACTATCATGTCCCTCTTCTCCTCCGGCAGCCGCCGGGGAATCGTGTACTCATATTTTCTGAAATAAACAAGACTTTCATATATCCAAATATCAGCTTCTTTTAGTTGCACTTGCTATTTTGGCCTCACTTCTCTCATTATTATTCAAAATATGAATTCCACAAATATTTGAAGTGACTGCCTCTTTCAAGGCTGTGCTGATATGTGAGATGTGATCCCAGGCTGGGAGTTTGTAATCTTGTTAGGAGAAAGGGAGAGAAACCAACACTCACTGACAGTCTCCTCTGTGTCAGTATCCCTGCTCAGCATTGGATGCATTTATACCTTGTGGGATCTTTGTACACACTGAAAATGAGTAATAAATACCCTTAATATTCAAGTGAGGAAACTGAGTCAAGGAGAGGTCAGACAACTGGCTTAGGAAATGCAAAGGCAGACTACCCCTAAGGTTCACAGTACCTAACTCTAAGATCCATGTCCCTTCTCCCCCCCACTGCCACATTGGGTGATAAAACAGATGCACATACACACACTAATACCATACAAGATACATTGAAATGAAGTTACATGAGTGCTAATAATAATTCCTGCTTCAGAAGTGAAAGGTAAGGAACAGGCCTCTTCTAACCAGAGTAGGCAAGGATAATTCTGAGGGGGAGGCAGCAGTTGAGTAGCGCCCTGAGAAGTGCAGATATGTTAGGTCAAGATGGAGCATAGAGGCTGGGTGCCTGGCCTCTGTCACTGAGGCCCACCAAAAATATTTACTGGTGCGTACAGGACTGAGGGTGCATGTGCAGAACATACCGATGAAATCTTTGTGTTTTTGTTTTGTTTTGTATTTCTCTTGGCTTCCACATAAATAATGCTCACTTATAATTTCCAGCCAGGAGCTTGCTGCTTCTTTATTTTTAATACCTGAACTGATCATCAAAAATAGCTATTTTATGGTGGGATATAGTGAGAGATTTATACCTATTTTATTGAGCTATAAGGCTCTTGGAACACACAACTTTTGTTAGTCAGATTAGATTAGATCAATGAGGAACTAGTACAGCCAACCTACAATTCTCTATTGTATTTGCTGATGAAGAACACTGATAAATGGAATTCAGACAGAACCCACTAACCCAGCAGTTCTCAACCTGTGGGTCGTGACCCCTTTGGGGGTCAAATGGCCCTTTCACACGGGTCGCCTAAGACCATCGGAAAACTCATATATAATTACATATTGTTTTTGTGATTAATCACTATGCTTTAATTATGTTCCATTTGTAACAATGAAAATACATCCTGCATATCAGATGTTTACATTACGATTCATAACAGCAGCAAAATTACAGTTATGAAGTAGCAACGAAAATAATTTTATGGTTGGGGGTCACCACAACATGAGGAACTGCATTAAAGGGTTGCAGCATTAGGAAGGTTGAGAACCACTGCACTAACCACTGCTTTACTATTTACTTCAACGCTTTCTCCTATCGAGTTCTGATAACTTGCTGACATTAAAACGAGTATCTTTTTCTGATTGTTGAGGGGTTATTAACAAAGAAAGAGAAGAGTCTGGAAATAGAAACTATGCTAAGTGATTTGTCATAGATGACTGAGTCAGGAATCAAGGGATAATAGGTTTCTCTCCCAGCCATTTGGTTGTGCAACTCTTGTAAGGCAATGACCTTTTACTTCCTCGTTTCCATGCTGAGAATGGTACCAGAGCTATAGTCACTAGAAGTATTGAATAGTTCCTATGCCATTGTTTTAAAAAATATATATTTTATTGATTTTTTACAGAGAAGAAGGGAGAGGGGTAGGGAGTTAGAAACATCTACCAGCTGCCTCCTGCACACCTCCTGCTGGGGATGTGCCCGCAACCAAGGTACATGCCCTTGACCGGAATCGAACCTGGGACCTTGCAGTCCGCAGGCCGACGCTCTATCCACTGAGCCAAACCGGTTTGGCCCTATGACATTTTTAACTGAGTTGATATTAATTTACTACAGTAGCTTTAAGGAGAAGGTCATTTTCAGAAGGAAACTGTCTTGCTACCCAAAGACATTGGATCTGTGTTCCTCCACTTAGAAAAAGCAAATGGCTGTGTAGCTTGTATCACCCTCTCCACTCAGTAGGAAATCCAGGTCTAACTGGAGAGTTTTATGCCTATCAAGGCCCTATCTTCATGGTGGGAACCTTCAAGCAGGGGAGTAGCTCCAAACGACCCTGTCTCCCCCAGGAAGATACTTTTAGCCCAAGACTTCATGGAGACTGTATTCTGAAAATCTTTGTCTTAATGTATAGCCTTGGACAGAAAGTAATACATAAACTTACTATTTGCTGGTCAAATGTGTTTACACCATTTAACTCATTTATTTGGTTAAGAGGGAAAGCAAATCTGGTCAAGGCCTTCCAGGAAGTGAGTTAAACAGCTGGCAAACAATGCTTGTGTTGTTATTGTCGCTGACAGGTTCTCTGACCAGTAAGAAAAGATTTTCACATCGCATTCCAAGCCACCATCTGAACGTTTTCAGGCTGTTTCAACCTTGTTTAAAGAAGCAGGAAGAATGCTTTTTTACTGCTTCAGTGTGCTTTTTGCACACACTGGGGAGTTTTGAAAATGTTTCTGTCAAAAATCTACAAGAGGCTATTGCAGGGTGAGCTGTTTAGAGACCACAGCTCTATGGTGACTGGTTAGCTCCACTGCACACAGTCCAATACCCCACCCATGGCCTCAAAAGAACTTAGTGGACATCTGAGATTTTAAAATGGACCTCAGGTTAGATGGCAAGGTGAGGGGAATTCAGGAGCAGGGAGCCCCCCCTGTGTATTATTTGGGCCCGGGGAGTGTGTAGCGCATTAATGGTGGTCATGAACTTAGCACACAGCTTTAGCACCATATTGTTCCCTTCCACAGCGGGTGTCTCATTAACAAGGGTATCAGGCCCTCCTCTCTTCATACCAGGAGACCTGCCACAGAGTTCAGCTTAATCAACTTTCATTTACATAGTGCACATCAAAAGAGTATTGGGACTTCAGTAATTGCTCAATTGTTAAGGAATTGTTTAATAGATTTTTGTGCAGGAACACCGTTTCTTGAAGTGCATTTGCATCATCAGAAACTAAGCTTATGCTCCCTGGCAATTCTTTCTACCCCTAAGTTTCTGAGTGCCTTTCTCACCCAGTGCTATTTTTATCCAGCATAGAGGAACAAATACATAAAAGAATCTCAGTTTGTTAAAGCCTGATATTATGGCTTAATCATGGGACATGACAATGAACTAACTTCTGAATTTTAGCGAGTGGTAAATGAATGATTGGAAGCTGCTGCTTTTAGAAATGGGCTCCTTCTGTTCCTCTATTCTAAATTTCATACTAGAAGGAAAGTTATTTTCCAGGTATACTCCTTTGCCTGGAGGTTGCTTTTAATTTACTTGAAATTATGGTTTCTTTTTCCTCTTTCCATTAAAGCTTTCTTTCTATTCAAGTCAAGAGCATTGAAAAACTGTAGCAAGTATTTAGACTCTTTGTGATTTACAGGTTTTATGTATGTATTCAACCTGTAGTAAGCCAGCAAGTATTCCCCTTTCCAGGCAAGAAGAAATATCATCGAAGAGTAAATGAAAACGTCAGTGGGGCCTAATGAATTTCATGAAGGCTTGGGAAAACAAGAGATTACAGATGACTTTTCTCTTCTTTTTGAATTTAAGAAACCAGATAGCCCAACCTGTGTGGCTCAGTGGCTGAGTATCGACTTATGAACCGGGAGGTCACGGTTCAATTCCCAGTCAGGGTACATGTCCAGGGTATGGGCTAGAGCTCCAGCAGGGGGCGTGCAAAAGGCAGCCAATTGATGATTCTCTCTCATCATTGATGTTTCTATTTCTCTCTCCCTCACCTTTCCTCTCTGAAATTAATAAAAATATATTTTTAAAAAAGAAGCCCAATAAAAAATTTGATATATCAGAGCCTAAATAGAAGATTTTGGTTTAACTACTCAAGGCAACAAGGCAGACTTATAAAGGTAGACAGTTGATCAAAAAACCAAACAAACCAAAACAATGAAAAACAACAACAACAAAAAACACAAACACAAAAACAAGCAAACAAAAAAACCCCCTCATTTAACCCTATTCTGCAAACTGTATAGAATCGGCAACTCCTCCACTAGTTTTCATGTGGGAATGGAAAGCCAAGAGGGTTAACTTCTCCCAGACTTTTTGTAAAGCAATAGTGGCCTCCCCTTGCCTTCCTCCTTGCAAATATGTAGTCCCGTATGCCTTGAGAAGAGGAAATAGTTCACACTGACCCATTTTATTTGATTTGTTTTATTCGAAAAAGAAAAAATTTCACATTCTTTTTTACATCGTATAACTGTCATTCACCCTCCTGTTGAGAGGTAGTGTCATCAGACAATGCCTGGGTCTGATGTGAGAACACCCAAACGCTGGTAACTGGGATCATTGGAAGTGTGCTCACTCACATTTCTGGGGGTTGATGTTGACTGTAGGCTGAAACTTATCTGGTTCTATTGACCAGAACATCAACATGTGACCTCTCCATGTAGTCTGTGCTGCCTCATAGCATGCCGAGAGAGCCTAGGCAGTAGCTGTGTCCTTCTGAGTTGGGAGTCATATAACATCTTGGTCTGAGGAGTCATAAGGCTAACAAGTTCAAGGGAAATGCATATAGACTTTACCTCTTCATGGGGAATAAGAAGATTCTGAAAGAGCATGTAGGACTTCAAATACTGCTGTGGTCATTTTTAGAAAATGCCACAATTACCTTCCCCACAACACTGAAAGGTTGTAAAGTAGATACAGCCTAGTAAATATCCAAATAAAAAAATAACTCCTTTTAAGCAGGTGCCTTGCTTCTACTTACTGGGGTGGGGGTGGGGAAAGGAGGTGCTAATTCTTTTGGGGGAAAAGGAAGAGAAAATTATTGTAAGCAGAAAGTCATCTATAACAGTTTAATTAGATGGTATGTGAATTCTAAAATAACGAAAATTTCCCAAATTAAATACAAATATCAAGACCACATTACAATGTCAAATTTCAATGTTTTTGGATAGATTGTTCTTCTGGATTATTAAGGACCTCATCACTACCCATTGGACTGGATATTCTAGCTGCTGATTTCTCTTCCTCTGGTTCCCCTGGGGCTATAGCGTGTTTTTAAGGGGAAGGAAATTGTTGACTTCATCCCACCTATAGTCAGGCTTCTAACCATCTGCTAACTCTTGAGAATGTTTAGTGGTATCAGAAACAATCATTGAGTCATTTGTTCATTCATTAATTCTTTCATTCAACACACATTTGTTGAATATCTTCTATACTCAAGGCATGCTAACCATTGTTGGCTCTGTCAAACACACAGATTTCTAATAAGCAGTGCCCACTTTCAATAGTAATAATAGCTCTCATTTTTGAGGACTTAGTATATGCCTGGCATCATGCTAATACTACATACAATGTTATTCATCTTTATAGCGTGGGCTAAGGCAGGCATAATAAACACCTATTTTACAGTTGAGCAAACAATTTAGGAAATTTGATCCTTGCTTAAGTTTGTTCAGCTAGTTAGTAAAACATTATATTTTGCTTTGTTGAACTGAAAAGCCTCCCACCCCCCCACTACTAGGCTCAACTGCTTCTTCCAAGAGCTCTTATCTTAGTGCGGTGCAGGGAAGGAAATAAGATACATTTACAAATAATTGTAGTATAAGGTGAAATTTTATAAGTATCAAAAAGGCTATAGGAGTTAGGAGAGCCTGCTTCTTTATGGCATAACTAGAGGCCCGGGGCACAAATTCATGCATGGGTAGGGTCTGGCCGGCCTGCCCCAAAGGGAGCTGATCAGGCCAGGCAGGAGGGAGGGAGGAGACGCAGAAGGTTGGCTGGCCAGCTGATCCCCCAATTGGTGAGGGCGATTGGGGCTGGTTGGGAGGCAGGGGGTGGGGTAGGTTGGCCAACCCCGCTCCTGATGGATGCCCAGGGGGAGGGGTGGCAGGAGGTTGGCCGGCTAGACCCGCCCACAAAGGGGCTGGTTGGCCAGGCCTCAGTGGGCATCATAGTGACCAGTCGTTCCAGTCATTCTGGTGTTCCAGTTGCTGGCTTTTTATATATATACCAGAGGCCCGGTGCACAAAAATTTGTGCACTGGTGTGTGGGGGGGTGTCCCTCAGCCCCACTTGTGCCCTCTCACAGTCTGGGACCCCTCGGGAGATAATGACCTGCTGGCTTAGGCCCGCTCCCCAGTGGCAGAGGGCAGGCACAATCCCTAGGTGCAGCCCCTGGTCGGGCACAGAGCAGGGCCAATTGGGGAGTTGGGGCGCCACCCCCTGTCATGCACAGAGCAGGGCGGATCGGGAGGTTGCGATGCCACCCCCAGTCATGCTCAAGGTAGGGCCGACTGGGGAGTTGGGGCTCCGCCCCCTGTCACACTCAAAGCAGGGTTGATGGGGAGGTTGCGGCGCCACCCCGTCACGCACAGAGCAGGGACCATCAGGGGGTTGGGGAGCTCCCCCCTGCCACGCACAGAGCAGGGCCCATCAGGGGTTTGGGGCACTGCCCCCTGTCACGCACAGAGCAGGGCCCATCAGGGGCGTAGGTGCTCTGTACCCTGTCACACACAGAGCAGGGCCGATCAGGGGGTTGGGGTGCCACCCCTGTCACCCACAGAGCAGGGCCAATCAGGGGTTTGGGGCACCCCCCCTGTCAAACTCAGGGCAGGGCCGATGGGGAGGTTGTGGCTCTACCCCATCACACACAGAGCAGGACCCATGGGGGGCTTGGGGCGCTGCACCCTGTCACACACAGAGCCTCAAGGAGATCAGGGGGTTGGGGAGCTCCCCCGTATCAGGCACAGAGCAGGGCTGATCAGGAGGTTGGGGCGCCTTCCCCTGTCACGAATAGAGCAGGGCTGATAGGGAGGTTGTGGCCCCACCCCCTGTCACACACAGAGCTGCAGGGCGATCCGGGGGTTTGGGCGCTGCCCCCTGTCATGGTGCTCCAGGGGCCAGGAGGCCTTGGGGCTCCGCTGATCCCAGTGCTGGGCCGCCTCGTGGCTCCGCTTAACACCAGGGCAGTGAGGCCTCGCTGCTCAGCTGATCCCGGGGCAGTGAGGCCTCGCAGCTCCGTTGATCCCAGGTTCGGGAGGCCTCCTGGCTCCGCTGATCCCAGTGCTGGGAGGCATATTACCCTTTTACTTTATAGGATAGAGGCCTGGTGCATGGGTGGGGGCTGGCTGGTTTGCCCTGAAGGGTGTCCCTGATCAGGGTGGGGGTTCCGCTTGGGTGCCTGGCCAGCCTGGATGAGGGGATGATGGCTGTTTGCAGCTGGTCACACCCCCTTCAGGGTGGGGGTCCCCCTGGGATGCCTGGCCAGTCTGGGTGAGGAGCTGAGGGCCGTTTTCAGGCTGGCGGGTGACTGAAGCTCAGCTCCCAACCTCTCCTTTTTTTCTTTTTCTTTTTTTATTCTGGGATTTATTTACCTTCTATGGCTGTCACTGGAGCTGAGAGCTGGCTTTAGCTCTGAGGCTCGGCTCCAGCTCTGAGACCTCGGCTGCTGAAAGCAGGGATCTGGGTTTGTTTGGGTTCTATAATTGTAACACTGTTGCGATCCTGCTGGCTGAAGCCCGGCTGGCTGAAAACAGGTTTCTGGGGTTTGTTTAGGTTCTATAATTGCAACAATGTTTCTTAGACTGCAGCTTAGAGGCCGGCAGCTGCAGGCGGGGAACCTTGGCTTCCTCCGTCACTGGAGCAAGCAAGCCTCCTGTTCGCTTCAACTGCCTGGCTGCTGGCTGCCATCTTGGTTGGCAGTTAATTTGCATATCTCACTGATTAGCCAATGGGAAGGGTAGCGAAGTTACGGTTAATTACCATGTTTCTCTTTTATTATATAGGATCCTAGGGCAGTGATGGTGAACCTATGACACTCGTGTCAGAGGTGGCACGCGAACTTATTTTTTTGGTTGATTTTTCTTTGTTAAATGGTATTTAAATATATAAAATTAATATAAAAAATATAAGCCTTTCTTTTACTATGGTTGCAAATATCAAAAAAATTCTATAGTGACACAGCACGAGAGTTAAATTAGGGTTTTTCAAAATGCTGACATGCCGAGCTCAAAAGGTTCGCCATCACTGGACTAGGGGAAAGCATTACAGAAGTGACATTATTTGAATCAGGACTTGAAGGATTAGTAGGATTTTAATATGTGAAGATAGGGATAAAGAAGAAAATCTAGATGTTGGGAAACATAATTGGAGTAGGAAGAGCATGGAGAGATCTGAGGAATGAAAATCATACTGAGGAGTTCAGTAAGTAATGGTGAGCAGTTGATGGTGTTTGAGCAAGGGAGTGGCATGAGACAGTGGGTCATCAGTAAGAAGAACACGACTGGGCTTCCTGTATGGATTGGAAGGGTTGAGAGACAGTGATGTTCGGAGGCTTGCAATAATCCAAGATATTGCTGATAGAAAAGAGAGAGAGAGAGAGAGAGAGAGAGAGAGAGAGAGAGAGCAGTGTTAGGGAATTTACATGAAAACTAACTGCAAGTCTGAAGCAAAGAGAAGAGTCATTTGTTATTGTATCTACTGTTCTCACAAACTGACCAGTTGCTCAATTAAAGTACGTTTGCCTCTTCCCTCAAATTATCTGTTCTTATTTTAGTAAATCATAGTCTATGGGAGCCCTACTGAGCACCTGCCTCTGATGTGGAAATGTGTTGTCATGGCTCCTGTTGAGACTTTCTGCATTTGGAAGTTCCTTTTCTATTCTATTTATTTCAATTAAATGCTTTGCTATTAGACTTCTTACCAGCCATATGCCCTGAATACAAAGTCAGAAGAATAATATGAGCAGCACTGAAGGTCCTGAATTGCTGGTCAGTGTTGTAAGGAAGGAGGCATAAAGTGATAACAGTGCACATTGCAAGCAATTTTGTAGAAGAGGTTTATCCTTTTTTTTGCCCCTGAAATAGTTCAGATTAAAAAAAAAATGATGTGCCTGCTTCATTCTGTTAACATTTCCCTGTCCCTTTGCCCCTCAAGATAGATCTGTGCACATGGAGAGGTTAATATTAATATTGCCTTTTTACAGCTAAATTATCTGGCTCTAGAACCATTCAAAGATTCTATTAAAGACCCCTATGGAGGATTGCTTCTTCAAATAGGCATTTTAATTCACCCGGGTACAATAAGGTGTTACCTTCCTTTCATTAATAAAATGGGAACTCATAAAGAAAACCAGATTATCTTGAATTTATGATCAAGTAATTTTGTTTCTCTTAGCCTGGATAATAATTGTGAAACATCATTTTCCCCCTTCTTGCCTTTTCCCTTCATATACTTTGACATTCTTAATTTCTCATGTTTATTTATCTTTTTTATTTTAATTTGACAGAGAAAGCTATCTAAGACCCCAGGAGGCAAACATTGTGACTCAAGAATTGGTCCTTTCCATCTTCAATTTAATGAAATAATAAGCCAGTAATTGATTTATATTTATATTTACATTTGCCTTACAAATTCTGGGATTTTTGTCACTTTTATTGTAATTTCTTAAGTAGTCACTAAATTACTTCCAATAAACTCTATTTTCCCTTTACCTACCCAGTGACTCAAGTCTTTTATCATAGTCTTGGGGCTTTGTTCTTCCCTCTGGTTTCTCATGTCATTTTCCCCACCTCAAATTTTAAATTGTTAATTAATTTTTTGCCTCAAATTCTTTGTATTATGATCAACAGATAACTTGCTTCAAGCAATCGAGTTATGGGTCTTTCTACTTTCTGCATAATAACATTTCAAGTATTCTGAGGAATACGGGCTTCTGGTGCTATTAACCATTCAGGGCACAATTTGGAATTCGGAGGTAAATGTGTTAGACTTTTGAGCATTCCATTGGCTTTCATCAGATTTTTTAAATCAGATTATCTTGGGCCTTTCTTTATTCAGACACTTTCTTTATAAAACACTTGTTGCTTTATTCTTGCTTATTAAGGGGCATATATTGTCCGGTAATAACAACAACAAAAAGAAATAGCTTATTTGAAGGAGGATTGAGGTAAGAAGGACCTGTTTGATGCAGATAAGTGACATTAGAAATAAGAGCTGGTAGGCTGATATTTTGGGAAAATATAAAATTGAAAAATTTGTAACTGCACTAATATTGATGAATATTGCCTGGCTAGTGTGGCTCAGTGATTGAGCTTGACCCACGCACCAAGAGGTCACTGGTTTGATTCCAGGTCAGAGCACATGCCCGGATTGTGGGCTCCATCCTCAGAAGGGGACATGCAAGAGGCAGCCACTCGATGTTGATGTTTCTCTCTTATCGATGTTTCTATTTCTCCCTCTCCCTTCTTCTCTCTCTAAAATCAATAAAAACATGTTTTTAAAAAATATTGATAAATATAATCTCTGGAGCACCTACTATGTGTCAGGTGCTTTTCCATACATTGTCTAAATTAATTTCATAATTTAGGTACCAACGTTCCCATTTTACAGATGAACAAGTTCAAGCTGAGGTTGTGAGCCATCAGACCATCGCAGCTAGGAAGTGGCAAAACCAGAATTTCCCCCTGATCTATCAGACTCCCAGAGCCGTGTCATTTTGTTTTACCATGATACCTCTGTGTGCTGCAATGGATGTCCAGGAGCTTGAGTTTTCCAAGAAAAAATTAAATTAAATTCTGTGGCTTCTATTGAAGGAAGCAAAAAAGCAATGTGTTTTGAGAGAATTCCATTGAAATTTAATTTTTTTTTTATGTTAGGAAATGAGTATTTAAGCTACTTGAACAACTAGTTATGTGGAACACCTAATTCCACAATGAGGTCAGATAAAGTTGTTTGGTTTTGTTTGCCTGCAGAAAGCTTTATTGTTTCCATTTGGTCCAATGGATGAAAGAGGGCTCCAGGGTGGTTAAAGGAATGGCTAGTGGTTTGGGGAAGGGGCTCAGGCAAAAGCCAGACACTAGGGGAATGCAGAGGGGGCTCTCAAAGGCCTCTGGGCTCCAAAACCTTCTGGTCGTACTAGAAAGTGAACTTTCCAAAGATACAACCTCGCCCAGCCTGGGGGCCAACCTGCAGAGATGAGTCAGGTATCACTTGAGTTTCACTTCCGCACCCAGGAAGTGGTTCTCCAGGAAGTCACAGAGATGAGGGTCTGTGTGGGCAGAACAGCCCAGGGCATGCAGCTCCAAAAGGGCCTGGTTCAGGTTCAGGTTCCTGTTGTCAGCGGCTGGAAGAAGGGGCGGCCCTGGGTCTGTTTTGTCCAAACACTTTAGAAGCAAGAGCCAGATGTAGGACCACTGTGAGCACTGCCAAGGTAAAGTATTTTGACATAACCTTGACATCACAGTTTTAGGAAACTTCACTCCTGATCCCATTAAAACACACACACACACACCCAAAACTTCCCCATGAGATATATGTATCCATTCGTTCATTCATTCACTCACTTCATGAAACAAACATTGAGTGACTGTTATGTACACAGAAACACTATCATGGCTCTCAGAATTCTACCAGATCAAGAAAACAACAACAAAAAATAAATACAAAAAGCTTTCAAGGCTTAATTTCAGTGTAATTTGGGTAGATGCTTCCATACCACTCCTGTTCCTTCACCTCCTCCACACAGTGATTTCAGAGTTATTTTTTCTACAGTCCTCGTCTGATGGTGTCACTTGCTGGTTTCAAACCTCTAATAACTGCCATTGCCTATTCAGGACCTGTTCACGCCTCTCTTTCCTGTTCCCTCTGGCACTGCCCCTACTTCCCCCTTAGAGCTCAGCCATCCTGCACTGTTCACTCTCCACCCCAGATGCCAACCGCTTCACACTCCAGGCCTGCACTCTGGCTGCTTCCTCCTGGGGCATGTTCTGCCCTTTCTCATTCACTTGTGAGTCTCGTTCAGCCTTCAGGACCCAACTCACATGGTGTCCCTCCTCTGCGGCTCTCCTGACAGCCGACTCCTTCCTAACAGAAAAGAAAAACACAGAGTTAATCTTCCCAGAAGCATTGCACGTTGCAGCATTTCCTACAGTAACAATGTAATATCAATTAGTTTGATCCGTCTCTGACTATAAATCCTTCCAGAACACGATTGCATTTTATCCATCTTCATACGTCAGTCTCAGGACTTGGGCGCATACTTGGCCACCTATAGAGGTTAGATGAAGAGAAGAGAATAGAGCAGGGGAGTGGGCCAGTGCTGAGGTAAGAGGGGCTCATTTTTCAGAAGTGATTGATGAAGGCTTCCCAGAGGAGTTGTATGTCAGTGGCCCTGGAGGACTAGTGGGCATTTGGCGGACAGCTGTGAGCAGGACGCAGGGTGGAGGGGGAGAGGGCATCACAGCACAGACAACTTGCGAGGGCACAGCCTGGTTGGGAATTGCAAATACTAGCGCCTTTAGAGCTTAGCATGCTCAGGATTGGAGCAGAGCAGGCTCAGCACCTGGGATGGCTGCCTATTGGGATGGGCCTGTAGGTGTGGGGTTCCATTTGCCCATGCAATCTTCTGGGAACCGCTGGAGATGTGTTAGTCACCTGGGATGTGGTTGCACGGGTGATGAATGAACTCAGAAGGGCTAATTGGGAGACACTGGCACAGTTGGAGGGAGAGACGAAGGCCTGGCGAAGGTGGGGTGCAAGGATGCTGACATGTTGCTAGGACTCTTGAGGCTATATCAGAAGGATCTGTATCAGAGGTGTGCTCCTAAAGGCCTTATTACAATGTTTTCCGAAACTGACTGTCTGCTTGGATCTCCTACAGTCTGATTTATCCTCTGTACATCTTCCCTTGTTCTCTCAGCTCCAGCTACCCTGGCCTCCTTGCTGTTCTTTGAATCTCTAAGAAAACACCCCCTCAGGGACTATGTGCTTTCTGCTCCTGCTGTCTGAAGGTGCTCACTCCCTGCGAATCTGCCTCCAAATCTTTCCCCATTGACCCTGTCTCAGATAACACCCTGGCAGCCACTCTCCCACATGGACTATGTCGTATTTTCATTCTTGGTACTTAGTGCCACCCTGCAGTACCTATGTATGTTTTCAATGCCCTATTTCCCTTACTCAGAAGCTAAGCTCTATGAGATGAAGCACTTTGCTCCTTGTTGTATCTTAGCATCTAGTAGATGCTCCACAAATATATATTTAATCATATAAGTGATTGTGTGTCACAGACCCCCCTGGTTCTTCCTCTGAAGTGTTCCCCTATCATAAAGACTAATGGGCAGCCTCTAGGCCAGTGATGGCGAACCCTTTGAGCTCAGCGTGTCAGCATTTTGAAAAACCCTAACTTAACTCTGGTGCCGTGTCACATATAGAATTTTTTTGATATTTGCAACCATAGTAAAACAAAGACTTATATTTTTGATATTTATTTGATGTATTTAAATGCCATTTAACAAAGAAAAATCAACCAAAAAAATGAGTTCGCGTGTCACCTCTGACACGCGTGTCATAGGTTCGCCGTCACTGCTCTAGGCCAATGTTTCCCAAAGTTTATCACCTCAGGACATAGAAAATATAGTAACATTTGTATGGTATCAAGGCATATTGGAAGGGATTTGGAGAAGTTTATATGGTGCTTGGTGAAAAAAGAAAGTAACTGCATTTTCTCTTTTCTTTTGTTAAATTCTAGTAAGAAAAAGAAAACCAAGTATTGGGGAAAATATTAAATATTGAATTTTCATAAAGTTGCATATTTGTGTGTGTGTGTGTTTTACAAACATTTATAGCTATTATGACCTTTATTGCACAGCTGTAACCTATTTGCCACACACCAATGAGTGTTGCCCCCCCCCCCCCCATTGACATTTTCCATTCTGTATGAATTTGGGTGTTTGCCTGGGGAGGACTTGCTGGCGGGGCCCTGTCCCTAGCCATGTTCCACACCCTCCTCCTCAACACGTGAGCTGGCCCTATCTATCAGGGCAATTCGCAGTACTGTGGCCATGTTATGATAATAAGGACACCGAATGTGAGTTGCCTGCCTTCACCAGCATGATAAGCTAGGGAGTAAGTAATGTCTGCGAACGTTGGGCATGTTGGAGTCCTCCTTCCTTAACCGCAGCTGAGCAGCACCATCTGCTTGGGAACAGCCAATTTGTTGTTTGTTTTACACTGAGTTTATTAAAGTTACCCAAGGGAGAGTGGGAGGGGCCTTATTTGGAAACTTGTTTCTTTGAAAACCCAAATGATTTAGTGGAAAGAATATCAGAAAAAGACTCCCAAGACTCAGGTTCTAGTCCTACCCATGATCTTGCGCTGTACCATCTTTTAAACTGCTGATTGCTCTAAGTTCTGGGGACTTCAAATGCAAAATAGCAGAATGTAATGGCTTTCCTGCTTGTGGGAACCACATCCAATCATGGAATAGCACATTGTAAGTACATCATAGTACATAGTATGTTATTTAAAAAAAAAATTATTGTTAACATTGGCTTTAAGTTATTTAAGGGACTCCATATCTGCAGAACTCTGCTAAGTGGAAATTAGAAGTCCCATCATAGACTACTTATTGAGGTGGTTGCCAGGGTAATTCTGGTGCATGTGAGAGTGCATACCGAGAGTCAGTCCTCAAAATCATTGGTCCAGAATTTTCAAAAGCCACTGAATTTCTTATTCAGTAACAATGAAAGATTCATGACCAGCCTGTGTTTCTCAGTGGTTGAGTTTAATTCCAGGAGGTCACAGTTTAATTCCGGGTCAGAGAACATGCCCAGGTTTCAGACTCAATCCCCAGTGGGGAGCTTGCAGGAGGCAGCTGATCAATGATTCTCATCATTGATGTTTCTATCTTTCTCTTCCTCTCTCTTCCTCTCTCTCTTCCTCTCTAAGATCAATAAAAACATAAAAAAAAAGACTCAGCCCCTAGCTTGTGTGACTCAGTTGGTTGAGCATCTTCCCATGCATTGAAAGGTCACTGGTTTGATTCCCAGTCAGGGCACCTGCCCAGGTTGCTGGTTTGAACCCAGTCAGATTGTACGTGTGAGGCAACCAATTGATGTCTCTCTCTTTCCCTGTCCCTTCCTCTTTCTCTAAAATCAATAAAAATATATATTTTAAAAAATATTTAAAAAGAAAGATTCAGTTTCTATTTTACATCTGACAACTCATTAAGTGATATGTTCCCAAAAATGAACTCATCGGCATTAAGACTTGCCTGCAAGTGTTGAAATGAGGATATAGTTATACATAGATGACCAAAAATTTTTAAAAATGTTACCAATCTTTTATTCAGACTATTTGCAGGCGGCTCTCTTTCCCCCCAAGGATTTAGAATATATAATCCAAATCACTTATTCTCTTGCTTAGAACTCCAAAAAAACATGTGGAACTTGTCAGTTTTTCTTTTTAAACACTGGTATTTTCCAAAGGTGATTCAATTTCAACAGTGAAATGATCTTTAGTTCAATTCTCAGTGGCAAGGTATGCTGTCTTGGTTAATAAATTTCAGGAGAAGCCTTTGCTATAATTCTTAGATATCTTTGTTTTTGTTTTATTTAATATTATGGAGAATCAAGTGGTATTAAAAATATACTATCTTTTCCAAGTATTGTACTGCTAATTAGTGTTTTCATCGTTTTTAATAATCCCGTTGTTAAGTTGTTTGATTACTATTTTTCTAATGTCTCTGTGCTTCAGGGACATTTTTCTTCCTTTTTATATCAATGACATCTTATATGTACTGCACAAGTATTGAGAGAAAAAAGTGTTGTTGTTTTTTTTTAATTATCTTATATTGCTCATTTTAAAAAGAGCTCAATTTGGTGTTTTGAGTCTCAGGTGAAGAGTGTAAGAGAGACTGTAGAAAACATTACTTTTGGAGAAAGTTCCTATTTTGGTTCCACAGACTGAAAATCAGATTTTTCCTAGGATTTTATGCCATATGGAAATAGACATCCTCTGAAATTTGGAGACACTAAAATAGGAAGTAAGGCCAGATTTATTTTCACTTTTAGTAATCTGGCATTATTACCTTGAATAAACTAATCTTTAGAGGTCTATTTTTTTCTCATCCTAGGAATTAAGGAAACTCATTATAGAAAATATGAAAAATTGTAAAATGTGTAAATAAGAAAATAAAATATAGTAATTCTACAACCCAGATATAGCTGTTGATGTTTTAACATATTTCTTATATTTTTTAATAATATATATATATTTTTTAAATCAGGCCTTGATTTGTGTATACTCTTGCATTTTGCTTTTTCTTTTATCATTACATTATGAACATTTATAGAAAGAATAAACTGAATAAAAGTCATTGAATATTCAATAATACATTAAAAAGGCTATATACTATTCTTTATATGGACATGACATAATTTTACTTATTATTATGAAGTAGGGACAATTTTTTTGCTATTATTAATAATCCTTGAATGAATATTCCCATAAGCAAATTATGTTTATTTATAATTATTTCTTTGGATCCATCAAAGGCTTTTTTTTGTAGTCCTCCTATTAATTTGGGTTATTTTTTCTATATGAAAGGTATCAAAATTTACTGAGGAAACTTTTTCCTTACTAGTTAGAATGCTAGAAATATTAGTTTCATTTAGTTGGGAACATTAATTAGAATAGTTTTCAAAATGTTCTTAGCTCTTTTTCATTCATAAATATTTATAGAGTTCCTCCCCTGAGCCTTAGCTGGGCAAGGTAAATATATTCTCTAGCCTCCATAGACACACAGCATACATCTAGAGAAGGACTTATATTTCTTCTTAAATTAAACTAAAAACACATTGGCAAGCTTAAAAAAATCAGTGATTTTCTTTGTAATAATGCTAAACTCATGCAATAGATAATTGACATCCTTACAAAATTCAGTCTTCTATATCTGAGACAAAAAAAGAGATCTATTTATGTATTCTCTTGTGATTTTTGTTCAAGATCTGTAGCATTATTTATCTATTTCCAAGTATTTTTTATTTTATTACAGCCTTCCTTGAGCAGAACTTCATGTTTTATTGTACTTTGAGAAACATTTCTTTTCCTATTCTGTTTCTGTAGATATAGAAGAAAATGATTTATTTTTGTATATTTAGTTTGTATTGGCCATTTGCTAGAATTCTCTTTTCAGTTCCTCTTAAGAGACAGACATAGTGTCGAAGTGCATCTTTGGCACTACCAATTGTGTGAAGTTGAGCAAGTTATACAAAAGTCTTACTCCTGATTTCTCAGTGTGTAAGAAGGACCATCAACCCACCTTATGGAGTTGTAAAGCTCTAAAGAGCTACATATTAAAAACAGCATAATGATTGGAATGTAATGAGCATTCTATAGATGGTAGATTATTATAATTTTCTTAAATTCTTTGAATCATTTACTTGTTTATTTCAATTTAGCTTAATGTCTCCCACTATAATTAATTTTTCTTTATAAACTTAGACACTATATTATTCAGAGCCTAAAATTTTATTGTTGATATTATTGTTGTTGTTATTATTATGACTACATGGCAGATTTTACCTGATTAATTCCTTTTTGTTCATTTAAGTTTTCATTTCTAATTCTTCTCTGTCTAATTAATATTATAGTGTGACTGCACTTTGTTTTTATTGCCATTATGTGATATTGAAGGAAATCCTCTTCTTTTTCATCTTTCTTTTTTTTCTGTTAGCTGTAGTTCTGTTAGAAGCATTTGTCCAAAATGATTTACCCTACCTCATATATTTAGTTTGCTTTTAAAAACAGTTCTACATACTATTTTGTGTCATAATTGATATAGTTGATATTATATCTCACATTTTTTTGAAACACTTTATGCTTTCTGTTTTTTCTCTTTATCATTTTGTAGATTATTCCTTTTATATCTTTCTTTCCTGCTAGTCTTTCTTCCTTCTGTTTGCTTTTTACCTATAGTTATTTATAAGGTATACATTTGATCTTAACACTAATAACTACCTTCACATTAAAATAAAACTTTTTCAGCCTACTTTCTTTCATTACCAGCATGGAGAAAAAGCTGCTTTTGATTAACCACTATGTAAGATGAAGAAATTGCCTCCTTTTACTACTTTCTTTTTCTTAAATCACTTCAAGTTTGTGTTAATATAATTAGAAATGATAGATCTTGATAATAAATGTTAAATAATGATATTTTTAAACACTACACTTCTCTCACAAGAACCATTTTTAATTCATCTTAATAATTACATCTTGAAATTTTTGATTAAATATTTTATTTATCACCATTTATTTTATATCAATACTATGCTATTTTCAATTTTTTTAAATTTTGAGTATTCTTTCAACTCAAATATACCTCTGAGTAATTTTTTAAAGGCATATGGATTATATACTTTCTGAGCCCTTGTATATCCAGGGATCTCTTTCAATTGCTTTTATGCACGTATCCCAATTGCTTTTGTATTTAAAATTCTTGGGTTACACACTGTTCCCCACAAAAGTGTACAGACATTATTTCATTTTCACCTAGTATTTAATGAAACCCAACAGAAGGGTAAGACCAGCTTATTTTTTTTTTTTTTACTTTGTAAGTAACCTATATTTCTTTTCAGACACAAATAGGATATTGTTATATTTTTATATCCCCTTCCTTTTTTACAGTTGTCCATATATGGGTTTTTCATTCTCTTTCTTCTCTAGCCTTTGTCTTATCTTCTATTGTTGTCTTTTTTCTCTACCCTGTAGAAATGTACCTTGTATTGGCTTCTATGTCAGTGACCAAATATTTTCCAAATAATCTGTGCATTTTTCCATTAATACATGTATGCTAACAGGATTCTGGATCCTTTTCTATCTTTTCTTCATTCATTTAGCTTCTTGATCACTTATCCACGCATCTCAACAAATTCTCTTTTCAAGCCAATCTGTTTCCTGATAATTTTATTGCTTTTGATGGCAAATTTTCTTAAATTTTGAGAATATTAACAAGCTACTTTTCCCCCCTCTTTAGTTAATGAAAAAATCCTTTATTTTGTGCTTTTCCTCTGTGTGTGTGTATGTATGTGTGTGTGTGTGTGTGTGTGTGTGTGTGTGTGTGTGTGTGTGTGCGCGCGCTGTTGTCCCCTGAGTGGATGTTGGAGAATCTTTCGCTAAACTGTTCTTGGTTAGTTGACTTATCCAAGAGTGAGGTGTAATCTATCCAGGCCAGGTTTCTATGAATGTACCATGCTGAGCTGGTGGATTCTTTTTGAAACACCTCTGTTTTCTTTGTTACTAGAATCCTCTCAAATCTTAAGCTGATGCCCGAATATCCAGTGCCAAGCAGTATAGCTTATGACATTCTTTTGAAGTGGGAAATAATTTTCTGTTCTGTGTTGGTCATCTCAATTTGAATTATTTTAAAGATCATTCATATTATCTCATCCCAAAAGTAATACATGAAATCTGTGATGTCCAAATAGCATCTCTTCCAGGCTCTGCTCGATTTAGACACTTTTATCTCAGATTCATCTGATGCCTTAATAAAATTGTAGCCTATGAAAGAACATAGGAGAGGAGGGACAGGCAGAGGTTTAGAATGGAGTGGGACAGTAAAGACAGATTAGCTTCAGTTGTCTCATAAGCAGCTTCTCCTCAACTCCTGATTCTGTTGTCGGGGGGGCCAGTATATTGCTGGAAAGAGGTGGACCGTGGAGGTGCCTGGAAACCTCCAACTTTCCCCCCCTCTAACCTTCCTGCCTTTTCTCAGATCTCCATGTGTTCTTTGATGACATGGAAATTCTCCTCTAGAGGTCAGAGTATTTATATATCTAGTATTATAATATTATAATATTTCTATTGCAACTTATCTTTTCCCCCCTGTGATTTAAGGGTGTGAAGAAAAGGGTGACCTAGATGCCCCTGAATAATCCCTATCTTAACACAGAAGCATGGATAGTATGATCCATAAAGAGAAGCTTCCCGAAGGCTGAAGGTAAAGCAGGTCCACCTTCTGTATCAAGGAAGGCTTCCATATATGGAAGGTGTTAATAGAGGACCGGAACCAAGGCTTCTCTGAGGATCCAAGGATGGTCGCCTCAGCATCATTTATGTGAGAATATTGGGTACAATTACTGTGTTCATAATAGAGAATCTAGAGGTCTTATTATACATAAAAAATAAAAGGAATGGATGTGTAAAGGGATATTTGCAGGAAGAATTAAGAACTGGAGGCTCTGGGAGTTTGGGTCAACTGATGATGTTTAGAGTATTTTTGCAATTCTATTTATTCCCTAAATTAAATAATTTTGTTTATTGAGGTTTTAACTATGTGTTGAGAATAATGCTCCAGGAAAACCGTCTTTAGACTCTCAAGTTTTAAGCATCCCGAGGGAGGCATTTCTAAAGATTTCTCTTATTTATGCATGCAGCCTTTGCATTCACATTAGGGTCCCTGCTCAGATTAGGGCAGCTGCTTCTGCAATGCAGGAGACCTGCCTAATTAGACTAAAGTCTGTCACTGTCACTTTATGGCACACCAAACATTGTGTAGATTGTCAATTTCACAAAGAGTTAAATATTGCCTGCTGCTGGACATCTTTAGTCGAGGGCTCCTTTTCAAAGCACAAGTTGTACCCCTACTCCTAGTCTCCCTGTTCTTATTCCTTGGACTCCCTGCTTGGTAGAAATCTAATGGCATGTTAGCGTCTTCCAACCATGAGAAGCCATACTTTTTTGTCATTGTTTGTTTTTTAAAAACTTTATTGTTGAAAGTATTACATATGTCCCCTTTTTATTCCCATTGACCCCTTCTAACCCGCCCCTGACCCCCACCCCAAGCCTCTACCACCCTATTGTCTGTGTCCATGGGTTATGCATATATGCATACAAGTTCTTTGGTTGATCTCTTCCCACCCACCTCCTCCTTCCCTCTGATATTTGACAGTTGACTGGCCATACTTAAATGCTGGGAAACATGAAGCCAAATCCAGAACCAGGAGAAAGATTGGGGGAGTGGTCTGTAAAATAAGGGTTGGTGGTCAGAACCAAAGAGCCAAGGGTTACGTCGCTCTCAGTTTATCTGTCCTGCTCATACATGTGGCTCCCTGGGCCTCAGGAGCTGAGTTAAGGTTGAAGGATACCAGGGGCCAGAAGGACTGCTCAGGACTCACCTAGAGAGCTGAACCGAGAGCAGGAGAGATGGCCCAAGAAACTCACAAAAAGAAACCTGGTCAAGATAGGCTGTCTCGGGCTGTGACAGACCATTCAAGCCTATGGAAAATAAGACTTATGGATGAGTCATTTTGAAAGTTCTGTATTTGGCAGAAACGCTTTGCTTTGCAGTCAATAACTTTATGATTAAAATACGGTCTTTGTTCAGTAAGAGAGCTGGCTGAACACTTTATTGTTCCAAATGCCCTCCCACTTATTCTGAATTAGCTTGTTCACACTTTAATGGATAGAAATTTCCATTTTAGGTTTTTATATATGATTATGCACTGCAGTTAAAGCCTCTTTTTTGGAAAGGTTTTACAATGTGATTTTATTTGTTTGCTAGTAAAATTTATTACCGTAATACTTTTACCATCCTCATTTAATCTTCAGACTGCTCTTTTAAAAAAGTCAATTTACCATAATGTTAGCTTCTCACACAGAGGTTGGGGTGGGGGGAGGGGTGTCCAGTGGGGGGGGGGGTTGAGTTTCACAGTGTATATAATACATTCTTATTGGCTTTGTCTTGAATGTTTCATTCTGATGACAGTGAAATCAGTTTTTACAGAAATAAGTCATTTAGTCATATTAAGATTTCAAAAGGTTATAAAGGCTTTATTTTCAGCCATTATTGTGAAAATAGAAAAAGGAGGATAAACACCCTATGCTATCATTTAAATATGTCAATTCCTTGAAATAGTATTGAGGAAAAACTTCTCATTATTACTTTGAAACACCAATATTGGATGAGTAAACTTATATCTGATATATTTCCTCTTGAGCTATTCCCTCATAGTCACTTTAAATATGAATATACATTTCTGAAACAATAATTATTATTTCTAGGGAATATACCAAGATCTAAATACCTTTTGAATATGTTTAATAAGTATAAAACAAATATTCCTTTTATATAGAATTGATATATATATTGATTTCTCTGAATTTAATTATTTTACAGTTTTAAAGTATTTCTTTGAATTCCAGAAATAAAGCATGTAGTTCATTTCCCTTTTTATAAGTAAGACCTCATATTAAAACCTATATAGTTGTTGGTGATTTGCCTATGGATGTATCTTCATTCATATATATGTATATGTATATATATATATATATATATATATATATATATATATATATATAGCCACTGGGCAGCGTGGGAAGGCAGAAAGGTGACTCTGGGCCAGAGCTAAGGCAGAAAGGCAACCAGGGGAAGGAAGGCCCATTCTTGCACGAATCTTTGTGCATCGGGCTACTAATATATATACACACACACTCATTGCATGACAATTTGAACCCTGAGATGTCATTTAACTTTATGTTTCCCACAGAAATCAATTGCTTGTATGAAATCCTACCTCATAATGAGACAAAAGCAAAAATACTTTAATCACTATTGACTCTTTGGTCACTGACTTTGAAGGACAACTAAAATTAATTTAAATTTTCAACTTTTAGATTTTTTTTTCTGACATGTTTGATCAATCTGACTATGGCATGGCGTTGTCCTTAAAAAAGAGAAGGAATAATAATTTAACTAATGTTCAGTTTCTGGACACAGTACCTTATTACTTCCCATCCAAGAAAAGTCCTTTAACTCCTTAATAGATGAGAAAGGTTTATGTTTATGTTGTTAATACACAGCAGGTATTTTAAACTCAAGGTTGTATGATTGTGCTTGAAGATTTAGTTAATAGGAAAGGTGCTATAAAAATGAAACTGAATTCTATATATGACTGCACATCCACATATAGTCACACAAATCACCAGTCCAAATGCATATTCCTCTAAAAATATTTGTAAATGTTACTCCACATACACATTTGGTAGATTCATTATTGAATCTTTATATAAAATCCATCTTCTGTGAGCTGTTCAGAACCTTTAGAATTCTTCCACATGTCTTAATAATTGTGTGTGAGTAATGTTTTACATTTATAGGAGTTTTTAAAAGGCAGGTGCAATGTGACAGATCAGAAGAAGCAAATTAAACTCTTGTAAAGCACAGCTGGAATGCTAAAAATGTGTATTTGTAATTTAAATATGTGACACCATCACACTGTAAAATCAGTTCATAATTAGAAAACATCTGTTTTTTCCAATATGATGCCTAATAGTATATTTAAATAATTTAGAATGCAGTAAGAAAAAAAGCCAAGGAACAATAAATGGTTCATGGACATTTCTTTTCCTTTGTTTTAATGCCCTGTAGGAGATCTTGGAGTAACCTATCATTTTGAAGCTACTTTTTGGAAAGAGTGTAATTATTAATGATGAAATGCATATGCCAAACACATGTGCTGTTGTGACCTTACTGTGTTAGTCAAATGAATGAATGAATGAATGAATGAATGAATGAATGAATGAATGAAACCAGGCTGTGAAGGTTAAGGTGTTAAGAAGGATTTACACACTGTAATTTCTCTCTCACCCCACTCAGGTTTTTTTTGTTTGTTTTAATCAAAAGACATTGAAACAAATGCAAGTTGATTATTTTAACAGGAAATTTATGTGAATGTATTGCAAATACAGGGGAGCTGTTGAGTTGTGTGAATTCTGGAAATATACTTGAACCAGGCAAAATATTGAGTTAAAACATATCAGGATCAATTCAAGTTTAGCTAATAAAGTTTGAACAAAACCACAATTTCTCAAATGAAGTTAACATGGTAGATTAGCCACACATCTGTCATCAGTGTTCACATAGGAAGGTATTTATATATGTGTGATGAAAACTCGAATGGGTATTTTTATTCTAACTGAAGTGTGCATGCTGAATAGTCTCTTGGTTTATTGGCAGTAAATTGTGTAAGTTTGTTTTTTTAAACCACAGTCCAAGTATTTATTTCAGATATGGACAAACCAAATGTGCCTTGGAAGGTTCTGTTTTTGGTATTACCACCCTGTGTCTGGAAAGGTTTGCAAATCCAAAAAATATATATATGTAAAGCAAAAAAAAAAAAAAAAAGCATTTGCAGCAGCTAAGAAACTGAATAAAAGCAGTCAGTAATACAGGTCAAGAGTACTACTTAAACTCAGTCACCACGCTGTGGTGAGTAAATTAAATGCAGCAAGGCCTGCCTAACAATGAACTTTGCTGGAAGGGAGGCAGTGGATTATAATGCACAGACTCACCTTTCTGTTCTAAATGCAGTTTTATCACTTTAATTCTAGGGTGGGGGTTGGGAGTGAAGACTCTTTTTTTTTTTTCTGGGTTAGAGTACACAAAGTTAATCTGCTACCATTTATATTCATCTACTTTGAATCTCCTTTTATCCACCTTTGCTGCTATAGCCCCCCACTCACCATTCATCAGTTTATGCATTGTGCGCCAGGGCAAATAATGACAGAATATCTAGCTAAAGAAGGGGTACTTAATCAGCAATCAAGATTCAATTTGTTTTAATTTTAGCAGGTGTTTGTGAGGTACATTGATGGGAGAGATAATATGTGCTGCTTTCATTAGCTCTCTTGTTTTTGTGCTTGAACATTTAAGAGCCAGATGTTCGGAGGTGAGCTGATCAGAATATTAAGTCTCCAGAGGTTGGTTTCCATAGTGTTTTACATTCCTTTCTTTATCTCCCTCGGTTCACCCTGAGCTCTGAGGTGCAAATGCTTGCGATGGCAGACTCTATCTCAGCTGCTGTTCAACTAAGGCTTTAAGTTAGTGGCTAATCCTCAGTATAAAATACTGTAGTTTAATAATCTGTCATAAATTTTTGGACTCTAGGTCAGCCTCGATTCCCATTCAGAACTCTTTCTACTGATAATCTATTTTAGAAATTATTTGTGTAGCAGCTGGTATTTCATCAGGATCTTTTCTTGAAGCAGAAACATGGGAGCCTCATAAGCTTCAAAGGTAATGACCCCATCATCTTGTTAAATCAATATCCAAACTTGATCAGTGCTCTGTCATCAACTAGTCAAAACACAATAGTGATGACAGCACCATGGCATGAACAATAATAGCAGGGCCACTTGAAATCGGTAGCGTTGCTGACTTTGAAAGTTATTTACCTCTTCAAAGGAAGTCTGAATATTCTTATATAAAATTATTTTATAATGTAATATAAGATTACTGTGCAACAGTTTGCAAAAAACCATTAATAGGACTTGGAGAAGATCTAATCAGTAGTTAGGCTTTGTTTTACAATTTTAACTCAGTTGTAACTGAATTTAGCTTTTATTTAATAGCTTTTCTAATTACATTTTGATAAGCTGCACATCTTTTGTTTCTCTCTCTCTTTCTTTTGGTCCTCTTATATATTAGGAGCATGAGTTCCCTTTCTGCTGAAAAACAAACCTACTGATGAAGAGTTAATTGAATTAGCATTGGCAAGAAGGTGTTTTCTCCCACTATTTCTTGTTCTCTGTTTACTTTGATGTTCAAGGATTGTACTGTTTTACAAGCATATTTTCTTAATTGTGTCACCTTGTACTATAAGTATGTCAGAGGGGAAACATTTGCAAGTGATTAGATATGGACCTATGTGTCACCAAATGTATGAGGTACATACCCTTATCGGTTATAATTGTGATCTTTTAATATGTGGCCATTGACCCAGACTTGTTATTATCTATTATAGTTTATAATAATGTATCTCTTTATGATTAAATGATGATGCCCGGCAGAACACTATGATTAGCATTTCAGTTATTTATAGATTATGTCAGAGCAGTAATAAACATAAAATGCTGCTAATGTGTGGCTAATGAAATCTGGACATGAACAAGTTTATGAATTGATATAATTCATTTGAGTGTTCTAACTGAGCTGCTGGTTCTCGTCATAATTCAAAAGCTTAGCAGGGTTCACCGATTAGGTGGTAGACTAATTTGCTACAAAAAGTCAATGGGTTTTCATCGTCTTGGGCCATCATACTCAGCATGGCTGATTGCATAAGGACTATACAAAGTAATTCTCATAAATGCATTTATTAAGCTTAGTAGGTTTGTAAGGCTAGAACGGAATCAATTGTTACACAACATATGTAGAACAAAAAAATCACAGTGTTAATTAGATATCGAAAAAGATATACTAGTATACAGCCACATCATGAAAGTTTGGAGACTTATTATGGGAGGAACAAACTGGGGTGATTCAGGAACAGATGCTGATGAAGGCTACAAAACAAAGTGCCTTTTTTCTCTCTAGAAGTGCTCTTCAAGTGCACATTAAATTCCCTTTGACCAGCGATGACTGGGAGCTGCAAGTCTCATTTCTCAGGCTGTTAGTATGAGCTTCATGTCTATAGCTCAATTCAAGTCTCCCAGCAAAATGAGCACAAATCATGGTGCTTTGTTCTAATGATGTTAATATTTTTGCTAAGGGTATGTTTTGAGGCCAAATGTGAAACCATGATTTTTTTTCTCAGGAAACATAATCCAAAGATGTCTCTTAGGTTCTTAGAGATCAATCTTTATGGCTAGACAGAGACCACTCACCCTTAACTTATGGAAAATGGGTCCTGACCTCTCAGGCAACAGTGGTTGGCTGCTCGACAGACCACACTTGCACAGAACACCACTGAGAGCATATTAATGTAAAGAGAAACAATGCATTGATTTTTCCGGCTTAAGTTTGAGTGTAAAATGTCTGGTTTCTTCACTATTTCAGGCTATTTAATTTAGGCACCGCCTCCATAATAGCAAGTCTTGCTTTTCTCTAATTCATTAAGTTTTTGTACTACGTGGAAACCTTAGGGAAACTGTGGCTCACCTAGAATTGAGATTCTGCCTATATTCAGCTGTAGATGGAAGATATTACTGATTTCTTTAAAAAGAGATGCTCAATTGAACAATACACCAGGGAAATATATACATTCATATACAGTTGACCCTTGAACAACATGGATTTGAACTGCACAGGTCCACTTATATGTGGATTTTTTTTCAATATATAGTCAGCTCCCAAGTTTTGTATTTGTGGATTCAACCAACTGCAGATCAAAAACAGTATTTTTGATTGATGGATGGGAATCCACTGGTGAGAAGCACTGACTCTATGCATTGTTCTACACCATCTGTATATATAAAAGCCTAAGTGACTATTAATCCTAGCAGACCTGAGGCCCTGAACCTAACTGTCCTCTATACCTGGGCTCCTGAGCATGAAAGAGAAAAAACCAACATGATATAGAAAAATGTTAGTTACATGCAAACAAGTGGTTAGAATAAGATGGAACTTGGAGACATTGTAGAAAATAGGTCTACCTTTCATCTACCTTTCATCTAGCACCAATATTCCACCTTTGTGTGGAAATAACCGAAAAATCAGTACAGCGGTCTAGTAGGGCTAAGACTGAATGACCAGAACGACCGGTTGACCAGTCACTATGATGCACACTGACCACCAGGGGGCAGACACTCGCGCAGCAGCTGCCCCTGGTGGTCAGTGCACAGCCAACCTCCCGCGGCTCCTCCCCCTGGCCAACCAACTTTCCAGAGCCCCCTGCCTGCTGCCCAGCCTCCTACGCTCCTTCCCCTCTGCCAGCTGCACCCCCCTCATATGCCCCAATCAGGGGGACAAGCCGGTCAACCTCCCGGGGTCCCTCCCCTTGGCTTGCCAGCCCCCTGATAAGCCTCGATCACCAGCCAGGCGAGGGACCCCACCTGTGCACGAATTTGTGCACCAGGTCTCTAGTTTTATATAAGGGATTTGGGGATCTACTGAGTTTGGTATCTGTGAAGGGTCTTGGAAGCAATCCCCCTTGAATACTGAGGGAACACTGAAGTTTTAGGGAATCAAAAATTATACACAAATATTTAAGCATGCAACTCTCCACATTGTCAAAGGTGAATCAAAAATTATACACAAATATTTAAGCATGCAACTCTCCACATTGTCAAAGGTGAACAGTATTTGCTTATTTAGTGTGTGTGTGTATGTGCGTGTGTGTGCATTATATAAATATGTGTTACATTATATAATGTTTACAGCAAACATATCTTTGCCTATTGATTAATAAAACTATACAGTATTTTCCCATTGTGTTTTGTTATGCTAAATCCATAAAACCGTGTTGGGAAATTTCCTACTATAAAATTCTACAGGCCCTCAAAGATACTAATGGGGGTGCTTGAGCTTCCAGGAACTTAATTGAAATTGTAGGTTTACCTGGGTTAAGGTTGTCTATACTGACTTGACAAGTTTATTGCTTTTGATTTAAATTAAATAAGCTTAATGCGATACTCCTGATTTGCTTTTGATGTTCTACACTGAAGACAGAATATCAATACATATACATTTAGTAAATGTCTTCTTACCTGACCCAGTGGGGACTGGTAATGGTTCAAATTATTGGAAAAAGTGATAAGATCAAGAGTCATAAAATAATCTCTCTCTCTCTCTCTCTCTCTCTCTCTCTCTCTCTCTCTCTCTCTATATATATATATATATATATATATATATATATATATATATATAAATAATTTTAACTTAAAACTTTGAATCTGGGTCCAATGATTGAGATTCTATATAATCTTTCTTGAATAAAGTATGCCAATGAAACAGGCTTTATTATTTTCAATACCATATTATTTAAAGTAGAATGAAAAATTATGGATGCGTCTGAAGAAATCTGAAAGCAGAATCATTCAGTTTTATTAAAAACTAGGGGCCCGGTGCACGAAATTCGTGCACTGGGTGTGTGTGTGGGGGAGTGTCCCTCAGCCCAACCTGCCCCCTCTCACATACTGGGAGCCCTCAGGCGTTGACCCCCATCACCCTCCAATCGCAGGATCAGCCCCTTGCCCAGGCCTGATGCCTCAGCCAGAGGTGTCAGGCTTGGACAGGGGACCCCCATCTCCCCCCGATCACTGGCTCTGGCCCCCGCCCAGGCCTGAGGCCTCTGGCCCAGGAATCATGCCTGGGCAGGGGACCCCCATCTCCCTCTGATCGCTTGCTCCACCCCCTGCCCAAGCCTGACGCCTCTGACCCAGGCTTCAGGCCTGGGCAAGGGGACCATCATATCCCCCCAATCCCTGGCTCCGCCCCCCACCCAGGCCTGATGCCTCGGCCAGAGGAGTTGACCCTCATCACCCTCCGATCACCAATCACCAGATCGGCCCCTTGACCAGGCCTGAGGCCTCTGGCCTAGGTGTCCGGCCCGGGCAGCGGGGACCCGCAGCTGCAGCGGCCCCATGATCGTGGGCTCCACTTTAGGCCCAGGCAAGGGACCCCTAGCTCCCGGGACTGCCAGCTTCAACCGTGCCCAGCTCCCATCTCTGGCTCCACCCCTACTTCCTGCTATCACTGGCCAGGGCGGCAAAGGCGCCTGATTCTCCAATCATGGCTGGGGGGCAGGGCAAAGGTGGCCCCAGGGCCGCCTTAGCCCTGCCCCCCAGCTCTTAGCTCCCCCCTGGGTTTCCGATCACTGTCAGTGGCAGGGGGCTTCTTCCTGCTTTCCCTTTCGCCTCCCTGCATTGTGCCTACATATGCAAAATAACCGCCATCTTGTTGGCAGTTAACTGCCAATCTTAGTTGGCAGTTAACTGTCAATCATAGTTGGCAGTTAACTGCCAATCATAGTTGGCAGTTAATTTGCATATAGCCCTGATTAGCCAATGAAAAGGGTATCGTCGTACGCCAATTACCATTTTTCTCTTTTATTAGATAGGATAAGTTTTAAAATCTTGGTGGCCTTTCCAAAAATTAATATTACTGTCTTTGTGTATGTGGTGGTGGTGTGGGAGTAGCTCAACTTTATTTTTCCAAAGCATTCAATGTACCTTCAGAGACAAATAATTCTTTATTTTGCCCTTATGTCTCATTAGTTTGTGTGCCATTAAATGGGCTTTTACACATGAACACCCACACATACAAACATATCTCTGATTCATAAAATATTTAAAATTAATCATGATTTAATACAATTTATTTAGTTGATAGAATCTTTGAAGAAATACCCAGGAGTCAATAGGTCTTCTTTGGCAAAAATAAAGTAAATAAAAAAGTTTTAATTATTATTATATTTTACAAATACTCTAATTTTTTTTCTTTATTGATTAAGGTATTACATATGTGTCCTTATCGCCTCATTACCCCCTACCCCCCACTCATGCCCTCACCCCCCTGTTGTCTGTGTCCATTGGTTAGGCTTATATGCATGCATACAAGTCCTTTGGTTGATCTCTCCCCTTAACCCACTCTCCCCTACCTTCCCTCTGAGGTTTGATGGTCTGATGCTTCTCTGTCTCTGAATCTATTTTTGTTCATCAGTTTATGTTGTTCATTATATTCCATAAATGAGTGAAATCATGTGATATTTATCTTTCTCTGACTGGCTTATTTCGCTTAGCATAATGCTCTCCAGTTCCATTCATACTGCTGCAAATGGTAAGAATTCCTTCTTTTTTTACTGCAGTGTAGTATTCCATTGTATAGATGTACCACAGTTTTTTAATCCACTCATCTGCTGATGGGCACTTAGGCTGTTTCCAAATCTTAGCTATGGTAAATTGTGCCACTATGAAGATAGGGGTGCATATATCCTTTCTGATTGGTGTATCTAGTTTCTTGGGACATATTCCTAGAAGTGGGATCACTGGGTCATATACTTTTATTGATTTCAGAGAGGAAGGGAGAGGGAGAGAGAGATAGAAACATTAATGATGAGAGAGAATCATTGATGGGCTGCCTTCTGCACGCTCCCTACTTGGGATCAAACCTGCAACCTGGGCATGTGCCCTAACTGGGAGTTAACCTTTGGGTTCAAAGGTCAATGCTCAACCACTGAGCCACACTGGCCAGGCTATTTTTTAATGAACTCCTTAATTCCAGAGCCCTATCTTAAGGAAGCATATTTTTAGCTTAAGTGGAAATGGTTATGATTTAGACATCTGGGTGAAGATAAACTTTGCTCTGGTGTTCAAATGTCTAGCCAGGGAGACACTGTTAATGCAGTTAATGTTATAGGAAAGGTCTTTCTCTAAGTGGGATAGGTAGGAATCCAGGTCTTACAAAATTGTATCCCAATGTTTGCTCTCTTATAACAATATTTTTCATTTACAAAATACAATGCTTCCAAAGATCCAATGATTTTTTTAAATCACGTTCTTCATAAAATTATTCTCCTTTTTAAAAATCATTAGTATCTGTTAGAAAGTGACTGTGATCCTTTCCTGCTGGGGTCCAACCCCAAGAGGTCCAGGGGTCCCCAAAGGTGTGGACAGAGTCGGCGAAGAAGGAATGACATGGAGACAGCGTTCAGTTGATCAGCAGCCTAGCCAGGATCTCTAGCCAGGATCTCCAGCCAAGTTCTGGTCTGGATCTCCAGAGAGGTTCTGCTTCAGATCTCCAGCCAGGTTCTGTCTGAGATCTCCAGCGAAGTTCTTCTGTCTCTAGGCTCTGTGTAGGTTCTGTCTTCTGAATTCTGACTCCTAAGTTGTGTGTGTTGCTGTCTTGTTACATCTGTATTTATACCAGTTGATTCAATCCTATCAATCTCTATTACAAAGGTTAGGGCGTTTCTTATCTCCATTCCAGGGAGTAAAGATTATGTAGCTTAAGCATGATTGTTCATAGTTAAAGTGATTAATTACCCGCCTGGCACTTAGTTGAGGGGTTTTATTCCCTCCCTAACTTCAGGGGAAAATCCCTACCTGGGGATTCAACCTTTCTCGGAGAGGTGACCTTGATTAAAACACATACTGCCAAGAAGGTGAGCAAACATATTAAGAACAGTATGCCATATATGCCAGGTCCCTTGAAACAGCAAGCATGGACCGGCTCCCGGCACTTTCCTTAAAGTTTTCATTGAAGACTTTTTCTGTATCCCATAATCTAGTCATGAAAATATTGTAATTGTATACATTTTGTTGGAAGAATATCCATTTGCCATAAGGAGGGCCAAACACGAGTCTCAGTGGGTATGAATCTCCTCACCTGTTCTAGTTCAGGGATTATTAACTGTAAACCCAACCTAGCCATTAAGCTGGGATGTAACACATAAGGGAATGTCAGTTACCAACTATTCATGTGTCCTCTACGTCTCTTAGCCTTGGGGCTACTAAAGCACCTCTGCTTGCAGCTCACCTTCATTTGGCCTCTTCTTCCATCCTCAGAAATTCTGGTGGCCCCTTACCCTCAGAGACACCATTCCGAGTTCTTTTGTGTGGGGAAGATTATGTGTGGACTGGATTTGAAAAGCTTTGTATCACAGAAAAATGCTCAGCCTGTGACATATAAATTATCTACATGTATCCCACAGCCATCTCCAAAGCTTGAGTGTGTTCCTTTGTCCTGTTTGCAAGATTCTGCTGATCTAACGTTATCGTCTACTCTCTTTGGATGACAGGCCCTATAAAACAAAGGGCTTGGCGTAAATGATGTCCAGGAGTTTGCTTTGCCAATCAGGCAGATCATCTGTCTCCGCCACCCATCTTCTTTTTTCCCCTACTATTCCTTTTCCCATTTAGGGAAGAGAGTTCAAACACTGAGGTTAGACAGACCTGGATTTGAATCCAAGATATACCATTTAATAGAGATTTCTCCCTGGGAAACTCACCACTAAATCTCTCTATATCTCTCTCAGTCTCTCAACAATTAAATTAGTATAATCACATTGACTTAGTACAACTTGGCCTGTAATAGGTTCTCAACGAATGCTAAGTCCCTTCACCTTTAGTTTCTGTCCATCTGCACATGTATCATATTTCAAAGCCTAGCATTAACTCCATCTCCTCCTTGAAGCCTTCTCTGATGAATCTAACCCACAGTCTATTATTTCTTCTCAAATTGCATTTGTACATACTTTCCTGTGCTCCACAAATAACCCTTCATTATACTTGGCTGACATCCATAATCCAATCTCATTTAATCAGTCTTCTTTGTCTTGATTGTCCAACTGGTATGCAGGTTGAGGGTAGGAAGGTTTTTCCCCCTGTATTTCCCATAGAGCTGGGAACGCAATAGACAGCTAGTACATACCGCTTTTAATTGTCAACTCATTTATCCTTGCTATAAACCTGTATGAGAAAAGGGGAGGGACAACTCAATCTAAGAATTGCTTAATTCACTAAGCAATTGAAAGGCACTGTGTATGGAGACATAGGGAGATTCCCAAATGAGGAAAAGGTTGTGACACAGAAAAAAACATTGTGCAAAATGACTACTATAATGTAGCATGAGAAATACAAACACAGGACATTGAGAAGATAGAAGGAAAATACGTCTGGTTTGGAAACTTAGAAAGGATGAGTGACATGGTTTCCATTAAAATGGACACTGCCTATTATATTTTATCCATCTCTAGTCCAACTGCTTCATCATCAAATGCAACTGGAAACTGTACCAAATTCATCTGGAAATGGAGGGAAGGGCCCCACGCTTGCGTGCCTTAGCAGGGCATGCCTGCTGCCCCACTTGGAATCCAGGTACTTATTCTAATGGCTCCTAATGACATGGGCTTCCCCTCGCCCAGCATATTTCTTTAAAAGTAAATTTCATAATGCAAGGATACTTGTATATAAATTTGGAAGTACATGGGTTTTAATTTTTAAAAAGCTAACAGATGTGCAGAGTGGAAAACTAAAGAGTACATTTATTAAAAAAAAAAAATCATCTGTGATCCTTCTTTTGCCTGAACAGAGGCATTTAACATTCTTCCCTCCACATGTCTCTGACCCAACTCATGGCTCTGTGAGCATTTGCTCTCTTATCTCCCACATCAGCCTCTGTTCAGTTACCTTTCAGTATCATTCACACTACACACATTCTTTTGCCTTGGAACATAAATCTTTTTCCTGTCTCAACAGAAAAGTGCTTGGTGTAATCAAACGCTGCCAGCTCCAGCCATATTTTGCTGATCCTTCCTTCTCTTCCTCCCCCTTTTTAAACATTTTTAAACTTCTAGGGATTAAATTACTTTTTGGTATATTGTTCCCACAAATAATATTTGCCTCTTTTTTGAAGATTAACCGTAACTTTCTTCCTCTTCTTTATTGAGTTAAGGTGGGGAAAGGATTTGAAAAGATTTGCAATTAAACTGATCACTCGCTTCAATAAAGTCATCTATCATGAATCACTCTTTCACAAATTTGACATCTGTAATAAAACTTCATTTTCACATGCACCTTTATGTCACCCCAGATCTTTTAATATTCTTAGTGAAGGAACCAAAATAATCATAGACTCTTTGTCAGTACAATTAGCATGAATACCCTGAATAATTTGAAAACATCTACACTTTAAATTTCACTGTGGTCTAGTTTGCCTTACCATTTCCAGCTTTTTTTTTTTTTTTAGGAAAAAATAATAGTGCAGTATTCTACCCTTTTTTGGAGCCTAATGTGAATTTCTGTTTCTGCATATCTAAATACATATCTGACTCAACCCCTTAGAAACTTTACCCACACCGTTATCTCCATGCCCATTCACTAGCTTCCCCACACTGTAAAGTTAAAAAGAATTATGAGTGTTAGCCAAGAGAATGCTGGGCTGCGGAAGTGTGTGGTTTGAAGATGCTGACGATAAGCACGGAGAATTACAACTACCCTCTTTAACTAGCATGTCATGCGCTTTCCTTACCGCCCACAAAAGCCCACTGGCAATTTAGAGGATAGTGTTTTGTTTGGGTTTATATCTTACTGGTGCAACATGTTGTAATAGAGCAAGTATGTTCAGTATATAAGGCAATTTAATTTTAAAAAATATTTAGTTCATGTACTTTGGGGGGAAAATCAACTCACTTGAGAAATACTCTAAAATTTCTGTAATCCCACTATCTAAAACAAAAGAGGTTTGATTCACAGTCCGGCTAACAAGGATTATTAAGAGATTGCTTTATAAAACACACAGGTGAGATAACTTCTTTAGGATATTTAGGATTCTTGGACTATAGGCAGCTTCTGCAGAAATAAATATAAATGCACCTTTACATAACAGGTAGATATTATATAGAATACAGTACCCAAAGTAGAGGAAAAATAGCTTCAAAATAGATTCAATTATATTCACCAATTTGAAGTTGATGCCATTGAGAACAATTACTTCATTCTATAAAAATATATCCCTGCCCTCTTTCCCCTAGTTTTATTGTGAGAAAGGGGATATTGAACTAAATTGACAGTGGTTAAGCCTTTCAGTTTATTTTTCCTATTTTCAGTTAGTTATTAGAAGATTTGCTAATAATTTTGCCCCATTTATTCAATCTCTATGAAACATTCCTCAGAGTAAAAATAGGTGTTCAATTCTGAATAAGAATCTTTGAATTCATAAACAAAATATCTTTAAGATTTATATAAAAATAGGGTGGCTTTAAACTCTCTAATAGCTGCAAGCTATCAATATAAGAGCCTATGAACAAAGTCAGTTAGTTGCCATTTAGAATTTGGGTTCTTCAATGAGCATGAATGACACTCATTTTTTTTTCTTCTTCCAAGTATAATGGAGATGGTCAGCAACTATACAGCAATCACACTGCTAGATGTATAGGGGCATAGAAAATGAATTGAAGACTCAATTTCTTTACATAAGAGTGTCCAGTCTGTTTAGAGAGAAGACTCAGAACACACGTGGATGATGCTCACGCTGTAGATCACACGTCTAAACAAAATTAGGAGGGGAAGAACGTTTTGGTGTAAAGTAGCCCAAAACATATTGGGAGGAGAGAGAATGTGAACCAGGTGTCTAAGGAAGAGGAGAGAGGAAACATGGGAAGGCAGGGAGAGGGGAGCTGATGGATGGAGCAGCGCTGCAAGCTGCAGGAGAAGCACATAGCCATGATTACCATGGATATGGGAATGGTGAAAACAACCCTAGGCTGAAAGTCAGAAGTGGGAAATATTTAATGTTTCTGAAATTCTGATTCTTCATCTATAAAACGGAATAAATGTACCTACTTTGCATATCTTACAGAGGAGTTGATGGCTCAAAGAAATAGTACTTGTGAAACCTTTAAGTTCTAAATCCAAGTTTTATTGTGTTCATGATTGTTACGCTTGTGACTGTGTATGAAGGGGGCAGTGTTGGAGAGAGGCACAAGAAGAGACCTAGGAAGGCCATTGCTAGTGCAAAGGAGTTAGACTGCTTTGGGAGATAGAATTATGCAGCTTAATTACATTTTTAAAATATGTCCCGATGTTGTAACAGGTGATAGTGATGGAGAATCAATAGTGAAGAAGACATACATAGGATCTACCCTTCCTGGGAAAATGTAATGATCTTATGATTTTTTTCTCCAGAATGCTGTCCTTGTGCCAAAACCTACAGAATTGTCATCATGACCCCAGTATTACCACTTTCAAAACTACAGGGGTGGGCAAAAGTAGATTTACAGTTATGAGTACATGAAATTCAGAGTTTATTCTTGTATTATTATTTATTAATTATTCTATTATTTGTAAATCTACTTTTGCCCACTCCTATATTCCTGTATTGTCTTAATTATGGCCTCTTAAAGACTTAATCTTATGGGGGAGGGAGAGGAGCAGTGAGGAGAAAGACTAAATGTTGTCAAATAAAAATGCTAGGTGCTGGGAAAATATCCCCAAGTTTTTACCAAGGCTGCAGCAGAATTAAAATAGTATTGGAGGATATTAGTTTGTTGTGGATATGAGAAGCATACTGCTTCTGAATATCTGAGTGCCCCTCCATACAGCACAGGCCTTTCCCAACCAGCAATGCCGCTGTACTGGTTCTGGCCCCTGGCCTATGAACAGACATGTTTCACTTCTAGGCAACGCGTTTAGGAGTCTGAGCAGGACTCCTCGGCTCTCTTGTTGCCTGATGTGGCAACCCTGGAAGTCTCTGGTTGAGGTGACTGAGTCCAAGATAAAAACTGCTTAGATGTCTGAGTTATTTCATGTTAGGAGCCGCTTTGAAGAGGTCCTTGGCGCTGCTGCAGACTCTGTCTGAGCATGAAATGAACTCTTTGCTTGGGCCACTGAGTCCTAAACTGACTCTTACACAAGATGGGCTGGTGACAATAAGATCTGCTAAGTGGCAGGAATATTATTCTAGGGATGGGATGGTATAGGCTTAGAGGAGGGATATGCTTGAATGCTCTTCTTATAGTTTCCTGTCTTGTAATTCATTTTGTTCAACCTCTCATTCATGAATAGAAGGCTACAGGTTGAAAACCAGTGAAATGCATTTGTTTGTTTTTTTAAGACTATATGCAATGAATAAACAAACAGACAAATAAATAAAAACATAGCAAACAAACTGAGGACTAAACCCCCAGGATGGTGGGTAAGATGATGTTCACTGAGGGGAGACGTAAATGTTGGCTAATGCCCGCACTGGGATATTCCACTTCCATTTTCTCATGTCCAGGTTCTCTTCTGATGACAGAACCAGCCAGAAATGGCTCTAACTTCTATTGCCTTGCCACGTGGGCTTTGGTACTGTATGGGCAGTTTCTCAGTGAAGAGAAGCACTTCAGTATTCCTAGCAGCCCTGTTCCTGTGGACACCTTGATGTCCTGTAGGAAAGAGTCAGTGAGCTTTAGCCTCTGGAGCTGAACACATTTTTATCAGGAAACAATTTCAGCCATTTACTCTCATCTGGTCATGTTATTTCTATCTTGTTATCTCTCAAGGGCCCTGTAATTAAAGCAGGTGTGTGTCCTCTTACATTAGCGAAGTGGCAACTGCAGACATTGTAGTAATTTCTAACAGGAGACCCTAATGACCCCCTAGATTCAGTAATTACAACGAAGCCAGTGGGAGTGTTTGGCCAAGGACAAATGGGCAAGTACATCCCAAAGTGCTGGGCTTAGAGGACACATCCTAACTGAACCAGGAAAGACCTTAAATAAGATCACAAAGGTACACACTCTCTCTCTGTTTTTTTCATTCAGCTCGTCCTCTTCGTTTTCCTCCTCTGCCTTCTTCTCTTTTCTCTCTTTCTCAGTCTCTCTCTCAGTCTCTCTCTCTTTCCCTCTAGACCAGTGGTTCTCAACCTTCCTAATGCCGCAACCCTTTAATACAGTTCCTCATGTTGTGGTGACCCCCAATTTCATTTTTACAAATTGAACATAATTAAAGCATAGTGATTCATCACAAAAACAATATGTAATGATATATGTGTTTTCCGATGGTCTTAGGTGACCCCTGTGAAAGGGTCGTTTGGCCCCCAAAGGGGTCGCGACCCACAGGTTGAGAACCGCTGCTCTAGCCCAAAGCAGACTTTTAATTTAGATATTTGTCCAATATTTAATGTCACAAGACAGGCAGATCTTCTTTTTAATAGCTAATATTCTAATAGTGAAGTGGCTCAAAATTAATTTAATGGCAATTTTGGGGCTACTTTTAATGTCCTAATTGGGGAAAGAGTATATATATTCCACAACTCTTGAAGATTGTGGAAAAGGAAAGATAACTGAGGAGGAAGAAAAAACGAGCAAGTGAGGTGAGAAGGTAAGAAGGAAAATGTGACAGAGAGGCCCTGAAAGGGAGAACCAGGAGGAGGGTGGGGGATTTGTCTTGAGGCAAAAGGGAGTGGGGGATAACAAAGACCTTCCTCTGAATACATATGCGTTTTGCAAAGGTAATTCCACATACATGATATACGGTGTTAATGGCTATGCTCAATGCTCTTATATTTACTTCCTTTAAAAAATTAAGATTGATTTTTAGAGCAGTTCTAAGTTCATAGCCAAATTAAGAGGAAGACACAGAGATTCCCTACATACCCGCTGCCCTCACATAGGCAATAGCCTCCCTCATTATCAACATTCCCCATCAGAGTGGTACATTTGTTACAACTGGGAAACTTACATTGACAGATAAAAATGACCCAAAGTCTGCGGTTTGCATTATAGTTCACTTTTGGTGTTATACATCCTATGGGTTTGGACAAATATATACTGGCACTGCTCTGTCCTTACAGTATCATGCAAAGTATTTTCACTGCCCTAGAAAACCCTCTGTGCTTGCCTATTCATGATCCACCACCCTTCCTTTCCCAAACCCTGGCAACCACGGATCTTTTTACTGTCGCCATGCTTTTGCCTTTTCCAGAAAGTTATATAGTTGGAACCATACAGGATGTAGCTTTTTCAGGTTAGCTTCTTTCTCTTAGTAACATGCATTTAAGGTCCCTCCATGTCTTTCCATGGCTTGATAGCTAATACTTTTATAGAGAAACATGAGACAATCTCAAGTTATTCCAGAGCAAGAAATATGTAGTGGATGATGTCAGTGCCCCCACCCCATTCCCTTGATCCTCTCTGTCCTAGTGAGCAATCCCTGTGCTTTCTGATTGCCTCCCACCTCAAGCTTCTCTCAGCTTCTTTACTTCAGCGCTTTCTCTTAAGCTTTAGCTGGTTTAGCCTGACTTAGGTGTAGACATCAAGAAAGGGGACTTAAAGCTCTCAGGGGTGGGAACCTCTCACGGGTGTCCTGGATCAAGGGATAAATGTCCCAGCTTTCTAATTCTGCAGTGATGAGTTTCTGAGGTTCATTTTTTCTCAGTTCCTGAGGGACCTCAGAGTGAATAAGCCTCCAGTGTCCACACTGGAAACCAGCTCAGAACTAACCCTTACTGGCTTCCCCTCCTTCCCCGACTCACTCTCCCTGCTCCTTCAATCCAACTTCCTGGACTCACATACAAATAACCTCAGTTGACCATGCCCCTGTCTCAGTTTTTGCTTTTGTAGGAATCCAAATTGAGACACACTACTTACACCATAAAATGTTTTTCAAACTCAACTCTTCTGTTCATTTGACCTAATTTTTCAACTGCTTTTGGAGTAAGTTAGGCTGAAATATGTTTACACACTTACACATAGCCCCTAAAAGAATGGAAAATAGAATTATGGGACAATCTTTCACTCCCTTAACATTTTTTTGTTGGTCAGATTACAAGCTTACTAGTCCTTTCAGAGTTATCAGAAGTGCTAATTGGTTAGTACACGACACAGATTATTACAGCATCACAGGGGGAAAATACTAAAAGTAATGCATTATTTTTATTACCTTTTCCTCAGCCCCCACAACTATTGAGAGCCATTTAACCTCTAAGTTATTAAGGATTATTTTCCCCTTTAAAGATGACAATGCCTGATGATTTCTGTGTCCTTAGGGCAAGGGTAAATCTTGGTATACAGCCTGAACCAAACAGATAAATATAATTATTATTTCTGTATATTTGATGATGAAAGGGTTTCAGGCTCCACAGACTGATCTTTCTGTCGCCAACTGCATACTGCTGAAATTTTGATGAAAGGCTCACTGAAGTAGTTTATCAGTATTTGTTTGGTTTCAGGAAGTAAAATATGTGAGCTCAATATGAATGACAGACTACATCCAGCGAGAGCATTTGTTTCATCAGCCTGGAAAATTCAGAGTCCTTGCTGTAGATAATGCATGAGGAAGATATTTATCCTTCCCAGATTTGCATAGAGCTCAATAGTCCCCTGATTCCAGACACATTATGTTCTGTGGTAGCTTTCCTTGCCTCCATCTTCCTCTTGCAACTGTGAATGTACCAGAATACAGACATCATTTAAAAAATAATTTAAACCCTTCAAATTCCCCTGTCTAGAAAATGTTTATACAATTTGTAACAGAGAAGCCCAAAGTGCTGCTGAAGACAGCCAAAATATTTTGCTGACTTTTTGAAGGGATCATTTCTAAGCAGAAGGGGGGGAAAAAAAAAACGCCCACAAAACTAATCTTGATAAAAGGGGAAAGAGTGAAAAAACAGGTTCTGATTTTAAGTTTTAATAAAATAGTAATGACACAGATCCATCAAATATTTTAAGAAATTTACTTTAAAATAGTAAAATGGATGAATAGAAGAAGATAGGTTATGACATGACCCTTAGTCTCTTGAGTCAAAACAAACTAAAGTTAGGGGCACTATAATTAATCTGATGTTTTCTCTTTATATATGAGAGGAAGAGAGGGAACGAGAGAAAGAAAGAGAGAATAAGAAAGAGAAGAGGAGGGATAGAGAGGAAGAAAGAGAGAACATGCACACACACACAAATTGCTGGGGGTGATGCAGAAAGAAAACAACAAAAATCGCCATATGAGCATTTCCAGAACTGCCTTGGTGCTTATAGAACGGTGGTTTTATTTTGAATGTATACTCCTAAAATGGAAAGCATTACTTAATGCAAATAAACTTTCGATAAATCTCAGCTATTTACGTTTGTGTATAAAACTTGAGCTATTTATCTTAAACAAGCCTTTTAATATTAAGAAATTGTGATTTTTAATTTTATCATTATTCTCATGAACTTGAGCCTATGTCGTTCTGTATGTACACACCATGTGCACAAGTGATTACAAAAACAGAAAACAAAATAGACATCAAAGAGAGACGCCTTGATTTCTTTTCATGGAACAAACCCAAAAGAAGCAATGATATTCACTAGCTATTGTAACTTTGGTGGTTCTCCAAATTGCCTGCAATAGGCAAGCTCTTTGTTCAGACCTTTTAAAATACCACACACAGAAAACATGCAGAACATTTAGAGTAAAAGCTTACAGTGTCTTTTCAGCGGATGGGACTTGAAATAAAAAAATATATATATAAATAAAAAAACCTGCACAGTGTGAATTGGAAAATACCTGTCTCTATCTTTTAGATTTGGGGGCTTCTCTACTTTTGTAATAGCCTTTATATTTTGAAATGGTGGCTCATATGTCCTTTTTTTTCCCTCCTTTATTTTCTCTCTTTCATTTTCTTTAAACACTAACGTCCCCTCTATATGTGGGAAAAGTACACAGTGAGGTATATGATAGGTGTTACAGTAATTTTAAAAATGTGTATTATTTGGCAAAATTGACTAATAATTTGAGCCTATTGTGTACATCTGTATTTGGACACTTCTTTAAAAGCAAATTTTTGATCTGATGGACCATAATAACTTCTTCTGAAGCACATCCCTCTAGATGCTGAATTATTGGGCCTCTCCTACAGTTATGTTTTATTGGATAAATAATAGTCTGTACCAACGCAAACATTATGGACGGCCCAACTACATGTTAGTTGCTTATAAATCTTTCCACGGTTTCATTGACAACAGTGACCAGAGTATAGAGGCCAATGGGAAGGTCAGGGGTTCCCTTTAGATCATTATGATGCTGTGCCCACTATACTTCTCCTGGCCTTTTGTTTTTAATTTTTCATTAGAATATGACAATAGGTCTAAGAGGTCAGTCTTGGGAATTCCTTTAGCTAATGAGAAAGATGAACTGTGGTGTGTTAAGTGACCCTTGGGGCCGTGGAACTATTTGGATGTAAAACTTGGCTTTGAAGGTGGATTTCCCTCTCTCTGTTGGGCAGACCTTTAAGGCAGATATAGAGCAAGGAGGTTTAGGTCTAGTATTTAGCTTCAAGAAAAGGAAATGTCAGCAATCTTCAAGTTTGGTCACTTTTTGAGGCCAGAAGAGAGAAAAATCATTTTCAGAAATTAATAGGAAGAGAGTGGTAGTGCTAAAAGGAAGATTTTATTTAAAACTTGACATTCTGCATTTGGAAATATGGATGTCAGGGTTTTTCATTGCCACCACAGGTAGAGAACGAGGTGCCAGTTCAGTAACGTCACTAGGAGTGTTTTTCAATAAATGGCCACGATTGTGTATTTTTTAAAAACCAAAACCAATTTTCAAAACTGAGTTTGTTCTAGGGTCTTACATTCAGGATTTTCAAGATGTGCTAGAATATGACATTATTAGAATTAATAAATTAAGAATTTCCCAAATTCTCTCTAATTAAAGACATAAATACTTCATCTTGGGTGCCTTAATTTTGTTTATGTATTTGTTCTCACCAATGAGATTGTATCTCAAATATTTTTATGCAATTAGAAGTTAATTATTTATTGATATACTCCTATATACAAGCCACTCAGGTTGGTATTGCTCAGTATAATAACAGGAGTGAGATAGTATTGCAGTGTATTAATTTTTTTTTAAGTATTGTTTCATGAATTTCCACAGATTTACCAGCTTAAATCCATACCAATTTATTAAGCTCTACAGGTCAGAAGTTCAACACATGGGTGGGTCCTCTGCTCAGGGTTTCAGTAGGGTAAAATCAAGGTGTCATTTGGGCTACGTTTTTGTCTAGAGGCTCCGGGAAATATTCCACTTCCAAGGGCATTCTTGGAAGAATTCAATTCTTTGTTGTTATAGAACTGAAGCCTCTGTTTTCTTAAGGCAGTGATTGCGAACCTATGACACACGTGTCAGAGGTGACATGCAAACTCATTTTTTTGGTTGATTTTTTTTGTTAAATGGCATTTAAATATATAAAATAATATCAAAAATGTAAATCTTTGTTTTACTATGGTTGCAAATATCAAAAAATTTCTATATGTCACACAGCACCAGAGTTAAGTTAGGGTTTTTCAAAATGCTGACATGCCGAGCTCAAAAGGTTCGCCATCACTGTATTAAGGGCTTCCTTGCTGTCACAGATAGAAGTGGGCTACATGCCTTGCCACGTGGTCCCCTCTGTCTTCTAACCAGAAAAGAGAAATTCTCATTCCTCAAATCTCCCTTGTATTTTTTAAAATGTATTAATTTAGAGAGAGAGAGAAACATTCATTTGTTGTTCCACTTATTTATGCATTCATTGGTTGATTCTCAGATGTGTCCTGATTGGAGATGGAACCTGAAAGCTTGGTGTGTTGGGACAGTGCTCTAAGCAACTGCGCTACCTGGCCAGGACCTCCACCCTTGTACTTTGATTCTCCAACTCTCTTTTTTCCCCACTTTCAGTAAACATTTTATTTTATTTATTTATTTATTTATTTATTTATTTATTTATTTATTTATTTATTTTCCCCCTTTGATCCCTTCCTCCCCACACTCCTCTTTCTGGTGGAGAAAAATTTCTGCCTTTAAAGAACTCTTGTAATTAGGTTCGGCCCACCCAGATAATCTTTTTATTTTAATGTCAACTGATTTGGGACCTTAATTCCATTTGCAAAATCTATTCACAGCATTACTTTGATTAATGATTGAGTAACTCAGAGAAGGTGTGTACACCAGGGGCTAGGAATCTTGGGGGTCCATTTTGTAATTTTGCCTACCTCCCCTGCCATTAGGAAGATTAAAGTTTTTTAAGATGGATAAAATGAGGATGTAAAGACATAGGATGCAGGAAGAACTATAAGAGCCACAGGAGAAGGATAAACCAGATGTTATAGGTGTTTAAAAGAGAGAGGAACCACTTTTGTGTAGGAAAATCTACAGAGGTTTTATGAAAAGGACCTTGAAGGGTAGGCAGTGTTTTTATTTATGAAGATTATCTCGAGGTAGAGATAACAGTGCAAAAGTGACACAGGATGGGAAAGTGAAGCATGTTGGGGAAATGGTTAGCGGCACTATATCAATAGAGTATGAAATACCTGTGGAGTGGTGAGACAGGGAACTCTAAGGTAACTTCTGCTTGGGAAGGGCTTTGAATGTCAGGCAAATTAATTAGGCTCTAAATTAATGGGCCATCACAAAAAGTTATTGAATCTAGAAGAGATGTGATGGGAGATATACTTTACAAAGATTGATAGCAGAACAGGGAAGAGTTGGAATTGGTGTGCATGGATGTCCAGGAAAGGTTTCTAGCAGCAGCCCAGAAGGTAATGAGGACCCCAGTTCTACTAGGGAAAGTGAGAATAGAGGGAAGAGAGTGGATGAACGTGGTGGAAAAGTCTGTGAATTTGAAAACAAATTGAAATATGAAGGGAAAGGAATTGGAAGTTGACTCCACTTTGAGCCAGCTCTCATTAGCAGAGGCAGGGACACCAGATTGATTTGTTTTGGCAAGTAAATGCATTGAGATAGGTTGTGCTAGGCACAATTCAGGTGGATTATTGCTGTCAGTATTTTGTATCTCAGCAATATAATGAGGCCCCAGGAAGGAGGGAACCAGGGCTATATTAGACAATGAAATAGAACTAATTGGGCTCCAAGATGGCCATGAATGGGCCAAATATGAGTGTCAATCAAGGATGTTTTCCATCTAAAAATAATAGCTTCTTCATAAACCTATTTTTGAAAATACATCATAGGTTTGTTCATTTTTAATTTAAATTGATTTTAGGGATTGAAAGGAAGAGAGAGAGAGAAGCATCGATTTGCGGTTCCACCCATCTATGCATTCATTGATTGCTTCCTTCATGTGTCCTGACTGGGGACTGGACCTGAAACCTTGGCACATTGGGACCAACGAACTGAGTAGCCCAGCCAGGGCAGGTTTGTTCTTATTCCGTCATACTTATGCTTCATATTAGGACTTAGGTTTCCAAATTTTTTATTTTCCACCGATAAGCCTGTGTCTTCTGGAGGTTGTGCAATGAAGGTGGAAATGTCCTTAAAATTTCTACATATACCTTCTTGACTACTCTACAGAGTAGAGTAAGATAGAGGGCTCTAATACCAAGCCAGGTAGATCAGAATTCCAAATAATCAGTGCCAGCCATGTCAAGGCAGGAGGGAGGAGATAAGGTACCAGCTGGGAGATGAAGTGAAGGTCAGGGAGACACAGGGAGGAGAGAAGCAATCTGGAGCATAGTGCCAAGGCAAAGCCAGGGAAAGTGAACAAAGGCAAGCCTGAAATTTGAATTAGTTTAAGACAGTGGTGCAAATGCAGGACTTTATTAATGAATAAAGAATTTTTTTCCTTTCTCCTAGCATGCCATCTAAGATGTTTCTACCAAGTTGCAGAAAACGTTAATGTGGCAGGCTTTTTGAACATTCTCTAAGGCCTTTCAATGCTCTAATCTCTCATCCTTTTCTTTATGGGCATCTTTGCCAATTCAACCAAAAATACCCTTTTCCTCAACCCTTTACCTCAACTTTTTATCACACAGCTTCCATTTTGCTTGAAGTAGCATCCTGGTATCATCTTCTAAAAACTCCCTTTAGATCATGAGTTTCTGAAATCCTACCTCTTCCAGGCAAACACAGGGCTGAGATTTGAGAACTTCCTCCAGCTTCCTTCTCCAATTTAATTAAACAAGAGACCATGGCATCCTCCAGCAGGCACTTCACCTTTCATTGTACAAGATGCTAAAGAGTCTTTGTGAATATAACTTTTAAAAAATATGTTCTATTTTTACCCTATCCTCATCAAAGGGTAATTTTAAATTCTAACTACTTAGAACACATTTAAATCTCTTGATTTCAGGTGAACCAGTGCAATGTAATATTTTATTCATTTTATTTTTTATATATAGTTTATTTTTAGAGAAAGAGGAAGGGAGAGAGGGAAACATCCATGTGAGAATGCAACATCGACTGGCTGCCTTCCTGCATGCCCCCTAAGGGGGATTGAGCCTGCAACCAAGGCATTGCCCTTGACCAGTAATGAAACTGGCAACCTCCTGGTGCATGAGACAATGCCCAACCTACTGAGCCACACTGCCAGGGTTAACATATATTTTTGGAGTGCCCACTATCTTTCCAGGGTTGGGGTGGTGGCAGTGGTGTGTTGTGTGTATGTGTATAGGGGATGGAAATCCAGGTAGAGGAAATGATATTTATAAAAGCAGAGGCATGCCTAGAAGAATTGCAGAGGGTGCACTGCGGTTGGAGCACAAGTTGAGGCTATGGCAGTATGGACAATTGATCCAGCAATGTCTGATGAAAAGGAGCAAAACGTTGTTTGAGGTATTTGGAGTATATTCCAAAGGCAGTGTGGGGACCAGCATTAAAGTGATTGTGATCTCTGTGAAAACAGGGTCAATTTTTGTCAGTAATGTCCCACAATCTCTAGCACTTTGGAGCTAATCAGTAAAAGTTCTTGCTGAATGAACTTATGTTTAATCCATGTAAAATAAATGTAATGCAGGGGTGATATCGTGGCTGCACTGCAGTGGGGAGAGACTGGAATTTAGAGGAACTTACGGGCCACTGCATGCATTCAGGTAACAGATGGTGGAGATCATAAGGTCCTGGTGACTTATTTTTCTATTTGTCTTCAAATTTCTGATTATTTTTGCAAAGATCTTCAAATGAATGTGAATGAATTTATTATTAAAAAATCTCATATACATTATTATGAAAGGAAATAGAAATGACTGACTGACAGGACTTTGGGATGCTGGTAGAGTTGAGAGACACTTAAAAAATACTGTACTTGGAAGAATATAGGATCTCCTGGCATTGTGTGTGTACATTTTATATGCCTTAGGTTCATTGGATTGGATTTTGAATGCTGAGTTCTTTGAGGCCATAAGATAATCCCAGGCCTCGGTGAGTATAGTGGGCTAGGTTGGTGTCCCTAACAGACATTTGGGAAATTTTGGTCCTCATGTAGGGAAATGAATTTCATAATAATGACCTCAACCAGGCTAGAAGACTAGTCTCTCTCTGATCTCATTCTTTCAGGTCAACCCTTCGTGGGAGGCATAGTTACTGGAGCTTTTTGTTCACTCTTAAGGGACAGGGAAAGACCACCTGCCACTGGCAGCAGTTGGGAGCTAAGCAAGGACCATTCATCCCTAGAGGCCTACACGTTAAATTGACTGAGCTATAGTTCATGCATTAGAGTATCTAGTTGCTTGTTATTGTCTGTATTTATTTTCTTTGTATTATCCCTGCTTAGTGGAGTCTTATTTTCACTTTGTCTGAGCTAGGCTTTGGGGAATTGAAGAAAAAGTTTTATTTTCTTGCTGGTCTAAAACATGCAATGCGGGCCCCTCTGCAGCAGTCTTAGCCACAGCAATTAGCATGAGTGCCCCAGGGGAAGGTGAATTTCAGGGTCTGAGTGGGAGACTGTGAATTCCTACCCAGTGGCGATTCTCTCTGTTACTGTTAAGATTTGTCCTGTGATTTCGTTAAAGGCATGCATATCTAACTTGGTACTTGTTTAGGTCTGAGGATAGAACCAGAGAAGAAAGATCTGAGTATGATTTGATGTTCCTGTTTGCCAAGTTAGATGACAGTGCCATGGACCAAGATAAGGGACTCCTGAAGGACACGTTTCGTGGGGAATGACTGTGCTTGACTTTGGACCTGTGAAGGTGAGGTGTCTTTGGTCTGTCCAGGTGCAGTTATATAGGAGGCAACTAGATCTGATTTTAAACTGAAGAAAGACAGAGTGAGGAGCTAGAACTCAGGAAGTCATATCCAAGTAAGGGATGATAATACCAGTTATGTTACCTCACAGCATTGTCATAAGAACACAATCAATTGCTACAAGGCTATCTATGGATTGATTCTGGAAGTAGAGTGGAAAAATGCATGTAAAGTACCATGAAATATGTTGCTATTATTGAAAATAATAACCAATGGCTCTGTGTATTCTCCTATCTGTCACCTTCACATTCCTGAAATGTATTATTACTCTTTCTATTCTTAGAAGCACTTTTAATTATATTGTTGTCAGACCTAAAGCAAAGATTTATTTGGAAAACTTCTTTGTCCGGGAATTTTTAGTGGTTTTTGTTTGTTTGTTTGTTTTGTTTTTTTTTCTGGGAGAGTTGCATTTAAGATGTAATGATTAAAGCTGAATTATAGTATGATGTCAATCTGACTAATGTCTGGTTCCATCTTTGTAAAAATTATTGTTCCTTAAAGTCTGGTAAGTTTTGGTTTTTATTCAGATAGAACTGAGAAAGCTCAGTTCTCACATTTGGAATGGGAGAAAGGAAATCATCTACATAATAAAAGCCTAAGCGACCATTAAGGCATAAAGACCAGAACAACTGGTTGCTATGATGTGTACTGACCACCAGGCGGTAGACGCTCAATACAGGAGCTGCCCTCTGGTGGTCAGTGCACTCCCACAGGGGGAGCGCCGCTCAGCCAGAAACCAAGCTCATGGCTGGCAAGTGCAGCAGCGGTCGTGGGAACCTCTCCTGCCTCCACGGCAGTGCTAAGGAGCAGGAGCTGAGCGGTAAGGAGCAACGAGCAGGCACGTGGTAAGAAGCAAGGGGTCCTGGACTGCAAGAAGGATGTCTGACTATTGGCTTAGGCAGACATCCCCAAAGGGTCCCGGACTGCAAGTGGTCTCAGGCCGGATGAGGGACATCCCCCCCCCTCCCCAGTGTACAAATTCCGTGCACTGGGCCTCTAGTTTCCTTATAAACAGCACAAAATTTCTGAATATTACTAATACTAAAATGCTTCCCCCCCCCCCATTTAATTTATCTGGAGAAACCCTGATTTGCATCTGTTTGCATGTGCAATTCAAGTGACTCCCAACTCCAAGTATGCAAGATGAAACAAATTAACTCTTTGTTTTTTAACCTGCTGTGAATCTTGTCTAACATTATGTGATAGGTTTGGACATTTTAAGCACCTTTAAACTGGAAAAGAATTTAGAAGTGTGGAGATGGGCATTCAGGGTACCATCTTGGCCTGTGGGATAAGGATGGGAAGACACTCTGGGAGAGTGTCAGCGTGGGCAAGTATGTCCCCAAGTGTAGGCTTACAAAGCACCCCCTAAATTAACAAGGGAGATCCCAGAGGAAGGTTTCCAGAGAATCCCATCTGTAACCAGGGTCTTGGAGCTAGCAGAGGCAAAGCTTCCCTTTGCTTCCCTGCACCTCACCATGATTGTTCCCCTCATGTTACACCTCTGCCTCCCATGCAGGGATCCTAAGGCAAGTCTTAATTTTATGCAAATCTATATTGTAAAAGGATTGCATATCTTCATATTAGTACATGTTCACAAGATATATTTTGAGAAAGAAAAAATCTCCCCAAAACGTTTCAATGTGTTTTTTGTTGTTGTTGTTGGGGGCAGAGGTAGGATATTTATCCAGCTTTAAGAAAATAAAATTCTAGAGGAGATTTTAGCTTCTTTGGAAAACCAGTAAACATATTTTTCCCTGGGAGTAGGTGGTCTTTGGAGCCATACAACTAAACCTTAAAGGCAGCTTTGGCTTTTGGGGCCAGACTCAAAAAGACTTAATCACCCAGTACAGTAGCCACTAACCATGTGATCACTGGGCAAGAGAAATGTGCCTGAATTAAAGTATGCTGTCAATGCAAAACACACATCAATTTTGAAGGTTTCCTATGAAAAAAGAATGTGAAATTTCTCATTAATAATTAAAAATTGATTAGATATTGAAACGATAATATTTTAGATATACTGGGTTAAGTAAAATATATTATTAAAATGAATTTTGTTTCTTTTTACTGTTTTAAATGTGGCTACTGGAAAATTTAAAATTACATATACTCATATTTATGGCTCACACAACATTTCCATTGGGCACTGCTGCCTCAAGAGGCACTTCTTACTCTTAATCCTAAGGGTAAACCTATAGCAAAAGCTAAGAGTGTTAGGCTTTGTTTGGGAGCATCTCTACCCATTACCGTGGCTGTAGGTTTATTGCTATTTATAATTTAAATATCAAATGTCTTAAAATCACTTAATGTGGGTCTTTGAAAATAATTTTAAAGGTAAATGTTGGCCTTACCTTTCTTTCAGTCTTGCCTGTGTTTCTTTTATGATTCAATGCAGAGATAAGGGAGAGCAAGTGGCCTCGGCTTCAGGCCTATATAAATGGATTTTAGTTGAAACATGATTTTTTTCCTGATGACTAGTAAAAACTAATTAGGTTTTGTCATTTATTCATTTGGAATTTCATCTCCTCAAAGCCTTGCTATTTTACTATTTAACCTACTTCTAGTTGGCAAATATCTGCTGACATGTTAGGTTATGTTTTTTTGTGTGTTTTTTTTCTTAAATTAACTCCTAAATAATATAGCACAGCAGATGCAGGAGATTGGGGTGGAGGGGAGAAAAAGTTTTCACTTTTTTTTTAATACAAGACTGATTTTATTATATTACCAGGGAAATAAGTTAGATTGCTCTGGCAGTCTCAATAAATCACACATGAAGTCGTCTTTTTTTTCCCCTAAATTAAATTTTTATTTAAATAAAAGTGTTATGTTTGTATTTGAGCTGACAGCTAAATCTGATAATTAGAGTGCATGAAGTTGGCTTTGATTGGCATTGTAATTGGATTGTCATTGGGCTGAGAACCTATTATCTTTGGATCATGCCCCATGAAATCTGTTGAAGAAACTTTGCTGCCAGTCATTCGAGCCACCATCTTGGCTTACAAATTAGGTTTGAAAGGCTTCTTACCACTGGGAATGTAATTTAAACCACTGCAATTGCACTCCCATTAATTAAAATTATATTAAAATTATGGTTCATTTTCTAAATATTTTTTTGTATTTTATTAGACATACTTATTACTAAATGCTTAACAAATTACATAGCAGTGCTTAGTAAAATTATGTTTCAGAGATAATCCATCTCTTTAGCACATGCTACTCAGCATCAGTGGAATTAGCCAGTGTTAATCATTAAAAGATAGACTATTTATGTTTTTCATTACAAGTTTCAGAAAGAAGTATTTCCATTATTTCAACTAAAATGCAGGACCAGCAATGTCTACTGTAAATTAAGATCAGCCCTGCTGATAATGACATGTGTAACTTTGCTATAAGGAGATGTCCTCCGTTATGGTCACAGTTCTTCCTGCCTTAATTTTTTTTCTCTGAAACAATAGAAGCCTGTAAAAGAGAGAAGACTTTTTTTTTTGATAGAAGATTAAGGGGAAAAAAAGCATACGCATGCCAAAATCTATGCTGCTCTTTATTCCTATCATTGTCTGCTAAAGGCAGATCAGACCTGATTAAGACAGAAAAGGAGCTTGTGAGGGCTGAGAATAAGAATGAGGAGGGAGTTGGTGGGGTGAGGCTGGGCTCTCCTGGCTGGTGGAGAGAGGGATGTGTGTGCCAGGCCCACAGTGCATCTTTCCTTTCCTCTGTCCCTTCTCTCTGGCCACAGAATGCCAGACACTGTTGGGCAGGCGCCACATCAAGTGTGTAGATGCGAAGAACTCAGGGGCATACTTTCTGACGTACAGAACGAGACAGAGATTCTTAGGTTTGTTTTTCTTGTTCTATTTCTTTTCTTCTGTTTTTCTTTTTGTGATGGATGCTGTGATTGTTCAGGAACCTCTCTACCCCACAATTTCTGGGCTTTAGAAAAGTTTGGGGTGATAGTTAGGCAGCTTGGATAAACACTTTCATGGGATTAAAAGTACGAAGCCCTAGCTGGGTAGCTCAGTTGGTTAGAGCACCATCCTGATACGCCAAAGTTGCGGTTCAATCTCTGGTCAGGGCACCAGAAGCAACCAATGAATGCATATATGAGTGGAACAACAAATCAGTGTTTCTCTTGTTCTCTCTCCCACTTTTCCCTTCCTCTCCATTTTTTCTAAAAAAGGGCAATAAATAAGAAGCAAGTATAAAGCTAAGTGTTCAAATTTGTTTTAATTTTATTTAGAGTGTATCAAATACCCTCCCCTGCCTTCCTGAGGATTCCCTCTCAGCTATATTTTTACATGGTACCTATTTCCATTGTTGTTTCTGTCTCTAACTTCAGTGTCTTGCTCAGTATTTGACACACAATAGATGCTCAATAAACATTAGATTGCATTGAATTGAATTGGAAATCTACTTTCTAAAGTTTCTAGGGTAGTTGGAGCCAAATCCCAGTTGGGCTAAAATACTTCCCATGTGGGTGACCAGCTATAGTTGATAAAGTCATTTCATAACTTAATTTATTCACTCTACCATATGGTGTTTTAGGGTGAATATTGCCACCTGCTTTCCCAATCCCCTTTTCTTAACAAAGAGAACAGAGTGCAAAGGCACATGGTTCTGGAATAAGTAGGAAAGCTGGGACTAGACCTCACAACTTCTGTTTACAGGCTCAGGGCCCTTTCCATGTTCCCATGCTGCCTTCTGTAAAAAAGGATGATGTCCCAACGTGAGGGAGAGTGTGGAAAGCCAGTCTCTTACTTCTCCTCTTACTCACTGGTGGGGCAGGAAGTTGGATGATAAGTAGAATTATGAATAAAAATAAAAATTCTCAAGAATGTTTGGGCCCAATGACCCTTTGATTTCCTTTCTAGGAATATGTACTCAAGAAGTAATCTTACGATGAGTTATTTAATTACAGCCAACTTTTATTGGCTGCTCAAATTGAGCCGGGCACAGTGCTCAGTACTTTACATATATTTTCTTGCTTAAGGCTCAGAACAGTCTGACGAGCTATGTTCTTACAATTACTCTCCCCTGAAACAGATGGCGAAACGAGGCATGGGAGGATTTTATAAAATATGTCCAAGTGTCCAAGTTACACGGCTGTTGAGGATTTGGACCCGTGTCTGAACCCAGAGCTCTTTCTCTCCCCTGATCTGCTCATTGCTCCGTCACTGCAGTGATGCTCGAAGCAGAGGAAGCCTGGAAGCAATCTAACAGCGAGGCAGTAGGGAATTTGTTCAGAAAAAAATGTTCAAACTCTGCAAATGATGCAGTAGATGCATATAATAGATATCAAAAGATGATTACAATGAAATTGAAATATATAAAATACTGTTATTCCACTTTGTAAGCATATGTCCCTGGAAAAACATCTAGAGGGATTATGGCTCATTGTTTCCTCTTGTTCTTCATCTGTATTTTCTTTTCTTTTTCTTTTCTTTTTTTTTTTTTTACAATGAACATACCTAATTGTGTATTTTTTTAAAGCTACAGCACATAATTGGGGGAGTAGTTTAAAACTTTTGAAGCGTTCAAATAGAATCAACAAATATTCAAGTAGTTTCCCCTTCCATCCCCCAAGCAAAGAATGAGTGTTCCTTCTAAAGAGTTATATTCTTCTTCTTACTCCTGGGCAGGAGCCCTCTGGTATCCTCCTCACTGGCCCTGGGATCGGTCTTTGAGCTGAACAGGCATCATGAAGAAGGAATCTCATTGGAATGTTACTGGTGCTCATGCAGTGGAACCTGTATGGGAGTCACACACACACACACACACACACACACACACACACACACACACGCACACGCACACACGCATGCACACACTCACATGCACACACGCACACACACACGTGCACACACACACACACCTTTTTTAAAATGGGAGTATGGCCTTTTGCAAGGAAACTTGACAGCCACATTTGGGCAGAGCTCAAGCAGCTTGAGGGGCAGGAAGAATAACACAAAGGAAGCTAAGGGGCTAAGCTTAGAGAAATGGGAGGGAGAACAAAGGCACCCTCCTCCCAAGGGGTGGGAAGTCACTTCTTGTCCTCATTTGTTCCCTTTAGTGGTTAAACTAGTGGTCAATACAAAAGGCCCAGCTGAGGGGCCAGGGGAACAGGCCTAAGGGAGGACTGATCTTTCGGGGTTGGGAACAGCCATGGATAGGCTCTTTGAGACATGCCTCAAATACCCTTGCAGGTGCCTCAGTCAAATCTCTACCACAAATAAGGTATTTGTTTGGGTCTAAACAGTGGCTTAGGATCTGTCCTGGCTCTCAGACACTTTGTAAGCTAGTTGTGGGGAAAGGGCTCAGCAAAGAGATACCAGACCCTCTGTACTGATTCTCATACATTCAGATTTGAGACGTTCAATTAAATTTTATTTGGGGGGAAAAAAAGGTTTCAGAGCTAAAACATCATCTACAAATGTTGAGTGTTTGGGGGGTGGGACATATACTATGTAAGTTTCCTTTTGTGGTAGAAAAAGGGTGCCTCCCATAGATACTAGCCAGAAAGAGACAGCTGGGTGTGGGGACAGCAGAAGAGTTGGGTACTGGAAGAAAAGGCAAAGGAGGGGACAAAAGAAATACCACATCTTCACAATCTTTATCCTCCACTGATACAACATTTGCAATTGAGAAATGTCTACAAATGTGGCCAAGTAATTTGTTGGCCAGATAGATTCTAAAGTTTTGAAGAATTAAATTTTCTCAGAGACTATCAGTCATTTGAAACTAACCATTGTTATAATATAATGAGCATAAAATTATACATATATAGTCACCATGAATTCCCATATGTATGTGTGTACGTGTGTGTGTGTGTGTGTGTGTGTGTGTGTTTGGTATTTCTAGATTTTATATGTGACTTTTCAATTTTGCTTGAGCTCACATTTCTAATCTGAGACAATAGAATTCCCCAAATAAAATTCTACAATTCTATTGAGCTATTGTTACACTGTATAAACAAGAAGCCATCTATAACAATGAAAATGTAATATGCTAATTAGACCAGACGTCTTCCAGATGTCATTTCGGACATCCTTTCTGACGAAGCCGGGGCCCAGGTGCCTGTGGGCAGCCTGAAGGAAGCCAGCCCGGGTTCTGGGTGCCTATGGGTGGCCAGAAGGAAGCAGCCTGGGTCCCGGGTACCAGAGGGAAGCCAGTGCCGGCAGCCGGGGGAAGGAAGGCCTACTCTTGCATGAATTTTTGTGCATTGGGCCTCTAGTTTAGCATAAAAGCTCTGGAGGCAGACCCCCTGAATCTTAATCCCATTCTGCCATTTATTAGCTGTGTGATCTTAGTTAAGTTTCATAAACTCTCTGTGCCTCATTTTCCTCATCTATAAAATAGGGATGATGACGGTAGCTCAGTGACAGGATTTTTTTAGGGTAACATGAATTGAAATGCGTGATGTACTTAGAACTGTGCTGGCACATAAGAAGTCCCATAAATGTTACTTGTCATTGTTGTTATCATTCTTCAGCATTTACCAAATATCAAATACTGGCAGAGATGAAAGGACAAAAAAGATGTATCCCCCCTTCTTCTTCAAAAATCTTAGATCTTAGATTGCTATTTTTTTCTATTTTATCCATTGTTATTAGATCATATTACTGCTGTCACCGGTATCTTTCTATCAGAATTTCTGAGTTTCAAAGTTGTATTATTGAAGAAAATATGGAGTCTCCTTATGGATTTTTTTTATTCCCTAGGAGAGCTATTTACCTCCTTCTTACGCAAGTCAAGACCTAGCAATTCACTGCCTCCAAGGTGAAGCAGTCCCTACCTAGATAACCACAGTGGGATTCCAGGGAAATCCTTTGAGTATAGGAAAGGCCCTATGCTCCCCTCTTGGTAAATGAAATCATTGATCTGCTTTTAAAACTAACTTATCTAGGGTTTATCTATATCAGCTTTTGCATCAAGATAGGCAAGGATGCCCAGCTAAATCCATGGAGTCTGCACACACTTGCAGCTTCCCCACACAGCTGGGACTTCACATTCCAAATTGAATGGCTTTCACAGAATTAATGTCCTCTTTCCTGAAACCAAGAAAGAGCAGGGGATCTTTGCATTTTTCTTCTTTTCAGTTTCTGTTAAGATAGGCATGAGGCTTTATTGGGAAAAGTGGAAAGCAATGTGTATGAAACTTGGATAATATCCAACTGGAAAAAAACACACACACACAAGTTAGAGCTTTCTAGGTTAGTTTCTGCCTCACGTGCAGATTGTGCTGTTTGTTGAGAGGAATAATTAGTCATTTACAGGTTCATTACGTACTAGGGTTAAATCTGACCTTCTCTTCCCTTTGGCTGGCTGGTGAGGGACCTTTCTCAGTAGGTCCAGCTGGCTAATGTGGCCCTTGAATGTACAAACCTATGTAGTACAGCCTGTTTCTTCCAAATCTACTGCCACTTTGAGATACCGATTTTACGTTTGGCAGGGAAGAGCCCTCATGTCATTCATTATTCAACTCTTTGTACAAGATTTCTAAATGGGCTGTCCATCCTCCATCCCACCTCTTACAACAAAACGGCGCATTGTTATTTAAAGCCAAAGCTTTATAGATTAGTTGTTGAATGCGATATTCATCTCATGAATAACTAATAACATAAAATAAAGAACAATGAAAATGCAAATTATCTGCACATATACAGTGGCGGTTAGCAGTACGAATAGCCCTCCTGAGTTCGTGCAAGGTAGGCAAAAGCCAGTCAAATTTCTGATTGTACCGAGTCCTTTGAGTTGCTGAGACAATATCAGAATTCATCTCTTTTACGACTCATTATTGAGGCATGAAAAAAGCGATTGAAATCTGGTAGAATTTCAATTCTTTCGTTAGCATTATTAATAAACAGGAATTGGCAGGAGCTAAACTGATTGGCACATACATCTGGAATAACAGAAATAAATAAAGTTTCAGAATGGGAGGAAGGTTTGCTGCTAGAAGGATTTTGGGCAGAAAATAGCATGTGTATAGGGACAACTTCAAATGTAACCAAACCTCAACCAAATCTAAGTAGCACTTTTCGGATGGAAGAGAGAGCCAGGTGGGTCTCCATGAAAGCAACGCCTTGCCTCTGTTTTGGGGAAGAATATGGAAAGTATGTTAGGGACATGGATGTGGAGAGTAGGTTACCACAGCTATGAAAAACCAGCCTAAGTAGAGGTGCGGTCTCACTCTTCTAAATAACAGACTAATCCCACACACTGTTTTCTGGATTGGCTCTGAAGCAAACATCAATGGTGAAGAAAAGGGTCTTTGGCCTTTGAAAGATGTATAGTAATACACAGAGGCAAAGTTTTATTTGATGTGTACACAGTGAATTAGCCCTACCACTTGATAAAGAAACACACACCCAGCACCTACCACGAGCATTGAAAATTCTCTTCCCTTGCTCACCTGTTGCTTTTACCCATCACAAACACCGAACATTTGGAAAATGTATTCAGAACCAACTAATACAGAGAGGCTGCATTTCATTCCTTTGACAGTCAAACCAGAAGAGGACACACAGCCTCAGATGTTAGTGGTAGTTTACCCTGTACCAGTCTTGATAAGCATCCATGACAGTAGTTTTGCAATGAAATGTGAGCAATGGGCAAAGGAACAACATAGGATCTGCCTTTTTATGAGATATTCAATTACGTTCAATTCTTTTCTTTCCTTGGTATAAGAGAAAAATGAAAACCAAAGGCTCAGGGGGACCATTTAAAAGCAAAAGACCCCACTGATGGCTGACCCAGATAACTGATAGCAAGCTATTACAGCCACGCTCTGTGTGGTGAGCCCTGGCAACCCTGAGTCCTCTGGCTGCCTGCCACTAACTGCCAGGCTACACTGGCTTCCTGTGACCGCTCCAAAGTTGTCAGCCTCATGCATACCTCCCCACACTACCCACCCACAGACCAGCCTCTGATATTTCCTTCTGAGTCAACTCTTGAGAGACTCAGTACATTCAAGAACTGGTCGCACTCATGAAACTTCTCTCTTGACTTATAGATGGCTTATTTCAATCAGTTCTTCTCAACAATTTGTACTCAGATACCCATAATGACTTAGGTAGATAAACTCTTAGTCCATGCTGAGTCAGCCCACAGCAAGCAAGCCATTTGTAAACAGTCCCTCTTTTATTAAAAAAAAAGGCAGGGAAAATTGACATTGTATTACACAGTATATGTATGCTTCAATTTCTTAAAACACTTAACCATCCCTGCTGCCACAACTGCTGAATTTTAGAGAATGAGTGATGTTTAACTGTGGTCCCTAAACCAGCACTATCAATATCATCTGGAACTTGTTAGAAATTCAGGTTCTCAGGCACCCACTTACTGAATTAGAATCTTGGGGAGAGGGGAGGATAGCTAGCTGAGTTTTGAACAAACTATCAGCAGTCCTCAACCTGTGGGTCACGACCATCGGAAAACACATATAGCATATCAGATATTTACATTATGATTCATAATAGTAGCAAAATTACAGTTATGAAGTAGCAACAAAATAATTTTATGGTTGGGGGTCACCACAACATGAGGAACTGTATTAAAGGGTCACAGCACTAGGAAGGTTGAGAACCACTGCTAGGTGATTCACATGCACAATAAAGTTTGAGAGTCTTAAATCAAAATTCTGTGCTATGTTAAGCCTGGGGTTTTGAGTATTCTTCTTGAGGGTGCTCTCAGGTATATCATTTCCAAATTGGAAACGCATATGATGGTTGATTATGGCAAAGATTCTCCAGCTTTTCTTTTAAGGTATGTGTACATGTGGGGATACTTGCATGAGTGTACCCAAAGTTCCTTCAGTTGACCATTCCATAGATATGCCCTGAGCACTTTATTATGCAGATCCTCTTCGGTGCATAGAGATACAGCAGTGGACAAAACCATCATGGAGATTAAGTTCCATTGGATGAGATGGTCGATAAGTAAGTACAGATACTGTGAAGTGCTAATAAGTGCAATGAAGAAAAACAAAGCAGAGAATAGGGTTTGAGAGTGCCTCGTTGGGATTGTTCTTTTGGATAGGGTGATCAGGAAAGGCCTCTCTAGAGGCAGGTTGGGAGCGGAGGCCTGACTGAAGTAAGAGCATAGGCTAGGAGACAATCTGGGGGAAGATGTTTCTAGGCAGAATGTGGGTGATACCATGATCAGGTTCTCCAACTTAGAATAGTTAAACCTAGGCACTTGAAATAGCTCTTGTCGTCTCCTTCTGGGTTATAGGTCACTGAGGATCACTTGCTCTTTCCCAGGCCAACTTCATGCTGAAAGTCACTTTTATAGGAAAAGATGGATTAACTCTTCTGGTAAATATTTACCTGGTGGATATCCCTGAGTGTATCTTGTGGTCAAGGGGTTAGGTATTGAGTCCTAGCACCAACTAGAATGCCACATCTTTCTCCCCCATCTCCCCAAACAAAAACGTGGAATGAAATTTACAGTTTTTCTACTTCATAGGTAACCTTAAAGCTACCCTCCTTGGTATATGTAATCAAGAAAATGTGTGCATTGATAATAGTAGAACACATTACTTTGACCTTACTTTGCAAGTGTTCTAGGCACAGCACTGGTCAAGAAAAGGTGGGAAATCCTGGGCTAAAAAGTACCATGATGGGGTCAAGGTGATAGATACTACTCCTATTTGTGGCAGTTACTATTCCCCTAGAGATTCACAGTCCTCCCTAGAGTGAGTCTTTTTAAGTAAAAAGAGGGGACATGGGGCATAGAAGTACAAACCATTCTGAGCAAAGGAAAACCAAGCCACGTACATGGACTGTTGACAAGTGAAGATGGAAATCATATAATGCATTTGTTGCAAGATACGAAGGAGTCTGTGATTGAGATCAGGGAAGAAAAATCATTGCTCTTTCCTCAAACTATGGCCCTTTCTAAAGAATTAAAATGTTCAAGAGAAGCACTATTCAAGAGTAACTTACTACTATCCTGAAGAATCACCAAGGAGTTTTCCTTTTCATCCTATTGGAAAAAAACACAGGGGAATTCAGTGGAGGGATTCACTGAGCAGCTGTGGTGGTGGGACACCCGGGGTTTACCTGCCTTTGAAGGTGAACAGAGGGATGTCCATCATCCATGAGACCTACTGTGGTACCAAAAGCTTAAATTCGGCAGCCATAATGCAGGCTTGCAATTCCCACATGAATTTCTATTGATTTCCACAAAAGAGCAGAAAGGGAATCACAATTGTACTCTATTTCCACTTCAGACAGAACAAGCATTCTCACCAAGATCGGTGGCCTGATACTCTCTTTCTTCTCTTTCCCTTTCTCATTCATGTGCTTCCCTTCTCACTGCTTTACTGTCCCTGCCTTTTGTTTCTCTGATTTATCACTGGCTCCATTCTCCTCCCATCCTTTGATACATTATGAGGTTTGAAGCCTCCAACAGTGCTTTCAGAGAAAGCATGTAACCTCCACGTTGGAATGTCTTTGGAGCTGTGTGAATAAATGTATAGAGAAGGAGTAGATGGTTCCCAGGTAATTCTTGCAGACAGAACTGCAATCCAATTCTGGACCTGCAGTCAAACCATCTACAGAGATAAGCATCACAGGCAAATTTGTATTTGTGGGGGAAATTGTCCTTCGCCCTCAACCCAACATTGAATTCAAAAAATCCCTAAGCTTTATTACATGTAGAATTGGTTTTTAATGCTTTGACGTGCGTGTAGGTGAGAATGGAGCTGATAAATGTAGTTACATTCTTGCATCCAGTGGTGACCCAATTTTCTACACAGTCATTTTGCATGTAGAAAAAAAAGAATAATGATGGGGAATAAAATAGTTTCTGTCATGCAAACGTATAAAATAATCTGGCATGACTCAAAGTTTGGGTGATATTTGAGGCCAAGTAAGATTCTATCAAAGAGACTTTAAATACTTTCTCCAATTTTTCTATATCTTGGTAATAAGAATGTAACATGTTTCAATCTAACATGGTTTTCCTTGTTTATGTGGATCTGAGAGCCAGAGATGCAAAACTGTTCTTTCTGGTTTATCTCCCAATGAAATTCAGCCCAGGGGTCAGGTGGAGGGCATCAGCAGTGTTGTGAAAAAGCAGCGGTGTAGAAATCTCTCATTGCACCAGCAACTGGCTTTTTCACAGACACAGAGGTAGAACATATCAGTTCTTCCCCACCCACCCTGCACCCTTATGGGAGTTAAGGAGTTCCCGCTCCACTTGCAACACAGGCCCATTAGAGTTCATGCTGGTGCCAAATTGGACACAAGGGGGCACCGAAGTGCCACAGATTTTGCCCTGGGACCTTTCTTCACTTGCAAATTCCCATCACAGGAGAAGGCCAGGAAACTCTGGCCTTCAGGAGCATTCTTCCCAAGCTTCTTGGCAGAGGCACTACCATGGTGGTTGGAATCATAAGAATCGTTGCCCAGAGTTGGTGTTTGCCCAAGTGTCCGACTTGGTGCCAGTTTGAAAGTACTCCGCCATGGTGGTTGAAGCACTGTATTACACTTCTTCCTTTCCCCCCTTAAACATTTGTATGGTTTTCGGTTGTTGTTGTTGTTGGTGTGTGTGTGTGTGTGTGTGTGTGTGTGTGTGTGTGTGTGTGTTGGGGGAGTGTTTTCATTTTGGAGAAAGTGCTATAAAAATCCATTTGAGGGGAAACACTCTTGATTTTAAAAAAAGATAGTTGTTTTTTAACAACACATTTCAAGTATTTTAATATGTTCTTAACAAGGAAATTATTTTTCTTTGTAATTCATCTCTTTGCCAAAGGCGATGACAGTCCTTTGTTGATTTCTCTACCTGCGCTTTGTCTTTCTTCTTTACCTGAAAAGTAAAGAATTGGCAGGGTTCTTGCCACAATGCGAAGAACCATGGGACAATTCAGAGGGCAACAATAAAGTTACATGTGAGTTTCTCTCATTTAATAGAAGAGGGGGAATTTGACTATTGATTTCAAATTTTCTCTGTCTGGGCAGGAGAGCTTGCATTTTATTAAATGCAGTCAATTTGTGGTAAAATATTCTTTTTTATTTTTCAAGATAGATTGCTGATTTACTGTAGAATGGTGGGAAAATAAGGCTGTACCTGCTGAGTGCTGAAGAGAAGCGTTTATTTGCTTTATTGATTTGGTCCATTATTGTGAGATGTTTTCTATGTGTTTTTCATTTGGCTACAAAATGTACTCACAAGCTGTCCTAGCTGCTGAACTGCTCTGGGGTCCTGGAGAATAGCTTTAAAAGGAGAGTTTGGAACTTGGAAATGATGCTTTTGTAGGAGAAGACTTAGTGGAGGGAAGTTCTGTTCTTTAGATATAGACAGGTGTCACTGCCACCTAGTACTTTTCAGTGATCATGCTTGGTTAAGTTCTCTTACAGGTTGAGAGTATGAATGAGCTAAAAGTGTTGGCTTCCAAGCTAGGACCCTCCGTTCATTGTTAAATAAGAGGGCTGGTCAATCACGGTGCTGACATCAATACAAAGGATATTAAGCTTTCAAATGGGTTCTGTATTTTCTATCAGAGTGTAAAAAGCTTCCTCTCTAAAAACAAAATGATGGTACCGCTTCCGATAGAAAAAGTATTCATTTATTAAAAAGGTAGTCTCTTTAAAGAGCATTCAGTTGTGATAAGCAAGAAGAATGCCTCATCCATAGGGTTAAGTGGGAAAATGTAATGCTATCGTCAACATGTAAAATGTATGTATGTTTAAGAACTGGAAGATGTTGTGGAACAAATAATACAGGTTCTAATGTACAATTGGAATAATAGGTAGATTACATTTTTTTGATTCTGGTAATTTTATAACATTGTTTATGGGGCAAAAAGGACATTGGATTCTTTCATAAAATGGCAACTCCTTTAGTGATTGGAACCAGTTATCTCACCATTTTGTGGCTTTCTGAGTAAAAAAATCTTTTGCGTGTTGGATTTTTTCCAAGTGATACCTGATTCCATTGGAGATGACTACGTCCTCTTTCTTCATAGAGAAAGAATGAGATTTTTAGATCTAGACTGGGAAAGTGAAACACAGGTTTTGCTGAAATTTAAGTTATGTATACTATCCTTCCAATTTTGACAAAATACTCAGGGTCCACTGGTACTTTTGATTTCTTGGATAAGCTAGTGAAAGAAAGAAACTTGATAAATTCTAAATTATACTAAAAATAGTATACTCAACTATGCTAAAATAATACAGTTTAGGCTATATTATAAAAGTCCATTAACTGAGTGGCCTGTTGCAATGAAATTTAACTTTTAAGAAAACTCTTATGCTTACACATCAGGATTAAAACACACATGCACACACACATATACTATCTACTTTTATTGTACCATTAGTTCATATACATATGAGGTCAGCTAACTCTCTCCAGCTTTTAGTCATACATAGAAGGGTGGCTAAAGATAGCAGATCCAACCCACTTCATTCCTATGTGCGCCTAAAGGCACCGATGCTGGATTTTGGCAGAGAAAATAAATTCGAATATGAGAGGATGTAGGCATGTTGACTTCCAGACCAGAGGAAGAAGTTAAAGAAGTAACTTTGTTTTGGATAGAGGTGGGTGGGAAGGACACTCTCTTTGAAGTGATGTTGGGAGCTTAAATCATTTTCTAGGAGCCTTTCCAAATTTAATTATTTTGTGCTCAGTGTTTCTAACTTGAAATAACTCCAGTTATCTAGGTTTCAATACAGGTATAGGGGTCCCCATTTTCTGCAACTTATACCTGTCCTTGCTGGGGGGGGGAAAGACTTTTCAAGATGGGGTTCGTTGGTGGTGGTTGTGGCTGTGGGTGTTTTCATTGTGCACCTTTCCAGGCACTGCTGCTGAAAGCCGCGCAGGAAACTTGGCTTATCAGTGGCTAAAAAGCAACACTTCAAGGTGAGCTTTTTGGTGGCAGAGCAGGAGGTGATGAAAGAAATATATAAGAAAGTAATCTTGGAACAAAAGCTTCGCCAATTTGTCAATTCTTACGTTGTTAAAAAAATGAAAAGTAGAGATTTGATAATCCTGGAATCCCAGAGCAATACATTTCTACTTCCATCACTGTATTTCACCCAGAAGAGCAATTTGTCCATCTCCATTATGTTTCTTATTTATATTCACGTATGGGTAGGTATTTCTTTACATTCAGCTGTCTCTTATTATATACTGAAGGCATAATATACTTTCTAGTGTATTTCTAGCTACATTGTGGATGATTTGGGAAATTTCCATGTTTGAATATAACTGGTATGGACTATTTTTTTTCTCACTTAATTTACATTTTCCTGATTACACTTACCATGGGTACTATATCCAGGTCATGCTAGCTTCTGTTTGTGACCTCTTCCTCTTTCAAAATCATAAGAACTAGGTTAATAAATATTTGGGAAACACTTTGTTTTTTATTTACATTGATTTGTAAGCATTTCTTTCAAATTAACTCATATTCAGCTACCTAAGAAGTGATCACCCAGAGCTTTTTTTTTTTTTTAATAAAGTAGGTTAACTCAGCCTCACTTCTATTTTTTCTTGTTTAAAAGTTTTTGTTTTGTTTTAATGAGAATTCTCATTGATGGGAGAATACTGAGTCTTCTTTCCTAAATATGCAGATGAAAAGGGGAAATGAATGATTGACTGAACTTTCCACTTCCATCCAGATGTCTTGGCATTCTGCCAGCATAGCCTGACTGTGTGTGTGTGTGTGTGTGTGAGTGTGTGTGTGTGTGTGTGTGTGTGTGTGTGTGTGTGTGTGAGTTTGCCTACAGGCCTATGCTGCAACCCCCAGTCCCAGGTAGAAATTGGTTAGGTCAGTTATGGTATGTGGGTGGGTAGACATGTGTGGCTTCGTCCAGTCACCAAGATACGCAGTTCTCTTCACAGGTTCATGTGTCTTGGTATGGAATGTAGGGCTCTAAGGTTCACATGGCACCTACCTGCCCACAAATTCCAATGACAAAAAAAGAGAAAAAAAAAGAAAAAGAAAAAGAAAATAAGAAGGCATGGCTGCTTTTCAGGGACTCCACTTGTGATCTCACAGCAAATCTGACATTCTTCCATGCCTCTTGGAGAAGGGACTGGTTTATGTCAATTCAAGAAATGTTTCTTCCTATCTCCTTGAAGACTCTGTTGTGTAGTATTCCTGGAGACACTCCTTTCTGTCTGTAGCAACGACTGTCTTTAGGCGGTGAGGAAAAGTGACCCCCACCCGTAGAGGTTAGGAAACCGAAGGTGATTTGGGGCGGTAGTATAAATGTGTTATTAAAATTCATTTCTTATATGGTGAGCCATATCTAATTTCAGAAATTGATTTTATCAGCCAGAATCGGCAATGACTTTCTGTCTGCAGTTTACAGCTGCACAGATACTTTCTCTTTTAAATACATGTTTCTCTTAAGACAGGGAATATTATCTGATGTCTGTATGTGAGTGACATACTTCAAATCCCATCTGCTGGTGTACCTTTCAAATATCCCGGTGCCCTCCTTGTTTCCTTTTTTTACTGTTCAGGCCCTCCACAGAACATGATCGTCCCAGCAGACCTTTTATCCAAGGACTGTTGATCACAGCCCAAGAGCTGTCATCCTATTTGCATTCTGTGGATGCATCATTATTCACAACATTTGATGTCCATAAAAACACATTAAAACTATTTCCTTGAGCAAAAATAATCAGCTCTCTGCTGTACATATCATTTGTATACTCAAATTGTAAAATGTAAATTGATATATAAGAAAATGGCCCATTAACTTTTTCATTAATGACAATAATGCATTTTGTACCCCAGCAGCAGGAGCATCTCGCCTTTACTGTAGCAACCTGAAGGCTAAATGGGGGCTTCCTGCTTTTCCTGTTTAATTTCATAAACATGATGGGTGTCATCAAACAGAGATGCTTTTCCACATTCGTATTTGTCTTAAACTATAAAATTTGGAATTTATTATAAAATTGAAACTACTTTGATATACAGGGTAAATGCTTCTCTTTTCAAGAAAAAAGAAAAAATAATTATTTGCTATTTGAATATTACCAAGAAGACCAGTTTTCACCATGGATAACATGTAATTTTCCTAAAAATGTTCATTTCCAGTTATATCCTTCCACATTACATTTAAAATACTGTCAAAAACCATAAAATATTAAAGAAGAGCATCTTTTGTGGCCGGATAACTTTCACGAAAGGCAAATATACAATCAATTTGAAAATACTGAATATGACTTTTTGTTATGAGATGTGGATGTTTTTATTTGATTTCATTAGGATTTACTTTGATTACTTTTTGTTAGAATTTAGTGCATGCTTTTTAGACAAGTGAGTTAATCATCTTTTTCAGGTATTAATAATAGTAATATTCATCCAGGGTACAGAATTTAACTCTTATAGTGCCTGTATGACCCGTTGTCAAGCTGCAGCATTTGATGAAAGCACGGATTAAAAATTTGCCTATCACAGATTCATCATGCACTAACAGATAAACAGCATGTGATATTAACTGAAAAAATAAAATCTGCCTTCAGTAAATTGCGTAGAAAAATTACTCAGTACATTTAAATTACCATTTGCTTAGCAACATGCCCTTGTAACCATTCCAGTGGGGCTATAAAATGATCGATTTACTTTAATTTTCTACTGAATCCTGAAAAAAAAAATGGCTATCAGTAACCTATCCCTTCATCATAGCATGCTGATTCACTCTGTGTATTAAATTTACTGGCAAGGAGCAAGACGTTAACAAAAAGTAACAGATAATGTGAACATTTCATGCATAATCTGTAATATGAGATATGTATTAATAGGGAAATTATGATGCATTCAATTATTCTGAAATGCCTTCCAGAGATGTTTTGATTTGGCTGCGCTCTGATAGTAGCGGCACAGCGGGGAGCATCTCAAGTGATGAATAACCTAATCTCCTAATCTCAAAATGGGCACTATTCACAGCTAGCCTGGGAGAGGCTGGTGGAGGGAACCGCACTTCACAGCCATGGCCACAAAGAAGAATGCAACAAAAAACAGCCACCCAGACAACTCCCACAGAAGCAGCAGCCCCAGCCGGCCACCGGGCCACCAGGCCTCTTAAAAATAAAGAAATGAAATGCACATTTCTAATGAAGGCTATTTCGTCCTCTGTGACCACGCAGGGCTAGACTCTAATCTGAGAGGCACCTTCCACCCTGCTCTGCAAAACTTACAAGACAAAAGGCTGTAAAAATGATTGCACTTGCAGTAGTGCTGCGAGGACTCCGATGTTTGTGAGTCAGTGTGTAGTATGCACAGGAACCTCCATAATTCTCCATGTTTCAGGCACACCTGGAAGGCTCTGCCCCACGTAGACGTTTTTTCTTTCCCCCTTTCCCTTCATTTCCGAAGAAAGCCTACCATAACAGGAAACTGCTCATTTTGTATCCTAAACCCATGTTCTACAAAGCTGCCTGGGTGTAATTAAGCGTCTACGTTCACTTCTTCTTGTGGGGAACAATGGTCTGGCTCCTTGGAGAGGTCAAGCTGGATTTATTTCATTGTGCACAGAGTTGGAGCAATGGAACAGGCTGTCAAGACAGCAACTGGCCATTCCTTTGCCATTTATGGGGCCCACTCAATGTCAGAGCAGGGCTGTATTCCCCCCCCCATCCCCCACCTCTGATTTACTTCCCTTTTTTCAAGGGATCATTGCTACAAAACTATGAGTTAATATGCTGCTCTGAGGAAAATATGCTATGCATGTATGCCTTCCCCACCCCCAAATTACTTGATTGCAGCAGGCTCACTTTTTGATTAATGCAATTTTGCATAAGGTAATATTACACGAGTGTATTACTTTTCAGTAATTATTCAATGGAGTTAATATGGCAGACTTCTTGAAGAAAAATTAGAACCGTGGTGTCTCATTTCTCTAAATCCCCAGCACTGTTCAGCAGGGTAACAATAATAATTATGTATAAATAAATAAATTTCTTTTATCAATGTTCACTTGGGCTGGAAAGAACGGGCAGCTGCATCCCCAGTCAGACCACTGACGGGTGCACTTTTTAATTAGCCGTGTTCCGAGGGGCAGACATGATTTCATGTGCAGTTCTGTGAGGCTGCAGTTTGGGAGAGTGACACCGTGATTTGTTATAACAAGGATCTTTGCAGTTTAATCATCGTGTGAAATTATGTGTGCGATTTTGCTTTCGCTTTCCCCTGCACCTTTGGGCTTGAGCCACTCCAAAACACGGAGGGCCGGCCAGGCTTGTGGACTCCCTTTCCGAAAGCAGTTTGCTCTCCTCCAGGGCTGATTTCACGTGAGCATCATTTAAAACTCCAGCAAGATGTGGTTCTCTTTAACTAGTCCTTGCTTACAGAAGTCCCATGCCTACTATTATCTTTCCTCACCACGATACAGACTTTGCAGTGCGTTTTCCTCACTAATCATGGTTTAGCAAACAAGGAAGGAGAGGGCCCCGTTTTATGAAACTTTCTGATGAGTGATGCTCAGTTTATTTCAGTCTTTAGTGTATGAGAATGTACAATTGCTCTGAAGATAAATAAAAGATTCAGCCGGGTGCCACTGGAGAGCCGAGCAGCATGTCTTTGGCATTGCTTGAGACTTATCTGATTTGGATTTGTATACCTCATGGGGAATGGCAAAATATTGGAACAGACGGCTTGATATTTCCGAAGAATATAGTGGGCTTTATTAGCACCAGTTTCACTCCCTGACTGACGGCTTTTTCAAATTTTTTATCTTATTAATCCGTGCTACTGTATGTAAATGTTATTCCTCTCTGCATAAGGGAGGCAACCAGCGATTTGTAATAAATGCTTATGAGTGCCTGAGGCTGCACTTAAACTTTAAAACATCTATTATTAAGTTGCAAAAAAACACTGTAATGGCCAATAGTGACCTCATAGGAATTTTAAACTGTGGCCTGCTCTTCTGCATTAAAAACAACAAAAAAAATTGCCTCAAGTTAGAATTATGAGCAATGCTATTTTAACAGCTGCATTTTGATTATTAAAGTGTGTTTTACAACCGAATTACAATGCTTTTATGGACTCTAGGTATAAGATTTAAAAAGGTCATTAAACATGGTCGGGTTTTGTCACAGTAGGTGTCATTGTATACAATGGACACTACACAATCTATTTTATGTCACCGCATTTAGGATTTAAATAGCACGCAGGAGCCTTTTAGTTTGCTTAACCATGTAGATTACTATAGATCTCTCAAGGATGTTTGACAGTTTGCAGTCTGAGATGACTACTTTCATTATTATTTTATTAATTTGACAAGAAGCCCTACAGATTTTCTGTGTATCACTGATCCATTTGTCCCAGAAATAATTAAAAATGCCAGCCTGGAGCAACAGACAGCAGCTACACTTCTGGCAAATCAATGTTCAAAAATGCATTGCTTGTACTATAGCCAACTCTCTAGTCCTGAAACATTTCCTCATTTTCTCAATCCATCGTATATGGGCTCACTGACAATAGATATTGACCCATGGTATACATACGTTCTCCAAATGCAGGACCTTTAAATTGATTTATCAGTTATTTCCTGGGCTGGATACTATACGTAATGTTTACATCCTTTGCTCCACAAATACAGGATGAAGTTGCTTTTCCCAGGGCTGCATCTGCCACACACAGCCTGCAAGGCAGTAAATGTAAACTTGAGTTTGCCTCGCCTGTGCCCTGCCTATGAGCCACTTATATGTAAATCTTTAATTTTCTTTTTACTCATTTGGCATGGAGTGATGCTGGTGAGCTAGAGTCCGTGCGTGCCATCTGTGGCACTGATTTCTGGGTGCATGATCATTGATGAGGACACGGGGACGGAGGTGTGATAAGGAGTATAGAATCCTCAAAATATTTGACAAAATGTCACAAAGGATTGTATTTGCATGTAGTACTGTGGGTAGGACATAATGATTAGTGTGCAGCGTGTCGCTGGCACTGCACATCCGAGCTCATGCAGATAACATGTCTGCTGTACAGCTTTGAATATTGTATATGTACTTTGAACATATCTATGACTAGCAAAGCTGTCATTCTGTTGAAAAATGTAGCTGCACGGATGACAATACTGGTTTAATTCTTTTTTTTAAAGAGGACATCTTCTAAATAATTATTATCATGCTAATAACATTTGTATTCTTTTGTGTATAATTAAGATCTGCCTGTCTAAGCATGAAATAGGGTTGAAATCGTGAATAAGTATGCTATCCTTAACCTATTTAGTAAATCAGTTTTAATTTGGCTTTCTTTAGGTTAAATCATAACAATAGCATGCTGTGTACAAAAAAAATATCCCACAATTTCTGGCTGTAAAGAATCTTGAGAATATTTAATACTCAGCAAAGCGTCCCACAAAATTAAAGAAGCCCCTCTTGTGAATGTGAAGTGCTGAATCAAAAATACTGATTCAACAATTAGAACTCATATATTTGAAAAAGTTAACATTAACTCTTTACATCGCAGCGTGAGAAATAGCTAAGCAATTTTGTATTTTGACCTCTGGCTTTGGTACATGATTTTTTCTCTCTCTTATGTAATAAAAAGATTAATTTGAGATTCCTATTCCACCTACTTCTGAGAAAATTTGAAGCAGCAAACAGGATAAAACACAGTGAAAAATAAGCCATTTAGGGGTAAAACATAACAGGTTATGTAATGTAATGATCACAAACTGTTTTGGAAGACATCATGCCTTTTTGTTCTCATAAAATAGGAGTATCTGTTGTTGGTGTTTGGTTATTCTTTTCCCCTTCTGTAATTTCATGGCTAATACCTATCTAGGCAATTATGCTAAAAGAAATTATCTCTGTCATTTTGCAAGGGTTATTCTTTATTTTCAAGGTACTTATGGCTTCTGTAACCCAGCAGATTCACTCTTCCCCATCCCGACTGTAACCATTTGCAAGCTGTGATTTATAAGGTTATCGGAAAACACCTCCATTTATCAATTATGAGCGAGCACAGACTGCTCAGGAGCAGTTCAAGCAGCGTCCCTGGCAAGTGCAACGTCTAAAGGGGTGGGAGCGGGGGGGAAAAGGGGAAAGGGAGGAAAATGGCAACAGGAGGAAAGTGGAAATGCGAGGAATGGTGGTCAGTGCTGCCTCTGCTTGTGTCTTGAGCACCAGCAGCCCGGCTTCCCACAGCCTTCCTGGGACTGTGCACACAGGCCCCGCCTTCCATGTCCCCATCCACATTTTTGCTCCTCTCACAGTTTTTCTATGAATCCGTATTTGTGCTTCAGTCATCAGCAAATATGTTTGAAGTGTCTGTGCTCTGTGTGCGCTGTGCTTGAGGGCCTTGACTTGTGCAAAGTCCCATGAGGAATAGGAAGGGAAGGATCACGGGACCTGCCAGGACACACTGTCATGGGCCAAACAGGATTACACAGAAGTGTCAATTAAAGGCAAATAGAAAAGACAACCATAAAATAAGTGCTAACTAAATCAACCCATATTTTTAAAATGGTTTGGATCATGGTTTCTGGCATGGCGTAATTGCTTAATAAATGACAGTCTATAATAATAATAGTTTGATGATCATGATCATGATAACATCGATGCCAACAAGGACTCAAGAATTGTCACAGGGACAGATTAGAATAAAGCACTCTCACCCTCCACCCGTCTCTCTCACCTCCCTTACTCTTGCTCTTTCTCCATTGCTTTTGTTATATTTTAGTTAGAGAATTTACTGGTTACTGTTTTGTTTTGTTTTTAACCTCCTCCCACTTTTATGGAAGCTCCAAGGGGGTAAGGATGTTTGTTTTGTTGATGAATCTCCAGCTCTCTAAGAGTGTCTGGCACCTCCTAATAAATATTTCTGGCCCGGCAGGTGTGGCTCAGTGGTTAAAGGTCAACCTAAGAACAAGGAGGTCATGGTTTGATTCCAGGTCAGAGCACATGCCCAGGTTGCGGGCTCAATCCCCAGTGTGAGCCATGCAGGAGGCAGCCGACCAATGATTCTCTCTCATCATTGATGTTTCTATCTCTCCCTCTCCCTTCGTCCCTGAAATCAATAAAAATAAAGTGTTTCTTGATTGTCAAGTGAATGACTGTGACTGGTGGCTTGTCTAACGTGCCTGCCTCCATCTGTTTTCTAATCTCATGACTTTACTACTCCCATCTTGTACAGTGGGGCCTTGACTTACGAGTGTCCCAACTAACGAGTTTTTCGAGATACGAGCCGTCTCTCGGCTGATTTTTTGCTTTGAGTTGCGAGCTAAAATTCGGGTTACGAGCCAGCTTCAGATACCCCACCGCTAGTTGGTGCAGCGAACGTCACAGTGAACGCCACAACATCAGCCCAGCATCACTCGTCTCACTCGTTCACTTTAATGATTTGACATATGAGTAATTTGAGTTACGAGCTCCGTCACGGAACGAATTAAACTCATAAATCAAGGCCCCACTGTTTACCATCATGATAGCACACTTAGTGGCCACTGTAGCCAGGCTCTCTATAGCGCGTCCACTGTGCTAGGGAAGAAGACAGGAAGATTTCCAGTGTCTGATGTGTGACGGACAGATGACAGCTGTACACATGCAGTAGGCTCTGGGAACAACTCCAGTGATGGCGAACCTATAACATGCGTGTCAGAGGTGACACGCGAACTCATTTTTTTGGTTGATTTTTCTTTGTTAAATGGCATTTAAATATATAAAATAAATATCAAAAATATAAATCTTTGTTTTACTATGGTTGCAAATATCAAAAAATTTCTATATGTGACACGGCACCAGAGTTAAGTTAGGGTTTTTCAAAATGCTGACATGCTGAGTTCAAAAGGTTCGCCATCACTGCTAGGCAATCCTGCTATGCCGGAGGGATCAGTTTGCACGCTGAAGCCATTTTCTTCAGACAGGCTTTCCCTGAGACACTTACTTCCCTGACCAATTCCCTCAGATAAGCATAGTGGGTAAGTGAATAGGCTTAATCAGGCAGATCTGGGTTTGAGCCTCCCGGCCCCTTCAAGCCAGGCCAGCGCAAGGCGCATCCTTAGCCTCCCTAACCTCCACTTCTCTTATTGATGGAGCTGAGCCAGTAAAGGCACCTGGCTCCTGGGTGTTTGCGAGGAATGAAATGCAATGCTGGGTGAGCTAGCACTCAGTAGCCGATGAAACCATACCACTACTAATTCTTACTATTTTAGGATGATTATTGTTATTGTTTATTTTGGCAGTAATCCTTTATGCTGCATTAAATATTATTTAACATATTATGGTCTGTGTTTCACACAGTTCTCTATTATCTACTCACTTCTCCTTCAAGTTACTTTTCCCTATAGTTTTTCAGGGATTTAAATTAATAGAAGAATTTACTAGAAAAAAAAAAGACACTTAAGTAGCTAGTTGAAGAGAATATACTGAGATTCAAAGTTATACTTACTTTAGAATTAAGAAAGCATTATTTTTTCTCTAAGTCAGGATTATTCATGGAAAAGGAGTAATGGGATTTGGGAGAAGGACATGGAGAGAGGAAAGAAAAGGAAAAAGTAGTTCTAAACTATCCACTATCTTGACTTTACTTTTTATTTCCATACACCTGAATCACTAACTTAAATTTGTTTTTTGTTTTTTATTAATATAACCTTATTTTTCTCTTGCTACCTGTATTTTCTTGGAAGTACTTATTATTTGTCAAATAGAATTAAAATTAGAAGAGATTATCTATATTTATATTTATTTTTATATATAGGGAGAATGAAGCTCTCCAAACTGAAAATAATTTTTCAGGAAGAAACCTAAACATATAAAGATATTAATTTTTAAAAGGAAAAGTGAAAGTGATATGGTAAAGTTACACTAAACACATTATAAAACTTCAATAATTAAGATGACTATGATACTATTACAAGATAAAGTAGATATTTTCATGTAACAAAATATAAGTATAAAAATTAAACTTAGTATAAATACTTCATATAGTTAAAAGTAGCATTTCAATTTAATAGGGAAAGGATAAATAACTCAAAAATTGCATTGTAAATTTAATTATTTTGGGGGAAAATAATTTAGAACTCTCTACCTCACAAAATATATGACCATACATTGATGATCAATTAAAAAGCTATGTGTACCAGGCTGTATTCCCAATAGTGTATTAGGGTTCCCTTTTCTTTACATTCTCTCTAGCACTTCTTTGTTGATTTATTGATGAAAGCCATTCTGGCAGGTGTGAAGTGATGTCTCATTGTAGTTTTAATTTGTATTTCTCTGATGATTAGCGACATTTAGCATTTTTGTTCTTCTTTCTCAAGATTGCTGAGACTATTCAGACTCTTTCTTGGTTTCATGTACATTTTTGGAATATTTTTTCTAGATTTCTGAACTATGTAATTGGTACTTAATAGAAATTTTGTTGAATCTGTAGATTTCTTTGTATAGTATGGGCATGTTAATCATGTTAATTCTTCTAATCCATGAACACGATCTATGCTTCCACTTATTTGTATCTTCCTCAATTTCTTTCTTCAATGTCCTATAGTTTTCTGAGTACAGGTATTTAACTTTTGTGATTGAATGTATTCCTACGTACCTTATTTTTGTTGTTGCAATAATAAATGGGATTGTTTTCTTAGTTTCTCTTTCTGGTAGTTCATTATTGGTGGATAGAAATGCCATCGATTTCTGGGTATTGATTTTGTATCCTACTATATTGCCAAATTCATTTACTAAATCTAGCAGTTTTTTAGTGGAGTCTTTAGGGTTTTCTATATACAATATCATGTCATCTGTGAATAATGATATTTTATGAATAATGATATCTGTGAATAATAATAATAATAATAATGTCATTATGTGAATAATGACAGTTTTACTTCCTCCTTTCCAATTTGGATGCCTTTTGGTTTTTTAAAATTTACAAAGGTTTGTTTATTTTATAGTCTATAAAAAGCAATTGTTTCTATTTATGTTCTCTTTTTAAAAATTAATTACATTTATTGGGATGACATTGTTTAATAGGGTCATATAGGTTTTAAATGTATATTACTGTGATCATATATCACATTGTGTACCCACCACCCATAGTTAAATTAGGTCTTGGTGAGGCCTGAAATTCTCTCTATCTAACTAGCTCCCAGATGATATTGGACCATGCTTTGAGTTGCAAGGCTGACATTGTAAAATTAATACAATCAGTAAAATTAAGAGTGAAAAGCAGATGGAAAATAACATGAGTGATTATTTGTTCACCTATAATAGCTGTGAATTAAAGAATATTTTCTACCACTGATTAATCAACTTGTAGGAATATAACTACTTAGTAGTATAAAGGTAAACATTAAGATATATAATACTATTGACTAAAATCAAGTAGGGGCAGAACAGGAGAGGATGCCAACGAGGAGAAAACATAATACATTTTTCAATGTTCATAATAAGAAACTATTTGATATTGCCCCCAAAATTAAAGGACCAAAGATATTTTGTAAATATATAGTTATAAAGGTAATCATTAAAACAAATTATGAATTGTTTTTTAATAATAGAGCTATAAACATGCAAAAGAAAAAAGACCACATAGTGAAAGACTTAAAAAACACTAAGTACAAGGAAACATAATATACTAAGACAGAACTAACACCAAGTACCTTTATTATAGAAATAACGTAATCCATCTAAAATCAACTATTAAAATAACAATAATTTCAGTTTGGATCACAGAATAAACCCTTTCTGTATGTCAGGGTTTCTCAATCTCATCACTATTGACATTTTGGGCTGGAAATTCTTTGAGTAGGTGTGTGGGTTGGGGGATGTGTAACAACATCCCAGGATTATTCCCACTAGATGCCAGTAGCAACCTGCCCCTCCAACCCCAGTTATGGCAGCCAAAACTGTCCTCAGACATAGCCAGATATCCCCTGATTGAGAGCCACTATTGTATAAAGACTATCATCACGCTTTCTGATAAAATATTAGAAGCATTCCTACTTATGGTAGAAACAAGGAAAGGATGCATATATCAAAATAATTTAGAAAAATTAAAAGGATAGGTAAAGACCTGCCATGCAAATGTAAACAGAAAAGATAGATGATAACAAAAAGGAATTCAGGCTAAATAACATGAAGAAAGGTTTTTTGTAATTCTAAAGGATGAAATTTGTAATGAAGATATAATTGTTATACTTTTCTATGCACCAGTACCATAGCATCAACATATAAAAAACATAGGACATGCAAAAAAAATAGAAATACAATAATAGTTCACCTCTTCTAGTTCATGATTAGATGGAATTAAAAAAAATAGACATAGCCCTGGCTGGTGTGGCTCAGTTGCTTGAGTGCGCCGCACCCTGTCACACATAGAGCTGCAGGGCGATCAGGGGTTGGGGAGCTCCCCCCTGTCATGCACAGAGCAGGGCTGATCAGGGGGTTGAGGAGCTCCCCCCTGTCATGAACAGAGCAGGGCGGATAGGGAGGCTGTGGCCCCGCCCCCTGTCACACACAGAGCCTCAGGGCGATCAGGGGGTTTGGGCGCTGCCCCCTGTCATGCTGAACCCTGTGCTGGGAGGCCTCGCTGCTCTGCTGATCCCGGTGCTGGGAGGCATATTACCCTTTTACTATATAGGATAGAAGCCTGGTGCACGGGTGGGGGCCAGCTGGTTTGCCCTGAAGGGTGTCCTGGATCAGGGTGGGGTCCCGCTTGGGTGCCTGGCCAGCCTGGGTGAGGGGATGATGGCTGTTTGCATCTGGTCACACCCCCTTCAGGGTGGGGGTCCCGCTTGGGTGCCTGGCCAGCCTGGGTGAGGGGATGATGGCTGTTTGCATCTGGTCACACCCCCTTCAGGGTGGGGGTCCTGCTTGGGTGCCTGGCCAGCCTGGGTGAGGGGATGATGGCTGTTTGCATCTGGTCACACCCCCTTTAGGGTAGGAGTCCCCACTGGGGTGCCTGGCCAGCGTGGGTGAGGGGCTGAGGGCTGTTTTCAGGCTGGTGGGTGACTGAAGCTCCCAACCGCTCCTTTTTTCCTTTTTTTTTAATTCTGGGCCAGCTTTAGCTCTGAGGCTGGGCTCCAGCTATGAGACCTCCGCTGCTGAAAGCAGGTTTCTGGCCTTTGTTTACCTTCTGTATTTGAAACAATGTTGCGGTACTGCTGGCTGAAGCCTGGGGTTTTGTTTAGCTTCTATATGTGTTACAATGTTGCTTAGGGTGCAGCTGAGAGGCTGGCAAGGCAGGCGGGGAAGCTTGGCTTCCTCTGTCACTGAAGCAAGCAAGCCTCCCTGTTCTCGTCAGCTGCCTGGCTGCCGGCAGCCATCTTGGCTGGCAGTTAATTTGCATATCGCCCTGATTAGCCAATGGGAAGGGTAGTGGTTGTACACTAATTACCATGTTTCTCTTTTATTAGATAGGATACTTACAGACACTAAAATGACATATTACAAAATTTAATGTTCATTCTAAATTTAAAATATCAATAAAAGAATATATTCTGAAATCATGCTTGCTGGGAACAAATTAGAAGCATGTCTACTTTTCTTAGAAATAAGGAAAAGCGTCCATCATAAAGGTAAACTAGTCAATGCAAATAGATGAGGAAGAAATGAAAAGAACAAAATTGGAAATGAGAAGGTAAAAGTATTATTTTGCAAATGATATAATCACTTTGAAAGTGAAGAAAATCAACTATAATTACTACAACAATGAAACCATTCAGGTTTCAGGACAATAAATTGATGTACAGATATCAATAGTTTTTACATTCATAAATAAGAAATTAGAAGGTATAATGGGAGAAAATACCTTTTTTTATAAATATAATAAACAGTAAAATTAATAGCTATGTGCTTAAACAATAAATGTAAGACATGAAAAATTTTTAAAAATACTTTTGAAGGCCACAAAAGATTGCATGAGCAAATGGAAATGCATAGCATGTTCTTGGATAGAAAGTCTGAACATCATTAAGATGCTAATCCTCCCTGAGTTTACTTATAAATTTAACATGATCTTGATAAAAATACCAAGTCTGTTTTTCCCCCAAAACTAGACAAGTTGATTGTATAATTCATATGAAAATCAACAAGAATATCCAGGAAATTTTTGAAAAAGAAAACCAATGAGGACAGTTTAGATAGACATAGGAAAATGTATATGGTATGCAATGATTTTTATAGAAAAAAAGGATTTTTATAAAACATACACACACACATATACATATACACACACACAAATATACATGCACACATGTGTGCGTATGTGTGTGTTTGCCTTGCATGTAGACACTATTTTCCTGTGGCAATATAAATAAGAAACAAAGAAGAGTGATAACCTATTGGGATTATGGGCACCCCATAATGTGGGATAGGAGATCCTTCACTGAATACATTTTTATAAATTTTGGTGTTTGAGTCATGTAGTTGTATTTATGTATTTCAAAATAAACAAATAAATAAGCAAAATATGAAACTATTTTTGGAAAAAGAGGCAAAAGACAACAACTTGGAACAGAGAAATTTTGAATACCACTAATGAAGAGGATACAAATTAAGCAACAACAACAGGACACTTTACCGATGCTTACAATGTTAGCTACTTTATATGCACTGTTTAACTTAATCCTCAAGCATAACCCTGTGAAATAGGCACAGATATGATTTGAGGAGATTTTGAGCTTTTTGTTCCTTTTTATTTCCAAATGACCTAAAGTCACCATTTTTCTTTCAATTTTCAGTTGAGAAATTATAAATACTTAAAAGGAGATTTAGTGTTCTTAACCACCTGGTCCCTCAATTGTTCTATATTATTTGCCTGAATACATCTGAGCTTTTCTACCAAGGCCCCTCATTTGTGTGGTTTAAAAGGGTTTCGTAGCTTTTTATTAGTTCATTATGTGTTATCAAATTATAATTCAGAGACATTATAACAAAATTATTTGCATGTGACCAAATTTATTATTTAAATGGCAGCACTAGAGCCATCAATCAATTAATCAATTAACAAGTACCTTTGGAATCATCTGCTATGTGCACCATACTCAGGGATGTGCAGAGGGTGGTAGATTTCAGGAGAATGACTAAGCATGCCATCAAGGGCAGGTTCAGTGCTGGTTTTCTAAATGCAGGACATGTGCATTTAAAGAAGCCCACCCAAGGTAATAAGAGCAATAGTTAAGATGGTAATAATTAGGGTTGTTTAACTAGGAGAGGGACTATTGCAGACTTCAAATGAATGATTACACATCAGAGGCAGAAAAACCATAAAGCACATGTGAAATGCTTAACAGTGTTCAATCAATGATTAACTGGGTGACTCAGGGTAATTCACTAATCAAATTAACCAGACTACACTTCACTGGCCTCATCAATACAGTGAGATAATCATGGTATAAACTCATAACATATATGTAAATATCTATACCTATACCTATACCTATACCTATACCTATACCTATCATCTATATCACCTATATCTATACATCTATATCTAAGATTGGACTGCAGGCGTATTTGACAACAAATCCCTTCATTTTACATGTTGGTGCCCAGAAACTTTAATGCATGACTCATGAGAGTACTATATATTTTTTAAATATTTTTATTGATTTTAGAGAGGAAGGGAGAGGGAGAGAGAGAGAAACATCAATGATGGAAGAGAATCATTGATCAGCTGCCTCATGCATGCCCCACAATGGGAATTGAGCCCACAATCTGGGCATATGCCCTGACCAGAAATTGAACCATGACCTCCTGGTTCATACGTACATGCTTATCTACTGAGCCATGCTGGCTGGGCTATTTAACTTTTTTTTTTTTTTTACTGCTTTTTGGATTTTTGAGCCTTCTAAAAACAGAAGATGTTAATGTCTTTATAAATAGAGATATAGATGTTTACTACATATTGAGAGATTTTATAAATGCACACACACAGAGAGAAATCAGACAAAAATCCCTCCTTCCATCCCATGCCTCCTTCAACTACTATTCCATGTATCTACCAACCTTCAGAACAAACACTTAAAGCCAGTTGTCTCTATCTGCTCTGTTTCCTTAACTGCTACTGGCTCTTCATCCTACTCCATTTCTTCACCACCCTGCTGAAATTGTTCTTGTCATAGCCACAAATTCTCTTCATTCTTATAAATAGAAAGGCCATTTGTAATTCTAATGTTGTCTTTTGACCTCTCACAATGACTTGGTGCTGTTAGCCATTTTTTCTTTCTTAAAATGCTCTCTTTTCCCCTTGAAATGTGTGACCCTTTAGTTGCTGCTTTCCCATTTACCTGGACTCCTTCTCAGCCTCTTTGCAGACACCCCTGCGATGCATCTGTCTTCTTTGGGCTCCATTCTAAGTCCACTTATTTCCTGTCTCGACACAGCCCCCCTGCTTGACCCCATTCTTTCTTGTGACTTTGCTGCTGCCTGTGGTTCTTGTCTGTACTCCACTCCTGATCTCCAGGCCAATCTTTTCAACTGCTTACTCAATATGTCTTTCTGGTCCTCAATCTCAGATTTCCAAAATTGAGTTCAGCATTTTCCTATCCCCATATGCTAAACCTGCACAACTTGTATATTCCTCATTGTGAGGGTAGATGCATACGAAATACAACATTCAGGAAATATGTATTGGGTGAATTCAAGAAGCATTGAAAATAGAGAATTCATCTTTTTTTCTTGGTAGCTCATTAATGTGTGCATGGGGAATGTCTGAGAATTGTTTTGTAAAATAGCATATAATCATCCCTTCCATGGCCTGGATGGTCCTTGCATAGAAGTCCACATTTTGAACTTGGTCTGTAACTGTCAGTGCCCTTGGTGACACGACGGGTGGGTAACCAGCCTGTGGAGCTCTCAGGCCTCTCTATATAAGGCTGACATTCTTGGGCCCAAAAGTCTGCAGTCTTGAAGCGGCACATCCACCTATAAAGTAGTCTATTAAATCAGAATATTTCTACCAAGGATTACGTGCGAGCAAAATTAAGTAGTCTGATAAGTTAATAAGTTGATAAATGTATAGAAAGATAAAGAAATCAGTAGAGACACAAGCAGACTGAAGATATGCTTTTACAAGCCAGCAATAGATTGAATAGTTTAGACAAAATATCCTGTATTTATTGAGGATTTACTTTGTGACAGAAAATGTTCTATGAATTTGGTATGTATTGATTCAATACAATGCTCCCGACAACTTTATGAGATGATTATTATCATTTTATAGATTAGGAAATCCAGTAACAGGAAAGCTGAAATAACTTGCCCACAGTCATAGGTCTATGAGTGATAAACCTTAACAAACATATTGCTGATGAGCTCAATAAGGAAGGCCTGATCCCATCAAATGATGGATGGGAAAATGACATAAAGCCACTATTCAGAAAGAGGAAACACATTAGTAAATACATATATAGAGCATTGTTCATCCTTCTTAGTAAAGAAGAAATGCCTTATGAAAAGAAGTAACACTTTTATTTCACTTCTTTTAAATTAGAAAAAGGAAAAGAAAGAGAGAGGGGGGGGAGAAGGTAGGAGAGGGAAAGAGGTGGGCAGTGAGGAAGGAAGGAAGGAAGGAAGGAAGGAAGGAAGGAAAGAAGGAAGGAAGGAAGGAAGGAAGGAAGGAAGGAAGGAAGGAAGGAAGGAAGGAAGGAAGGAAGGGAGTTCCTAATATTGGCAAGGTTGTGGTGAGATTGGCAGGCTCTGGAAGCAGTGTAGTGGGTACTGCACTTAGAAAATGATACTTTAAGAGTTAAAGAGTCTTTCTGAAATTTTACCACAAGGAAATAAGAGAAAAAGACAGCTTCATGTACCAAAATTATATAAATGCCTAGTGATAGAACATCTTAATTCATGAAATCCGTAGATTATCCAATAATTAAAACAACTCATTGAAGATGTTATAGGAATATAGAAGACATGTAAGGTAATATTAAGTCAAGAAATCTGAATACAAACTTTGTCTTTAATTATTATGTTTTTAATTTTATGTGTATGATATAGAACTGAGAGAGAACATAGGAAAATGAAAGAAGTTACTATGTTTTTTTGATATTGTGACTATATTAAATAGAGGAATTTGGTTATAACATTCTTTATGCATATGTGAAATTCTGAAGCAAACCATTTAGTTAGGTGAGGTACCAGGAAGTTTTGTAAATGCTCTGCAGCATTATTTTGGGACTAGAAGCCCAGTGCATGAAATTCATGCATGGGTATGGTCCCTAGGCCTGGCCTGCAATCAGGGCCATCTTTCCCGGCTGCCCACAGCTGGCCCCACCCCCGGTTCCCCATTCGCCATTGGGTGATCAGAGCCTGACAGCCAGGGAAGGGACCAAGAGGTTGGCCATTCCCACCAGCTCACTGGCCCCGCCCCTGCTGCAGGTCACCCTCTGTGTGTGGGGCAACCAGTGGACCAGGGGGCCTTGGTCTGGAGCCTCCCATGCCCCCCACCACCCACCCCTGGTTCCCCATTCGCCATTGGAGCCTGCTGGCTAGGGAAAGGGACTGAGAGGTGGTCAGTGAGCCTCATAGTGACTTGTCGAGTGGTCGTTCCGGTTGTTCCACCCTTAGGGTCAATTTGCATATTATCCTTTTATTATTTAGGATAGGATAAGCAAAGAGGCACCATCATGTAAAATACACATAACCTTTGTTTCTGAAAACTGCCTTTAAGCAGGTAGTTTCAGGTCAATCACTGCCAACTTGAACCTTAGTTTTCTCATCTGAAAAAAAACAAAAACAAAAACAAAAACAAAAAACCTAGCTGCTTGGATTAGTAGTCAATAATATTTCCCAGTTGTTTCTATGATTTTCAAAATGGAAAAAGCAAATACAAACCAACCAAAAAAAAAAAAAAAGCCTAAGCCAAATTTATCATTTTATAAATTGAAAAAGCCTGCCCTTGGTAGGCTTTTCTCTAAAACTCAGCATCCATGTCTTTTTTCTTTTTTTTTGGGGGGGGTGTTGTTGAGGCACTGGAAATGATTATCCTTTAGGGGAGTGGAGTCCTTGCTTTATGAAATTATTGAAAATAGACCTGTGTCTTTCCGGCGTAATGGCGATCACATCTGTGTCTGCGGCTATCAGTATGAGCTATTTGGAGGATGTAGGAATAGGATGAATACTAACTTTGTGAGGGCGACGCTTCTCCTGATTCAAAAGTTGAAAAGAATCATCCAATAAGTTAAGGGTTTGAAAGGGAAAGGAGGAATGCATTCTTTGAGAACAAGGAAACTCTCTTTGTTATGCTGGTGCTTTCCTCTGCCAAAGAAAAATGTGATATTCACACTACTGGTGGTACTCTAGAAGATTTGAATATATAGATTTAAAACTTTTTAAGTTACTTGTCCACTTTAATGTGTATTAGAAAAATGGTCACCAAAGTTGGCCATGCATAATCTGGGAATTATGCAAGATCACCTATTTCGGTACAAGATAATTTTTGAACTTCTATTCTTTTTTAACTGTTCCTTTACACATTTTCATTTGTTAATCATGTGAATTATGCATTTGTGTATTAATACATGTACATTATTATAAATAAAACAATATACATGTATGTACTAAAAAATGCATCTATGAACTTTGTCCACACTCATAGTTTTCTGGGAGAGCTGGTCATCCTGGAATGGCCAAAAGTCATTCACCTTGGTGAGAAAAAGGTGGACTGTATCTGGAGGGCATTTGGTAGAGCCGAATCAAAGACTGGTGCCCAGTCATAAGGAGCTCATGGGTTCAGGGACAGCATCTGCCTCTATATAGCCTCCGTCAAATAGCTTCCAACCTTGCCTTATATTTAAAATTATTTCATCACTGATTTGGCATGAAATTCCTATAGCATAAGACAAAAGTGTAGGTGAGAATAATTCATATAGTCAAACATTTTACAGATAACTTTTGCCTCAGCCCTCCCACCCCCTAACCAAGGGGGGGAAAGTGGAGGTGCTGCAAGAAAATGAAGCTGAAGTTGCTTACCAGGGCAAATCGCAAGCAATTCCTAAATGGTGTATTTTTGACATGCTAAAGAAAATAAAGCATCCTTTCAAAGTATCAATTTATAATTTTGTGTCTGCTATGATTCTTTTTAAGGAAAAATAGAAAACAGGCTATATATCTATCTTCCTTAAAACATTTGAAAACTAAAATGCTATAAAAGAATGTCTTCAGATTTTGATCAAAATGTCTTGCTCTGAATCTATGTAACTCATTAGAGAAAAAAAGTAGCCACTGCCCCATAAGAATCATCTTTGCTAAGCCACTTGAATTATGTGATATTGGCCTGGCTGTTGTGGCTCTGTGGTTGAGCATCGGCCCATGAACCAGGAGGTCACGGTTCGATTCCTGGTCAGGGCACAAGTAGCAGGGGTGTGCAGCAGGCAGCCGATCAATGATTCTCTCTCATCATTGATGTTTCTATCTCTTCCTTCCTCTCTCTGAAATAGGTAAAATAAAATAAGAGAAAAAGAATTAAAGGAAATTGAAGGAAAATAGGTTGTTGGTTGTTTTTGCCAAATAATTAGCTATTATTAACACGGAAACTATGTCAACAAATGGACTGGAGGAACACCCACAGTACTTAGGCCAAAGTAAGAAATTGTTTGCTGGTTTTTATGCTCAGGAACATTTGAAAAAACAAGTGACAAAAGCCAGCCCATCTGCATGATGATGATTTTGGGTCCAGTTTCATTTTTAGTTACCAGGATTGTGAGGAAGTTTTTGACCTGCTTTTGCACCTGCCTCCCTTGACTTTCCTCGCAGTATGACAGAATTGTGTGTATTTAGACATTTAGCTCCCCAGAATTTACCTGCACTTGTCGTGAATGGGAGTGAATGCAGGATAAGAGGAAGAAGGACAAAGGTAATGTCTAGGAAACTCGCAGTGAACTTTTTCCTTCTTGAGCACTGCGGGGGCAAAAAAATAAAAGCCCTAGAGAATTCTAGCTACTAGTAAATACAACTCACTAAGTACTGACTTTAATAAGCCACGCACATTCTTCTACTTAGAGAAATATAGGTCTGGAAGGAATTTTGGACCATCATAAAATTCACCTGTACTCATTTTGGTCAGGACTAACCTGAAGACTAAAGATGTCTAAACACTTTTTTTCTCATTCCAGTGGCTGACAACTCTCATTGCTGAATCTTTGCTGTACTATGGTTTAGTTTTTCTTATCTGCCTTTTCAGGTTGAAGAACCACTATAGGCCTTGGAAGAGCAATTTTTTTTATTTGGGGGGAAATGTCTTGAGGTAACCTCAAATATGCAGTTACTGGGCATTTGATTGCTAGACTTAAAAGCCATTTGTTTGGTTTACGTCATAACTATTGCCTTTAGCTTTTCCTCATTGGTCAGCAATGACTTTAACCCAACTCATCGTTTTTTTCTTCCTTCATTATTTCTGAGAGAGGACCCCACAGAAACACACAAACACAAAGAATGGTGAAGGTCCTCTTTAAGCCTGAGATTTTTATGAAGTTTTCCCTGTATCTCATGTGAATTCAGCAAGTGAGATCAGAGAAAATAAGCTGAACATAAGAAGAGGGTGTTGATGGGACAAGGACTTTAGGGATATTATTGTGTTTCTAATAGATTCATGTGGGTTGAAGGCCATCTGGATGGCATTATGGGAAAAGGGCAGCCTGCTGGAATATTTGGAAGATAATCAGGTTTATTAGATAACTCATGCAGTGCAATTCAGATTTTGGAACACCTGAAAGGAACAGAGTAGTCAGGGAACTATAAGAAGGAATATTTGACTGTTGTATGTATTCACAGTGCAGAAATGAATGTGACTTTCCATATGAGAGCAATTGTTATTCTGGAGACCAGGAAGGTACATTGTTAATATGACCCAGAAAACCAATATGGAGTTACTCAAAACAAAGAAGATGGAATTAGTGTTGATTTATGGAAAAGTACCATGACCTTTATAACCAAATAAAAATATTCAGTTCCCCCCTCTTTTCAGAAACAGTACATTACTTTCCTTTCTAATTTTCAATTTACTTTTTAGTGTTTGCTTTGTTTTAAAGATATGATTGTTAGAGGGTTTTTTTGTTTTTTAATCTTGTACAGTTATTTAGGACAAACTATTTTCTCCTCAATTATTTAAATAGGAATATTTTAGAAAGAACTATTACATTTATATTATAGTTTTCTTGTTCAGATGGTACGTTAGATATTGGACAGTAGTGTTTCTCAAACACGAGAATATGATCTCCAAGATTAGGAGCACTAACTTCACTGTGTGGAATGACAACAGCTTTCAAATCTGAATTTTTACAAGTAAAAATTATGTAACTGCTTAAAAGAATCCACATAAAGGCATATATGGTAATTATTGTCATTTTTTACATTTTGGACATTTTAAATTATGTGGCAGACATTCATATTTATTAAGAAAATTGAAAGAATTTGCTGAATCTTTAGGTAGTAACTTGTTCCCGATGGTGTAACAAAGACACAGTTACAAATGGCTGTACATATGGTTATCCAAATTTAAAAAAAAGTATTGATCTATAAACTTAGTCTATACTGTGTATTACATATATATGTAGGAGCCAAAGATGGTAGGTAGATCAATAAGAGTATTTAAAAATTATCTGTTTTAAAAAATTATCATGTATTACCATATATTCAATTAGACATCATTAAAATAAAAAATACTTAAATGTTTTTGTCTAGATTATATTACATATTTGTATAATTACATAAATTAATATAATAATAATAATAATAATTTTTTATTTTTCTCAAGAAAAATGTAACTGTGTTGTGATGCTAATTAGACTTATATTTGTGATCATTTCATAATATGTGCATATATCAAATCATTATATTACATACCTAAAACTAATAAAATGTTATATGGCAATTATATGTTAATAAAATATACACTTATAAAATTATGATATGTAACAATTAGAATTAAAACATATTTAAAGAACCCCTCTTCAAGGCTTGTCACCTATGACCCTAACTTTGAGAATTATTAGTGAAAATAGTTTCTTATTCCTGTTTGTTTAACTGTCATGCACTATTAGTTCTAATAGAAAAAAAGGGAGGTAGGGGCAGATGAAATAAGTCCACACAGAAGAGATCATCATTAGATGTTAGATTTCTAGGGCATAGACCAGTTGCCCACTCAGCTACCTCATGTTGACAGAAAGCTGACCAGTGAGATTATATCATTTATACCCAGTAGCACAAATAGTGACTAAAGTAAGACTCAGCCCCAGGATTCTTGACTTTGAGTTCTGTGCTTTTTGGAGTACAAATATTGGAAAGAAATACTAATGCTATGTTTTATCATAACAATGGGAAGAAAATAGTATTTGGTTAATAAGGATACAGATAAGAAAGTTAAATTATTTTTGGTTCCCAAATTTTTCTTTCATTGGACTAAAGTTATTAAAAATAGATTTAACTTCTGTCTCTCTCTCTTTTTCTCTCTCACTCACTTTCAAGTGCTGTAATACAAAATAGAGAATTCTCTTCTTCAGTTAAAGAAAATTTTTTTCATTTTATAGAATCATTTAAAATATGAATTTTAGAAACTGCCAAATGAAGAGTAGATATTGCTATTTGGTGTGATGTGGAGTACAGTGGAAATGCTTTAGGGTATCAAACCTGGAACATCACATTTGAAGGGAAATTAACTTCTCTGCGATGTTCTGCTTCATTTTATGCATTTCCATTCAACTTTTCACCCCTCACCAAACTCTGCTTTACCCTGTCGGACTGTATCATACATCAGCTTTGGGGGGCTTGGTTTTGTATCTCTCCACTCAAATGCCAATCACTGATGTCAGCCCCTTTGTTTCCATGTTACTTAGTGCAGAAGTCAGCTGCTCATGTTCTTTCTCTGAGAGGTTTTCTTTCCTCCCCCGAAGACAGAATTTCATGCTTAGTCAAAAGAGGGAATGAAAAATAAAATATCCATTACTTTCAGATATTTTTCTGTGTTTGTACTCAAAATTGAATATTATTGGGCATTGTATTTATTAGAATAAAAATGATCTTTGACATTTACACTTCATCTTCTTTTGCCTATTAACATGCTTGTGCATTTAAGTCTGTACAGAGAAGATGGGCACAGAGTGAGGGAGTGACCAAGTGAGATCAAGGGGGAGAGTAATGCCCAAACCATCTTTGCTCACAAACTACCCCAGTTTTCAAGCAGGTCACACAAGCAGGAGAGTAAATGCAGTTCTTGAAAAGATAATGCATTGAATATTTAATTCAACAAAAGCCATGTGATGTGATAACATTGAAAACACATTACTTTTCAGTTGTCTAGAGCAGGGGTCCTCAAACTTTTTAAACAGGGGGCCAGTTCGCTGTCCCTCAGACCGTTGGAGGGCCGGACTATAGTTTAAAAAAAAACTATGAACAAATTCCTATGCACACTGCACATATCTTATTTTGAAGTAAAAAACAAAACGGGAACAAATACAATATCTGTATTTGCATGTGGCCCGCGGGCCGTAGTTTGAGGACCCCTGGTCTAGAGGGAGACTCAAAGAAGGAAAAAACAGGCTTGGTGTTTTGTTAATCCTTACCAGAGGATATTTTCTCATTGATTTTTAGAGAGACACACACAGAGAGAAACATTGATGTGAGAGAGACACATCAATTGGTTGCCTCCTACATGCCTGCAAATGAGCTACATGTCCTTGACCAGAATTGAACCCAAGACCCTTCAGTTTGAGGTCCAATGCTCTATCTACTGAGCCAAACCAGCTAGGGCTGGTGCTTTTTTAAAAAAAAAAAGAATTGAAAATGTCTACAATTTCAAGATTATAGCATTTCATATTTAGTGATTTTATATATTTATATGTGGTTTCTATAATTCAAGTTTTGAATAAATAAAAGATAACAATAGGTATTTTTTATTGAACACTTAGCTTAGTGAGAGCCAACATTGTGCTAAAGCTCTCTAGATTTATCATTTTTGAATAGACAGATAATGTCATTACCTTCATTTTATAGATGAAGATGCTAAGTTGCAGATATGGCTCTGCTAGGAGTGCACTGTTATCATATACCAGAGCTGGGAAGTATCCGGGCTGTATGGGGTCATGGTCCTCACTAAACCCCGCAACCACTGTGCAATGAAGACTACCAAACCATAGTCCCATGCAAATTTTATTTGCTACAAAAGGCCACTAATGAGAGTACATATGGAAACAGGGCATATTTTAAACCTTTGGATTAAAAATATTAGTGTCTGAATAGATGATGGAATATTATTATTATTCTACAGACTGAAGAAATGATAGAGTAATGTTGTCTGATCACTCCTGTTAAAAGCCCTATTCATGCATGTACATTTCTCCCTGATTCATCTTCATACTCTCTATTGCAAGTGGCTTGCCTCTAGTGGGATCTTCTACAAATTTATTGAATGAATGAATGAATGAATGAATGAATGAAATGGAGGTAGGAACCTCCAAAAGCTGCTCTCATAGAGATTTTTCTACAAATGATGATAATGATGATGATGATGAATAACAATGTTTTATCTATGCTTACTCTGAGGAAGGAACTATGAAAACTGCTACATAATCACATTTGTCCTTCCCGGCAATGATATTAAGAAGGAATTATTATTATTTCTATTCTACACATGGGGAGATGGCCTCAAAGAGTTAAATAGTTTGCCTACATTTACAGAGCTAGTAAGTAGCAGAGCCAAAACTTAATCCCAGGTCCACCCTCCATGCCATTAAAATGGATGTTTTTACCCTTCTGTGTTTGCTCCCAGACTTAGTGTTTGTACCAAACTCTCCTCCTATGCAGTGTTCACCATCTAATAGATGGTGTAGCAGAAAAGAGAAAACCCTAGGGGCCCTGGATGCATTTGTACAGGATGCGCATGCAGTACTTCAGGAGGCATGGAGACCTCCATGTGAACGCCACCTCCTGGAGGTGCACCTCACACAATCTGCACAAACACGCATGGCAGCCCTGATAACTGTGCTTATTTGAAGCATTTCTCTCATTCTCCCACCTAAGGGTTCCATGTGTAGGGAGAGTACACATTTCTCCTCTCTACTCCAGGGATTATTTTAGGGAACAGATCTATTTTAAGAGAGCTCTATATTTCTATCTTAGTTTTAAATTCTTAAGTAAACACAGATGTGAAAAGAACTTGTTCTATACATGAAGAATCTCCTTTACTAAAATATTAATAAAGAATCACCACAAAAATGTATCAAATAGTAATTATGCAATTATAATTATGAAGACATTTTTAAGATATCCTTTTTTTTTTTTACCCAGAGAATTAAATTATATTGGTGACCAGTATCTCTTTTTTCAATGTTATTCAATAAGGATTCTCTGAAAGGTGATTTTGATACATTGTAGGGTAGGCACTGAAAAATAAATAACCTAGCAGATGCAATGCCACATGACAGATTGAAAGCATGTTCACTTAATCTCTGCCTCACCATTTCACTAATCTATCTTTTTAAATATTTCCAAAGGTCTCCTCAAAGTCTTAGCTTCAGTTACCACTCTACACTCTTGATATTCATTCCTTCATTTAGAAACCATTATCCAACTCTTGAAAAGAGCCACTTAGCCATTCATCCTGGGGAAGTAAAGATTTATTCTGGTTACCTTTCAAAAATTCTAACTTTCATTTCATTATTCATTCACATATTGCTATAGTGGAGCAAAATCAATAGCAATTCACTTCCATTCCGTGGGCAAGTGTTGTTCTTATTTGCAAAACTGCAGGGAGAATCTGGTGCTCACTCAGTCAGAGGTTTAAGTCACGGTCAAAATTAACCTGGGAACCTATCTTTAATAATTTTTTTTTTTTTATCAACAGCTATTGCTGTCCTCCTGCCAAAGCAAAGTTCGTCTTGACCAGATGTTTCCAGTTACCTGCCCCATGTGCAAGCAATTGTTTTTCTAATATTTATAGTTTTATCTTTCACACCCTCTGTTACTCAACTGCCTTCTCACCCCCACCACCCCCAGCCCTGATGTCTTAGTGTAGCATGGTACCTTGGTTTCTCAGCCTTTCGCCTGCCTGAGTTTTGATACTAGCATTGCCCTGCTGGCTACCTGGCTGTTCTATTGCTGATATCCACTGTCACCAGGTCTTCTTTGCTCAAAAATGTTGAGTTTCCTATCACTTACACAGCCTACTAAGTCAGTGTCTTACCCCGGCCTCTCCTGGAAATAGCTCCTCATCTAGCTAGTGAGCCACCACTGGTAAGAAAATCCTCTTAGTAAATTTAGGATATTGATGATTTGTAAAAGCTGATAGAGAAATCTTCATGTTGATGTTGGCCAAGTCTTTATTCTAGCCTAGAAATCTCTCCTAGTTTGGGTTTTTTTTTTAACAGGGTAATTTTTGTCAATGATTTCTCCTCAGATTTCCCACACTGAACATGTATAATATTGAGTTAGACATCTCCACAAACCCATTCTATCTTCTGTATTTATTCTCCCCAGTGGCATTACCTTGGTTAGAAGCTTAAGAGTAATTCTTTCTTCTTTCTTTGAGGATTGACCTATCCTCCCACTGTCCACAATTACAAGCAACGAATAATGATTTGTACTGCTTATTAAAAACTTTTGTATTGTTATTACTGTTGACAGTATTACAGATGTCCCCCTCCTCCTCTCAGGTCCTGCCCTTCCCCAGGCCTTCACCACACTATTGTCTGTGTCCATTGATTATGCATATATGTATATAAATCCTTTGGTTCATCTCTTCCCATCTCCCCCTCTCCTCCCCTCTGAGATCTGTCAATCTGTTCCTTGCCTCCATGCCTCTGGACCATTTCCATCACTCTCTTCCTACATCCAATAACTCATGAAATGCTGGCATAAAATCCAAACCATGCTGTCCTCTCTGTTTTCCCTTCACTTGTGCTGGTTTGAGGCCTAGCCCCCATTTTTTTCAGCTTAATTGGTATAATTTCTTCCAGACTTCTCTTCCTCAATGTGATTTTTTTATATTTCCCTTATATACAGGATGAAGCGCATACTCCTTACTGTGACTTCATATCTTGCCAATCAGCACCTCACTCTGTGCTTCATGAGCACGGTAATTCGCCAACTTAACCATATCAATGTGCTGGCTCTTTCCTTGGTAACTTTGCGATGTTTCTTGGTGTGGATTTAGTGTTCGGTTTCTTATTTGGCACTTTATATGCACTTGCAATCTGAGAAGATATGATCTTTATTCCATTTGGGGAAATTCTCAATTACCATCTTTTTCACCATTGCTTGCTGCCACTCCCTCAGTTCTCTTCTGCGTGGGTGCCCCTGAGTGTGTATTGAAGGCCCTTGTCCTCTATGTCTCAGAGCTGCCCTTTCCATTTTTATCTTAACTGCTGGTTACTATGAGATTCCTCAGTTACATTTTCCAATTTAACAATTATTTCTTAAGCTAGTATTTGTCTAGAGCTTACCTAATTTATTGTGTTTTTTAATTATTTTAAATGCTATTTGACAGTTTTCATTGATTTTAGAGAGAAAGGAAGGGAGAGGGAGAAACAGAGAGAAACACTAATGAAAGATACATCAATTGGCTGCCTCCTGCACGCCCCCTTCTGTTGATTGAACTGGCAACCCGGGGAAGTGCCCTGACTGGGAATTGAACCGGTGACCTTTCAGTGCATGAGAGGACACTCAACCAACTGAGCCACATCAGCCAGGGCTCACCCTTTCTTCCTTAGATCTCTGAGGTTGTCTCTATCCAGTCATCCAAGCTTCTAGTTCATAATGAGATCTTTGAAGGCAGTGTCATACTTTTATCTCATGATGAAAATAAAGATAAAAACAGATGCTGTCATCCAGTCTGTCAGAACTGTGAGGCTGTGCCTGCCATTTCTGGCCTCTTGGGTGCCAAATTTTATGTAAATAGTAGCCCTAGATAGAGGATACTCTTGGAAAAAAGAACTGTGACTGGGAACTGCACTAAAGTAATACTTCTGGCTGCTTCCCCACCCTATCACTCATTCCTCCAAGGGGAGGAGAGGTGACTTATCTGCTTAGAGAGTTTCTACGATGAAAAAGAGAGAATAAGTACATGTAGCTTAGGCCCTTCTGGGCTTTTTTGGTGGGAAAGGCCTGAAAGTAGGAATGAGAGAATTCTGACCTGCCCTCTTGGCCAAGATACATTTTTTGCTCTTCTTTTGCAGGTGAGCCAGCGGTTTTGCATTGCTACCTGTTATTGGGTGGGTAAATAGGTCTAACTCGGGGGACTGTTACCAAGTCCAGCTAGCTAGGCACTGAAGCTATACTCTCCAACCTAGCTTTATCTGTAATAAAGCATATATTTTGATCTCTGTCTTCCTGACTACGCTCTGTGTCTCTGTCTCTCTCTGTTGGTTCTGAACTTGGAGAGGAAAAGGGATGCTAGCTACTGGGCTTCCTTGCAATCCAAGAAGTCGCCTTTTTCATTGGTAGGCTCTTGGTTCTGATCTTGACTCTGGTCACCAGTCTTGTGTGAAGCATTCTTCACCTCTGCTGCTCACAGAGGCAGGGATTCCTGGCATCCACACCCTAGAGCAGCAGACCCCCAGCCTCATGGCCGCACCTGAAAGATTTCTATCACTTGTTTGCTTTTAGGCCACAGAAATGTCTCATTTGTACTTGAGTACAGTTAGGCCTTTTGGATTTTGTCTAGTCACATTTTAATTTTTATTTTTTTTACTACATTTTAATAGTGGAGGTAATAGCCAGTTGTGTAGCTGCATGGCCTTAGAATTTTATATTAATGAGAAATATTTCTCAGTGACTTTGTGCCTGCTCTTCCTCTTTTTTTTTTTGTTTATTAACCCTCACCTGAGGATATTATTTCCATTGATTTTTAGAGGGAGTGGGAGGGAGGGAGAGAGAGGGAGATATACATCTATATACCTATATATCTATATATCTGTAAATCTATATATCTATATGAGAGAGAGAGAGATAGAGAGAGAGAGAGAGAGAGAGAGAGAGAGAGAGAGAGAGAGAGAGAGAGACAGAGAGAGAGAGAGAGAGAGAGATTGATGTGAGGTACATTGTTTGGTTGCCTTCTGCATATGCCCTGACCAGGGCCAGGGATCAAACCTGCAACCCAGGTACATGCCCTTGACTGGGAATCAAACCTGCAATCCCTTTGGTATGCAGGCATCAGGTGCCAACGCTCTAACCACTTAAGAGTACCAGCCAGGGCTACTGGTCCTCTTTTGACCTAATTATCCTGTAAGACTCAGTTTGGGTGCCACATTTTTTTTTTTAAGAAAACTTACATTGCAAACTTCAGTCACTGCACTTCTAACCTAGAAATGAACCTTTTAGGTATTTTCCTCTATGTTAGAGGATCAAGATCAAGGACCCAGGATCAAGATGGTGTCTTATGGATTTTGTGACTCCATCACATGTCCAGTGCCTGGCATGAAAGCATCTTTAATAAATGCTTATTGATTTATTATTAAAGTAAGGTACAATTATATATTTTCACCAATAGACTATATATAGATTAACATGTTCATTTTTTCTTCTCAGTTTTACTCTCATTCCCTCCTCACCATTCCCACTACCTTCATTTAAGGGTTCATCATAGCTGAAGAGGAGCATGATAAGATTAAAGAACAAACAAACATGGACTTTGGAGTCAAATTGTGTGACTTTGTTTATTTTTTTAACTTCTATGGATATCTATTTTCATGCCTGTGAAATGGGATTAACAGGACAAATATTTCATGATTTGATGAGTTTCATTGGCTAAATCACAGAGTAGGCACTGAAGGAGCCAACATATCTTACTCTTTCATCCCTGCCTTGCCGCCGCCCCCCGCCCCATCTTGATTCATGCAATGATCTTCTAACAGAAATAAAGTTTGTATGCGTTTAGAAGTTCCTCGTGATCTTGATCTTTCCCCACAAGTATAATCAGAGGTGGTTGCTCAGAGACTAAATTGAAATGTAGATTTTTGTCTCCACTTGGGCTTTTTCCTTGCAAATGACATAACATACCAATAGAGGCTTCTACTGTAGAAGTCATCTTCATAGCAGAAGTCTAAAACAATAGTGCATATTGGAATCTTAGAGTAAGAAGCTTGAGAATACGACACTTAAAAACTAGTTCAAATAAAGGGCAGTAATAAAGAATCCCTGTCATAGCATCACTTCTGGATGGGCAAGTCATGATATAATGGCAAAAAGAGGCAAGTGCATACACATGAAGAAGGGCTGAAGAACTTTTTGAAATCCAGGAGTCGGATATCTTTTCCCAGTTCATTCTAAATAAAAAAGGTGCCAGGGATGGTTTTATTTAATTCTTTAATCTTCTTTATGCTGTTGTTTGCTCTCTCTGAGTAGAAATGGGGAAGGAAATTCACTTGCTTAATTCTCATTAATGTGTTAGAGGAGTCGAATGGGATGAGGTTTGTTCATCCTCATTGCTTCCTTTTTTCTGGGCAGGAGGCCATAAGGCGCTTGGCTTCTAGAGCTCAAGCTGTTCTGTTCTTCAAATATCCCCTGACAATCTATTTATTGAGTGATCCTGATGTTGCTCCAGGGATGAGATGACAATTACAGGCCCACCAGGAAGCAAAAAGGTGGCAAGAACAGCAGTTACTATACAATGGCAAGGGTTCAGGGATTTGTCAGAACATGGGTAGGAGGCGAGAGTGAGAAAGAATGGTGTGTGTGTGTGTGTGTGTGTGTGTGTGTGTGTGTGTGTATGTGTGTGTAGCAAGGATAGGCTAACTTTAATGTTTAAATATACTTAAAATATTATTCTAATCAACAATAAATGTAGTTTTAGCAATATGAGAAAGAGCTGAAAGGTAGGAAATTTATAAAGACTACTGGAATGATGGCCTTTGAATGAGGCCCCGCCTACTGCCTTCGGAAGGCAAGAGCCACGCCTCTTTCTACAGAATCACATAAAGGTGAGCATCAGAGTGAGAGACGATGGAACGCCTTTCACTTTGAGTATTGAGTTGAAGCCAAACTTCCATCAAGACTGGCAGAAGATTGTCCAGTTTTCAGAACTTCTTTCTTTTCGGCAATATGTGACCCCTTTGGAGTCCATAGTGAAGATAATTGAGAGGGAGTCAGTGCAGGGGGAAAACCCCTGTCTTTGAAGTAATTTGACTTTTTAAAAATTTCCATGACTGATTGGATAGAATATATTACATAACAGCTTTTAGTTAATATATTGCTACCAGTTCTATTGCATGTTTAAGAATAATGAAGGGGAGGAAATTTGGTTTTATTTCTCTCTCCAACAAACACAGTAGCAAATTCTTTTCTGGGCATCCATCAAAAAAGCAATTAAAAAATAAAGTACATAAATAAGTATAGCAGATGGAAATGGGATGTAACCCATTTAAGCTTGAGCAGTTTATATTTGTTTATTTTTTTTCATTGTGATCCAATCACCTCATTTGAGATTAAAAAAAAAAAATAAGGAGGTGCTATGTCACCTCCATTGTGTTGCTCACCAAAAAACTATTCCCCAGATTCTTTGAAATATAGCTAAAAGTAAATTAAACATATCAAGCTTCAATTTTTTTAATGAAATTTCAATGTGTGGTCTGTTTCACTCAGTATTTCATCTCCTCTTGTTTGAGTAGATGGAGAAAATTAGGGAGGCTTTTTTTTTTCCTTTTAAGAGGAAGACCCTCTAATATGTCATCAAGGTGAGGTAGATAAAATTACACAACCCTATTTTGTGTGTGTGTGTGTCTAAATAGATGATGACATGTGAGACTGGAATTTAAAATATATTCACACCTCCCTTTTTTGGTTTCATTTTAATAAATACCATTTTCCGAGAACCAAGAAAAAAAATGTCTAATTTTATGAGAACATTTTTGTATAAAATTAGATCCAAATCCCAGACATAACTGATACCAACTGCCACACATCCTTTTACATAGCTCCTGAGAATATTAAGGCATTCCACACCAAATTTTTATGTTAAAGGCTTGTCAATAGGATTAAATTCGACCCAGCGCAAGGTGGCAAAAATATGTCATCCAGTAGTTATAAACCAGCATGAGTGTGAATGGACTCCATCGAGTTCTGATGTAAATTCTAAACAATTAAAAGTACATGAGTTACAATGCCCAGAGCTGAGAGCTGACACACTTGAGATAACTTTGGGAACTGAAGAAGCAATTGTTTCACAGTATGACATGAAAATAACAGACAACATCGCATCTGCAGAGTCGAGAGCAATGTTGTGTGTGGCTTTATCATGTAGAGGATTTTTTTCAGTAAGCTGGCAGCAGCATGAGTGATGCATAATGGCAGTGGTGAATAGTTTTTGGAAGAGATTAGTAGGTGACGTCATAGATAAAGGACTATTTATCACCATAATTTAACACGAGATGCAACACAATAGCTTGATGGATGCATTTTATGGTTTTCAGCCAATCATAATAATGGACCTATTGACTAAAGTTTTATGTGTCCTTTACACATCCTTCATGTTTTAGAAAAAAACAAGGACCATGCTGGGGAAGGACGCGTGATAATGCAGAATAGGCTAGCCTTTTGTGGAATAGGTTTTTACCACCTGGAGCCCCCATGCTTTAGTGTCTGAGGCTCTACCCTCAAACTACCAAAGGCCGAGGACAGAGCCAATGCTATATGAAAGGAAACATCTGATGTGAGATATTATGCCTCCTTCTCCCTACCTCCCCCCCTCCCCCATGAGGTCAGTCAGCAGGGAGTAAAGTCATTTGGGGAGCTGAATTACTGTTACTTCTATTGTATTTTTTTTCTAAACAAGAAAAGGGATGCTGGATAGGGAGAGTTATCTCTCTCAGATTTTTCAGAGAATTTCTTAGCTAGTAGGGTCTGAAAAGATGACATAGGAGATCAGAAAATACTGTTTTAGAGAAAACTGTGAATTAGTCATTTCAAAGCAGAGAAGTTGCTTAGAGAGATAATCATTTGTTTTCTGCTCCCACCCCAAATAGGGATGAATTTCCATTTATTGATATCCATGGACTTATGCCTCCTATACATGAGTAGACTAATTTATTCTTGCTATTTTTTAAATGATTCTCTTGAGGTAGCTGAAGAACCACAGACTCCAAGGTTCCGTCTTGTACAAAGAGGAATAAAGAGAGCGGAGGGATTAGATATTATGTTATTAATGTTTAATCATTTCTCTCTGAGAGAACCAAGACTTTTTTCACTTCAATGCAGTAAGCAAGCAAAAATATATGATGCAATAATGACAAATACCCTGACAATAAGTAGTTTTCTCAATCTCAGAACATAGGTACCTATCATTTATTGACTATCTACAAAGTGAGGGTGATAATAAAGTTCCCACATAGGAAGGTTGAGAAATTTAAGTGGGGTGATACAACAAAAACAATGACTATATTTTGCACACCTCCTATGTTTGAGGAATTGTACATTTTTTTATTCCATTTTCCACCAACTTCTATGGGGGATGGAGAGCGGAACATACAGAATCGGGCTGCTGGGTACCAACCATGTAGCGTGGTCATGGTATTTGAAACATCAAGGAAACTTAACCTCTGTAAGCCTCAGTTTTCACTTTTGTAAAATGGAGTTGATATTAGTACTTGTCTCAGCTGACAACTCTGAAAATGAAATGCATTGATAAATGTAAAGGAGTTTTCTGTGATAAGTAAACAAACAAACAAACAAACAAACAAACCAGAAGGCATCATTATGACTAATCCTGATTTTGGAGTCTTTCAGGAAATGGTAGCCTGTTAGTGTTGAAGGGACCTGTTCAGCTCTCATTGTGAATTTATGTTTTTCTAGCTTTATTGAAATATAATTGATCTGTAACATTGTGTAAATTTAAGATGTACCATGTGTTGATTTCATACACTTATTTATTGCAGAATGACTACCACCATAACTAATACATCCGTCATGTCACATAATTACCATTTCTTTTTTTGTGGTGAGGACATTTAAGATCAACTCTCTTAGCAACTTTCAAGTATGTAATACAGTATTATTAACTATAATTACTATGCTGTACATTAGATTCCTAGAACTTATCATTGTGAATATTTTTAACAGTTTATTTTATATATTTTCATATAATATTTGTTTGTATTTTTCACTTGCCACAATCTGGACTATGAGTGGAATAACATCTATGTAAATGGGCATATGTAAAGAGAGAAACTTTTCTTTAAAAAATAGTAGAAGAGAAAAATTCCATATCTATCTATCTATCTATCTATCTATCTATCTATCCATCCATTCATCCATCTAAACTTTGAAACCATTACTTTATGTAGGGAACCAGATGGCTCAGGAAATTTGTAATCCTCATTCTTTCATTGGAAAAGTGCTTTTAAATTAAAAACCTAAAAGCATCTTACCAATATTAGCTCATAGCTCATTAGAATTAACCTAAGATCCTTGGTTCAATTCAGCCTCATGATGCTAATTAGCAAAAGCATTTCTTATTCTTGTCATTTAGGTGGCTTATAAAAATGGTTATACTTTTCTTTCCAAAGAGTCTATGCATGTGCACCACAACTGCTCTGTATTCTAACATTGGTTTTTCCAGGAAATATAAAACATCACACTAAAGTAGACAAAAGTCACAAGGCAGAAAGAAAAAGAAATATGAGATAGGTATTCAGTATGTTGAAGAAAATACCTGGGCAAGAAATGAATGAGCAATACTGCATGTGGTATTATATAGATGTCAGCTTGTTATTGAGTATGTTGAGTGTAAAATACATATATTTTAAAGCAAATTTGAGATTTTTAATCCAAGGAGGTATACATAACTCCTTAGACTTAGTGGAGTGACACTCATGGTACAGCTCCCTGGTAAGAGAAAGCTATTCCAATGTTTGAAGAGACACATTGCATTAGAAAGGGGAGGCCAAATAAATGTTTTAGGTATTCAGTGAAACTGATGTGTAGAATGTTTTGTTAAACTAAAAAAAGAAGAAAAGGGTAGGCAGAGAAATAAAAATAGGATCAGTGGGAGAACATGGATGCTGAATTTCAGGTATAGGTAACACAACTGGATAAGAAACAGCTGTCTTTGGTGATGGTGGAAGTCAACTACCTCACTATCATGCAGCTCTCATTCATCTCGGAGCAGAGCATGTGAAATGGTTTTTACTTACCCTACATTTCATTTCATGCCTTGCTGCCAAGTCTTGTCAGGCTAAGGAATTCTCATTTTGTGATTAACTAGGGAAAGGTCTAGTGAACCTGGATTTTAGCACATTCAGTAAAATCTGTTATCTTTGTGAACAAAGTGGTAAAATGCGGGTAGAGTAATAGATGTCTATATTTGTAACCATTTAATCATATGCCCAAGAATACTACTTAATGAGGCAAAGCTGATCTTTAGAGCTTTAACTAGGCTGGTGCTTCTGTCCATAGACCTATTTTGTTCCATAGTAAAACTGGTGATTACATAGGTGGCTTACTTATTTCTGATGGGTGGATGACAGGGCAAAAGCAGGTTAACTCGTTTATTTGTTACATAATCAACAATTCTCAAAAGCCTGCAACCATGGGTCAAATATAATGAAATGCAATTCAAAATAAGTAAATATAACATTATTCATATAGGAACTCCAAGTCAGCTTTAGTACAAACATCCCCCCCCCCCACACACAAACTGAACAGTAGTATCATGTTTTATAAAAACTCAATGCTCAATTGATTCTGAAAACCCACTATGTTTCAACACTGTTATACAACTATTAGAAAATTTGTGTGGCTCCTGGACATTTATGTAATGTCAGTACAAATAAAATGACAGACTCACTATGCTGAACTTGGACCATTTTAGTTAATTTTAGAACTACATTTTAAAAATGCATTGATGAACTGATTTTATATATATATATAATTATATAACTACTAGAGGCCCAGTGCACTGATTCGTGCACATTAAAAGAAAATTAATTAGAAGGTGGCTGGAGGGACGGGACTAGGTGAGATGGGCTGGACACACCCTGGAGCCAACTTCCCACGGTACCTCTCTGGCTGGCTCAAAGGGTATCTGTGGAGTGAGTGGGGATCCCTCGGGCAAGTGGGGTCTCTCCGCCTGGCCTGTGGGGATTGGGCAGAAACCAGCAGTCTGACATCCCCTAAGGGGTCCTAGAGTGCTAGAGGGCACTCTGCAAAGTTGCTGTCACTCCGCAGCTCCTGTGTTGAGCGTCTGCCTCCTGGTGGTCATTGCATCTCAGTTGGTCAGCTGGTCGAGTATATATTTATATGGAAAAATATTTAAGATAGGAGGTGAGGGTTAGAGAGTGAAGTTAGCTGGGCTAGATGAGTAGAAAGTTACTGACTTCTTGTTAGAGATATTATAAAGAATGAATGAGTAGCCCTGGCTGGTGTGGCTCATTTGGTTGAGTGTCATCCTGTGCACCTAAAAGTTGCCAGTTCAATTCTTGATCAGGGCACATATCCAGATTGTCGGTTTGATCCCAGTCAGGATGCGTGTGAGAGGCAACTGATTGATATTTCTCTATCTCTCTCTTCCATCTCCCTTCCTCTCTCTCTAAAAAAATAAAAGCATATTTTAAAACAAACAAAAAATAAAGAGTTTATAAGTCAGTTAAGGTAGGTGCTAGGCTACCAATTTCTAATATTCTTTCAATACCAGAAATCTCACAAAGTACAGCTTGGAATGAATCAGGAAGGTAAAATTTGATATTAACAAAATTAAATAAATGGAGAGACCAGTTGGCATGCAAAAAAACAAACAAACAAACAAAAAAACCCACAAAAAAAATGCCCACACAAAAACAAAAACAAAAAAAAACCCAAAAAACTTTGAGCTGAAATCTCTGGTTTTCTGCCAAGTGTTTTATGGTACATTTCTACAAACCCTGTTTTAAAGAAGTACAGAAAAGAGAAAGGTCCTCAGATGGTAATACACCTCTGAACTTTAATTCAATTTGGAGTTTGAATGAGCTTCTTTCTTGTCAAGAGGGCTTTTAGACTGACCTGGAGATAGCCAGCATGTTCCAAAGCCTCTGGTCGGCGTCAGAGGTGGCCCCAAGTTCCCACTGCATTTGACGTTCACTGATTCCTTTCTGTTTGGCAAGGCTTGCTTGGGTGAGAGGAATAACAATATTGACCACAAAGACAATCTAGTAGCTTACAGTTGCATACAAATTCTCTTAATATTATTTTATTGTTTTCAGCTGTAAAAACAATATATTTATTTTATTTTTTGGAAGCAATGATAAAGAACCTTTGGGTTTGGGTCATCTTTAATGGCATCCATTTTCCCCTCAAATCTAAAAAACGTTATTTCTTTTTTTTTTTTTTAAGAAGCAATACTTCAGTACATTCTTCCATGTCTAGCCTTTGATTTAATTTTGATTTTCACAATAAAGTATACATGTTTCAAGGGCCAAAACCATGTTTGAATCCTCAGAGCTTACCACAGTTTTGGCACAGTTTAGGTGCTCAGTGAATGCTAGTTGAATTTAAACATTTTTTGATGATCAGACTAAAGGAAATTAGGAAACGTGACTAATCAATACCACAAGTGATCCTGGACTGGATACTGGATCAATGAAAGGGTATTAGAAAGACAACTGGTGAAATTTAAAGGTCTCGCAATTAGATAATGATTTTGAATTTTAATGTTAATTTCCTGATTTTGATCATTGAACTGTGGCTATTAACATTAATTAATAGTGTAAATATGTTAGCAGTTGGGATATATGAATGAAGACAATAAGGGATTCTTTGTACTACTCTTTCACAAATGCTTTGTATGCTCAAAAAATAAAAGAGAAAAATGTTTTTTGATGAGTTCTTTCAGTGATTTCCAACAAAATAAAATAGGGCAAGGTAAGTTGGTATTTTTCCAAGGTCTGGGTATTTATGGGAGAAGAGGAAGTGACCCTGCACCATGCATAAACCATAAGCGAGGTGTAAGGAACGATTGGCAGGCGGCACTCGGGATTCGCAGTATCAGAGCACAGGAAAGTGGTAGTCGGGGAGAAGGCCGCGTGTCCACCTGAACTTTAAAGGCCTGTCAACCAAACCATGTGAGTGAGCTCTCTATTTAATTCTATAGAAAATCGCCTAAAAGATGACTTCAAGCTGACTAGGATTTAATTTTCAATGCTAACCTTCAATTAATTTGTAACTTTTTTGGCACTCCGCTTGCTGGAATGGCTGTAATTATGTTGTTTTCTGAACGGTGGATTCATTCAGGGCATACTCTCCAGACTGTTTATACAGCTGGAAAATAGCAATGGTAATGGATGAGGGGAAAGGAGTTAATAAGGAACTTACTTTAAAAATTTGGTTATCTCTCTGTGTGTATTTTTGGGCTTTATGAGCCATTATTGGGAAGCTTAAACTAAATTTTTCATGGTCACTCTTTTAAACGATCTAGTAATAAAATTGCTAGATGTTTTACTATTTTAAATGCTGTCTTGAATTTGAATGCATACTTGACATCACAAAGGAGTCAGCTTAAGGCCTTTATAATACTTAGGTCACCATTTGCTGAAGAAAGCCATGCTGGTTTTCCATTATGGAAACCAAGCCTGTCATCTACAAATTTCTCCTTAACCAGAGCTGCTCTGAGGGTTTCTGGAATTCTTTCTATGGTCAGTTCAAATCCAGACAGGATGTATTGTTGTCATGTTGGTTTTAGCTGATGAGTCAAAAATTGCCTATCAGATAAATGAGGAAACATACAGAGAGAGTTTTTTGGGTTTTACAACACATGCTCTCACACCCTAGTATCTACCTAGTGAAAAGAACACCCTTTTAACAGTAAAGATTTCCTTTTGATCATAAATACACATAGTATGGTTTGAAACCTTGTCTTTAATAAAGTACTAACTTCAAGAGTGGGTTTAACTTGGAGTGGGTTTGATTATTTCACTTGTCAGTGAAACACAGAATATAGGACCCTAAACTCTGAGTTTCTGATTTAGAAGGTCTGGGGTAGGGCTGACAATTTGTATTTCTAGTAGTTTCCTTGGTCATGCACCTGGTGCTGGTCCCAGGACCACACTTTGAGAACTACCTAAGGTAGAGGTCAGCAAGCTGGCTTATGGGCACCTGACTGCTCACCTATTTTTGTAAAAAAAAAAAAAGTTTTACTTGAACTCAGCTGTGCTCATTATTTATGTCTGTGGCTGCTGTGATCACAGCATTAAGTAGTTCCAACAGAGGTATGATGATCTGTAAGCCTAAAAGATTTATTCCCTAGTCCTTTCCAGAAAATAGTTGGCTGACTCCACAGGAAGGTGTTCCTCCACATTCTGTTATCAAGGTTGACTGAGGGCTGAGGTGTGGGTGTGGTCAGCTCTGGGTGATAGAACAGCCCCCATCCACCCCTATCACTGCCCTCCTGCTCCTGGTTCTTTTGCAGGGTGACTCTCAGAAATGCCCCTGCTGTTAGCCACTTACCCCTCAGTCACTTGTTTGTTCCTCAGAGGGCATTTGCATCTTTATAATCCTCTCTCATTATAGGATTAAGAAAAAAATCCTTCTCCTCATGAAATACCACAAGCAAAAGTAGAGTTCATTTTGTCATAAGCACAGGAGCTCTGGGCACTTCCCTTTTCCAGGGGGAGCAGGCCCCTCACATGGCTATCTCCCCTCCCTCTGCCAAAGTCTACTCACACAAGAAAAAGAAACTTTTCTTAATTTGTAGGAGCAGTTTCTCACTGTGGCTATCTATGCTGGGCCTGAGGCCTTTGCTTGCCTCAATGCATAAAATCTGTTTTTGACATTGCTACGGGGTTGAAAGAGAAAGGTCAGTTTTACAGATGTCTAAATATTTGTTCTCAACCAAACCAGTCAACAGTCTTCCCGTAGGCCCCTGAGGAAAATTTCCTTTCCTGAGGTGGACAACTGCACTACAGGGTTTCTTGAGGCCCACATTCTCTACATTTCATGCCTTTACTGTCTATCCACCCAAATGATTTCTGTGGCACAGGTATTTTTTTCCTTGTGCTATGCTTTCGTTCATGGGTCTCTTTTGCTTAGAAAGTATGCCATTCTCCTATTCACATGGTTAATATCTCTACATCCTTCATCCAAGTACTACCTCTTCCAGGAAGCCTTCCCTGGAATGTATGGATGATCCTTCTTTGCATTCCCATGATTCCTTGTCACTTCAGCATCATAAACTTTCCCATCATTTTATAGTCACTCATCTATTTCTGTAAGTTCATCTACAGCTGGACCATTGCTTATTTCTGTGTGTCTTATCCCTAGGATAATCCTAAAATGTGGGTGGTATTCAAAATTGTTTGTGGAATATATAAATAATTCAGAGATACACTCCCAGATGGGCAAAGCTTCCCTTCCATTACCCATGCATCCAGAGTAAAAAGTAGCATGGTAATACGGTATGATGCCCTCAAAATAGAATCAACAATCTATTGATTTAGGCTTCTCCTCTACTTTGGGAGTGCGTCTCCATTTTCATCAATATTTAGGAATGGCACAGTTGTCCTGGGGGTGGAGTTCTCCACCAAGTGGTTCTAATCCAACATGTTAATGATGAGAATGATGAGAAGGAGGAGCTCTGCAGAATCAGAAGCACAGCACAGATCCATGGCATTGTTACGCACACACACAGTGTCATGGCGCCATTTAACCTTCTGCTATCCTGGGATTGATCTTGACTTTAGTAATGCACTCTTCAGTTTTAAGTTGGATAAACAAAGCCAAAGACTCATCCGACATCATTTCTTTAGTCTTGGAGAGGAAAGAGGGGGAATGATTTTTTTCTCTGCTTCTCAGAATTGTGTCTGGAGAGAGGGCAGTTCTCAAGGCCCTATATTTTAAACAACTGTTTGTACACAGTAGCTTTCTCCTTATAAACACTCATTGCTTTGACATTTGCAGATTTGCTACAATGAAAGGTCAATAACTCTGCAGTGTTAGAAAGTACATCCCCTCTCTGCTTGGTCCCTCTGGAGTAAGGCAATTCTTGCATCTTTTAGAGGTTGGACCATTGCATTACCCAGGTGGAAGGGCGACTTTTAGGGCCAGTGAGCAGTGAATTTTCTCACTTCATCCCAATTATGGAAACACCTGCACTAAATAGCACTTTGAAAATCACAGCACTTGGTCCTGCATAGACATGTGGACACATGTCTCTGAATGAACAGTATCTGCTGTAGCAGAAAAGGGTTCTCCTTACTAACTTTGGTGTCACCTGTATCTTAGCCTCATTTGAAAATCCTAACATTCCCTTAGTCACGATGCTTTCTCTCTGAGTCATTCATTCACTTATTCATGCAACAATAATTTATTAAATGCTGACCATCTGCCAGAGGCTGAACTAAATGCTGGGGATCAAGCTCTAGTCTCCCTCATGGATGAGGGTGATAGTCTCACAGGAAAGAGATTGTGTCTATAAACAAGAACAAAATGATACAATTGAAATAAAAAGTGAAGTGAAATAGAATAAGTGATATAACCTGCTATTTTAACTAGGACCAATAAAGAAGACTGTCTTTCCTTGGGAGATGGTATTTGAACTTCCACTTAAATAATGAACTTATTAGATGAATAAGAAAGAAGAGAGAGCATTTAATGTAGAGGGTAGAGTGTGCAGTCAGAGGCAGATAGAGTAGTTTTTGTATTTAGAGAATGATGAATTGTTCATTGTGCTGGGGTTTTTGGAAGTGGAGTGGAAGGTATAAGAGGGAGGAAAACTAAAAGAATTGGGTTTTGGAGGGACTTTGGATGCTAATGAGTTTGGTTGTTGTCTTTTATACAAGAGAAAATCATTGAGGAATTTTGAGCTATTTCATCATAAGAAATATGGGTATTTTGTGTGGGATTAGTGCATCCAAATACCTTGGAAATCTTCTGAGCAGCGGACCAGTCCTGGTGATACCAGTACTGGGACTCTCAATCTTTTCCTCTTATGACTGAATCTCTCCAGATGAGTTTTGAAGCTTGAAATGTGGCTTTTTTCTGATGTTGGCATTCTTAACATGAGTTCTGCCTTTCACTCTTTAGGAACTAAGTGCCTACCTTAATGATCTTGCACCTTGCCTATTCACTTTAAGTTCACCATCTTGTGAATCAAAGCCAGCGGGTTATATTTTGAGGCAGACGTTAGTAGTCCCCACCACAATAAGTCATTCTCTCCTTGGACTCAGGAAGCTTCCCATGTCACTGTTGGATCCGCATACTAGTTCTGGCCAATGGGTTTTAAAAATAAGTTATTAAGTGTAATTTCTGATTAAAATACTTTGAACTAGTATAAATGTTTTTCATGTGTTTTTATTTCCATTCATTTATCTAACAAACTAGAAGCCCAATGCACAAGATTCGTGCAAGAGTAGGCCTTCGCAGCCCCAGCTGCCTCAGCCCTCACAGCCCTGGCTTTAACTGGAAGGTCGTTCCGCTGTTTGGCTGTTCGATCAATTTGCATATTACGCTTTTATTATTATAGATATTTCTTGTGTCTGATATGTCTACTGCTGGAGATATTACAACGAACATTTATGTGGTGCCTGCAAAAATCTAGTCAAATCTGTAATCCATTATTATTAGAATATATGGAGCCTTAGTTCATTCTTTCTGATCTATGGGATAAGATTTTCCTGAGCCAAATGTGTTGAATGACCTTTGCTCCTACCCTACTTCCCATTTGTGGTATGCAGAAAGAATGAATTAGGTCATTCACAAAAAAATTATTGTGCCCTCAGGAAGAAAAGTGCTATTTAAAACAAAATCATTAGCACCAATACATTTAATAATAGACATATAAATTCATAATGCATTTGAATAGCTCTAAAATAAACATGTGTGGTGATTAAGAGATGCCAAAATTAGAACTCTGTAGGCGGAAGTGGGATGGGGGAGAGAACATCACTTTTCTTTATTCCTTATTAATGACCCTAGTTTGGTAAGTGTTTCTTAGAAGTGGGCTTGTGAGAGCATCTCTGATTATAAAGGGCAGGTTAATGTGATTAGTTCTATGAGACATTTATACAAGGTGTATGTGCATGTCCTTTGAGCTTCCTTCTCATTGTTATTATTAAAATTTGTGTTAAATGGTCAAAAGCTCAGAGCAAGAAAATAGCTAAATGGGAAGCTTGGGTGCAGTCAGGTAATCATTGAAATATGAATGGGGTCATGGATTAGCACCCACTTTTTCTCAAATTTCATGCAGTTTGTAGGCTACAGTGCTTCATTCTCATTGTGTGATACATAAATGCTCAGTACTTACAGATTTTCTGCTTTTAGTGCCAGCCATTCTACCACCCCCCACAATCAGAGCTACCTTTATGACATTCACATATTTTAAATAAAAGAAAATATAGATACAGGCAAAACTGTCATTGGCTTTTAAGGTATTACATAAGTGATTAAATTTTATCATGAGGAGACAACCAGCTAATGGTTTTAGTGGAACGCATAAAACCTCATAAAATTCAAAAGTTAAATTTTGTCATATAATGGGAACGGGTTAGAGGAACCAACAGAGTTTCCTTTTCTCCCTGAATAAATTCTAAACAGTCCTTAGAAAATGAATTACCAGACTGCAAATCAGGATGAAATATTTTATAGCCATAAAACTAAGCTACTTTCAGACCACTTAGTTGGAGGGGAAAAATAAAATAAAAGGGAGAGCTAGTTGTCAACCCTGTTGTTGCAGTGTCATCGCCAGTGGTATCGGTGCTGGGCTCCGCCTCCATTTTAACAGTTTGACCTTGTTTAGAACAACCCGAATCCCATTGACAGGCCTCTCTCACAATCCCCCACCCACAGTGGCAGGCACAGCCCCACTGAGAGCCCATTCAGCTGGAGCTTTGCCAATTGAAGTAATTACGTGATGAAACTGTTTAACTTTGACTAAAATACTCTCACCAGGTTCTTGCAAACGGTGTGTCTTATATCTTGTCGAAGCAATTTTATATCATGCCTTTAAAGTACAGTAATGGCCCCTTGCATTGACAGAATCCTCGTAAAAGGAGGGGACCGAGCCCTGGCTCATGAAGTAGTATTGATTTTCTGAGTTCCTGCTCTAGTTGCCAAAGATACAACACTGTTGTTAGGGAGAGGAGATGCCTTGGCCTTCAATATCACAGGAGGGTTCCTCCGTAAGCACAGGCATCAGGAGGCCCTGACGATAAATAATGTATTTGGGTGATAACTGCCCATAGTACTTTGTTAGTTTTAAAGTGACTCAGCACTTGCCCATCCCCAGTGCCTCTTGCTGTCACCCATGGCTGTTGCGAACTGTTCTCTGGGCAACTAGCTCCCTGACTCCAAGAGAGTGCCTCCTGAGAGTTCATTTACATGAATGATTTATTTCAGGCAGATTTTTCTAAATTTTAATCACGAAGGACAATGAACAGATTCAACTTCTCACTAGAGTGATGGCTTCAATTTGTTGCTTAAAGAGAGCTTAAATGTGTCTGCGGATCCGTAACTATATCTAATACAGGTTAAGTTAGTTTTTAGTCACTGCTAGTAAGTCTGTGTGAAAAAGATTTATAACCTTGAGCATAGCTCTATGTATGTCATTACAGACAGCAAGTAAAGGAAACCAAGCAGCTTGATCAGATGCTTGCAAAATATGCATTTCCACCCACCTCCATAAACGCATACAACTTAATCTTTGCTTTTTTTCTATCGTACATTGATAAACTGCACAATGTCTAATGCTGAATAAAAGTAAGAAGATGGATCTTTGATGGTTTCAAGGAAAATTGAAAGCTATGTTTTTTAATCTTTTGAGAATATGAATATCTATACTAAAAAACTTTTTTTTTCCAGTTCAGTAGTGCTGGTGAGTAGTTGCTGTAGAGATTTGAGTTACAGGAATATTGTTATATTGATCTGACTCTTTTTTTGAAGGAAGCTGAAGAGGACGGTGGGTGGTTTAAAAGAGTGGAGCAAAAGCTGAATCTGTGGCAGGGAACTATGCAGTATGTACCCTGGACTCCAGTCCCCAAAGGGCCACATGAGTGTCCTATTAGAGAGTGAGTAGCACGCATGGTCCCTCTTCATGCAGAAGACAGAGCAGGTCACCCAGAAAAGCAAGGCAACTAACTGCAACCTCTGCCAGGTCATTAAGAAGACACTGACTCATGCTGACTCATTAGCTTCTGTTTCTTACCCAACACAAGGAGTTGGCAAGTGGACCATGAACAGGTGTACATGTTGTGCACACCTAATTTTCATGAATATCACTAAAGTAACAGGGCTCTTTGTTGAAATACCTTTGCTTGATGGTGAGGGTTCTGTCTGCCTTGTAGTCTCAGCTAGTGTAGCAGTGGGCTGTAGTCCTGGAAAAAAGAAGCTATGTCATGAGAAGGTTTTTCTACCTCAGCATCCTCATCCTCACTTCAAGCTGTAGAGGCCACAGATGTTTCTAGCCTGGGCTGAGGAAAGGAGAACTTTGAATTATGTTTGAGATTATAGTTTCAAAATAAATAGGAGCTATTTGACTCAGTAATCTCACTTCTAGGAATATATCCCAAGAAATCAGAAACACCAATCGGAAAGGATATATGCACTCCTATGTTCATAGCAGCATAATTTACAATAGCTAAGTTCTGGAAACAGCCTAAATACCTATCAGCAGATGAATAGATTAAAAAACTGTGGTACATCTACACAATGGAATACTATGCTGCTGTAAAAAAGAAGGAACTCTTACCATTTGCAACAGCATGGATGGACCTGGAGGGCATTATGCTAAATGGAATAAGTCAGTCGGAGAAAGATAAATATCACATGATCTCACTCATTTATTGAATTTAATGAACAATATAAACTGATGAACAAAAATAGACCCAGAGACATAGAAGCATCTAACAGAACATCCAACCTCAGAGGGAAGGCAGGGGTGGGGGTGGGGGTTAGAGATCAACCAAAGGACTTGTATGCATGCACATAAGCATAACGCACAGACACAGACACTGGAAAGGGGGGTAGGGCATGTGGTGGGGGGTGGAAATGGCAGGGGAGAGGTCAATGGAGGGAAAACATAGATAATACTTTAAACAATAAGAAATTATTTTTAAAAGAAAAAATATATAATTTTAAAATAGAATTTTATTGATTTCATAGAGGAAGGAAGAGGGAGAGAGATAGACACATCAATGATGAGAGAGAATCATTGATAGGCTGCCTCCTGTACATCCCAAAGTGGGGATCAAGACCACAACTCAGGCATGTGCCCTGACTGGGATTCGAACTGTGACCTCTTTGTTTATAGGTCAATGCTCAACCACTGAGACACACTGGCTGGGCAGGAAGGAGTCTTAAATGAGACAATTCTAACTGCCAAAAGAGATTGAAGACTTATGAAAGACCAAGATATTAAGAGAACCATTTATTAGGGGAAGGGGCACTTAACATAGAAGAGTTGGGGGTAGCTCTGGAAAAAATAAATAAATAGTTTTGTGTTTATGCTACAATGAGTTGCAACTTTTCAATAAATTCAAGTACATATAAAATGAAAAGATCACTGCTCTCCTTCCCTCCAGTCTGAGAATATTTTCTTCAGGCCAAAATACATATTGATTTTCTCGTGAGTCTAAGAAAAGTTACTTGCCTGGAAATCAGCTTTGCTGACTTGGTACTCCACTTCCAGTAGCGAGGTTCCTCCTAGTCCCCTGCCTGCTCTGTGCCCAGTTTCCAGGGATGGGCTATCACCTTTCCTGTGTCTGAATCCAGTCTTTTTATGTTTTTCTATAGCTTAATGCCTTTACAACCATCATCTAATTCACTCTGACTAGTTGTCCGAATCCCCATCCCTTATCTGAGTTTTATTTAATCCAATGCCAACAATTTAAGGATTTGTTGAGATTCATGTGGAATGCCCCTCAAGCTAATTGGTTTAGGAGATGTGCTGGTGCAGGACCACTGAGGTTGCTGCTTGGTCATCGTCCTCCCAAGACACTGGGTTCCTTATTTCAGGTGGAAGGAGGCATCCTTGGCAATCCCAACACCACCTGACATTTACCATCTGGTTGCGGGGGAAGGCTGTCATTTGAAGGTGCAGTCATGTTCTTGTTCTAAATGCTCTGTCATTTTAGATGGACGATCTAAGGATAGTTAAGGGTCCATTAGCCTGGGGCAAATGAGGAGGTGGTGCCCTCTGAAACTTGATGGAGGTCAGTTAAGGACAAATGAAAGATAACACTAATTCACACGGTGGGTAATAAAACGAGGGACCTCATTATCCTAAAAGGTGATACTGGCAGGAAATATAAATGGATTTTAAAAGGATTTGGACAAATTTATGAATGACAGATTCATAAATGGTTCTAAAGACAAGTGGGAGGAAGTCAACCTTTCAGGTGGATGTCAGAGAGGATAGTCATGCCTGCCTGGACCTTGCCCCGTAAGCTTCTTGGGGCAATAGGACACAGAACTGAAGGGAACACAGGCATGGTTAAGCCTAATCCCTGCTCAGAAACACATAAGTAGTGGAATGGTGTACAAGGAGGAGAATGGGCTTTGGAACCACGCCTCTCTTCAGCTCTGTGGCCTTGGGAAAAGTCAAGTGTCTGAAACAATAGCAACAGCAAAACCCCCACGGGATAATGTGTAATATGTACCTTGTGCAGTTTTGAGGATTAGAGAGACTGTATGTAAAATGTGTCCCAATTCACGTACATGCTATACACTCAAAATGGTAACTATCATTATTATAAGTAAATCAGTGGAAATAAAAATGCCACTGTTTTCTACTTCTCATGCACAGTCACTGGCACTGGGCAGGTGGTTTCATTACATCCGTGGGTATTCCATTTAAAGAACTGCATAATTTTAGAAGACTGTTACCCATAGCATCTTGGTGAGCAGATATGGCTTTGAAGAGATTGATTCTTTTTTAAAAAATATATTTTATTGATTTTTTACAGAGAGGAAGGGAGAGGGATAGAGAGTTAGAAACATCGATGAGAGAGAAACATCAATCAGCTGCCTCCTGCACACTCCCTACTGGGGATGTGCCCGCAACCAAGGTACATGCCCTTGACCAGAATCGAACCTGGGACCCTTGAGTCCACAGGCTGACGCTCTATCCGCTGAGCCAAACAGGTTAGGGCTGAAGAGGTTGATTCTAAGAGCAGCCTCAGGTATTGTGATTCCTTGATATAATGTTAGGGCCTGTGGGAAGTTGTAGGTCCCCATGCCTAGCCTCATAGCTCTTCCAGCTGTTATTTTCGTGCTGATTTTTTTTTAATAGAGGGCAAGACTTCCTACAGCTCTGGAAGCTTTCCCAACTCCTCTTCGAGGACAGAAAAGGTGCATTTAATGAGAATCCCTGGATACCATCACAACCACTACCACCCTCTCTATGAATTTGAACTTTGAGAGGTTTACCAAAACAAAGCAAACTAACCCAAAACTTTGTGTTGCTGAGCGTGGTGATATTTGGGGGTATATGACACTTATGTGTAGGGAAATACTTTGAGGAGCCCCATTTCTAGAGAAAGACAAACTCCTTTGGATTTATTATTGAAAAGAATTAAGAGAAAATGACGGAGTATTGAATAATTAACAAAACATAAAAATTTGAGTTTTACCATGGAAGTCAATAAAAGAGAGAGCAGGGAACTTTTGCCTGGATGTCTAAGGAAAGAAATTACTGGTGAAAATTTCCTGGGACAAGGATGGCCAAAGGATTTTAAAATGAATGATATTTGGTTTTCAATTTTAGATTGTTCTAGACCAGTGATGGCGAACTTATGAACTCATTTTTTTGGTTGATTTTTCTTTGTTAAATGGCATTAAATATATAAAATAAATATCAAAAATGTAAATCTTTGTTTTACTATGGTTGCAAATATCAAAACATTTCTATATGTGACACGGCACCAGAGTTAAGTTAGGGCTTTTCAAAATGCTGACACGCCGAGCTCAAAAGGTTCGCCATCACTGCTCTAGACTATAAGTTAAAGTTAGTCACATGCAATTTCTTTGATCTGGTGGTCCTTTGGGGGAAGCAAAAACAACAGAGATTATGCACGTGGGTAAAGTGACCAGAAAGAGAGGACCAATATGATGCAGAAGGACCATAAGTGGGAAGAATGTGAGAGTGATCAGGAAAGTAGGACATCCTTTCCTTCCCAGAAACTCTGAAATGTATCAGGGACTGCATTACATTTCCCATGTGTGAGACTGGGCTTGAGTCCCTTCATCAAGAAATTTATAGGAAAATGTGGCCCTAGGAGATGGAAGGGCTTGAGACAATCAGATTATATGGCTGTTATCAGTCAAACTCCATTTGAGTCAACATGAGTTGAAGATCCCAAAGATGGAGCAATATGTGACTTTTGTCATTGTCAATAATGGAGACACAGACTAAAACTAAGAACATAAGTCAGATTAATACTCCATTATATATGCACAGTGCTTGAAACTTACAAAACAATTTCACTTCTATTATTCATTTTACTCTCCTAATCACTCTGTGAAATATGTAGCATGTTATGGAAATTCTATTTTTCTCCAAATTTAGGTACCCAGAAATTTCATCTTTCAAGAGATTATATATACATCACTGTGTGGTGATGTCTTGGGTATTTGTTAAGGGTTAAATATTGGACTCATAGTTAGTTAGAAAACCCACATGGAATGATATGTTGGTTTTGTTACAATTTATGAACCTGGTATTCAGCATTAATATGGAAAACGTAGAGGGGACATTTGCTGAGCTGAATGCACAGGTCTCTGGTATCTTGGACACACAGAACAATATGTAAAGTAATAGTAAAAACAAACAGCTTAGGAAAAGCAAAGCAAGGTGTCTTTGTAATTCCTGCGAAGGATTTGCAACCTATATAAACATGAATCATAAACCCATTGGCAAATAGAGCCAAGCTCTTTCAGGAAGATGTTTCGTTTATATGTGGGAACTAAAAACTCAGGGTAAGAGAGAGGGTCAACAACAAACAAGATTTACATTACTCAGCACACATAATGCCATGGTAAATGACTATCCTGGCATTTTAGTTATAGACATTTGATTTTAATTTCCTCAGCACCTTTGCTCACTTTTGAGGGGACAAGTCATGCCAATAATTTTCTCAGAATATTCCGGGTTACGTATTCTTATGGAAGGCCTTCTGTATAAAATATTGAACAAGTTTCTCTGTTAAATGTCTACTCTAGGCACACCAGAATGACTCAAATTATACCCATCAATAGGAACGTGAAGTGGGAAGTAGAGGCATCCAATGTAAGCTTTGCAACGTGCTAGCTAAGTAGCCTTTGAGCAAGGTTGCTACGTTTATTCATTTACTCAATTAATCATTAAATATTTATTGACTTGCTATCACATTTAAAACACTGTATTTGGCACAGTGATCAATATGATTATGAGAAAACAAAATCACTTGCCCTTAAGTAGCTTACAATTTTCAGATTTAAACTCAAACAGGAATTTTAAACAGGAAAGCATTGCTTTGAACAGTGTCTGGCATCCTGTATATCTAATGAATAAAAGAAAGCAAGAATGTGAAAGTAAAAATAAGACATAGCCCTAATTGGTTTTGCTCAGTGGATAGAGCGTCGGCCTGTGGACTGAAAGGTCCCAGGTTCGATTCCGGTCAAGGGCATGTACCTTGGTTGCAGGCACATGCCCAGTGGGGGTTGTGCAGGAGGCAGCTGATCGATGTTTCTCTCTCATCGATGTTTCTAACTCTGTATCCCTCTCCCTTCCTCGCTGTAAAAATATCAATAAAATAGATTTTAAAAATAAAATAAAAATAAGACATAAATGCACACATATATACCTCTTTAATGTGGTTCATATTCATTTAGACTCTTTTCTATGTACATGGATGCATCTATATAGATGGGCATATACTATTGTATACTATTTCAAAGTATTTTTCTCCTAATAATATACATATTGAACATTATTTAATGGTAAGATTGGAGAATTGCAAGATCTGTGAATAACATCTCTCTCTTTTTCTATATTCTACAGAAGTTTAACAGTTTAATGGGTCACTTTTTACACATCTATGTATGCACATTTTACTTAATCAGATAGATGTTTTTTGTTTATTTTATGTGCTTTTTAAACTTTATATCATGGCACCCTTCAGGTCAATAGGACCTGGATATTATTAATTTCATACTATGTCATGGTGTGGATATACAAGTTTATTTAGTCACTCCCCTACTGGTGGTCATTCAGGTCATATCTACTTTATTTAACAGTTTAAAACAATTATCCAAACAATGTGCCTGTGCCATATGTATCCTTGTGGACTGATATTTCTATAGGACAGATTCCCAGAAGAATAATTGCTGAGATAAAGCATCTGTCTATTTTTAATAAATATGGACAGACACTATTCCCCAAACGCCTAGCAATTTATATCTCACCAGCAAAGTATAAGGAGGTACTTCCCCCAAACCTATAACAGTGCCATGCACTGATCTAGCATGAGCTTCCAGGCACTCTCCTGCCCTCTCAGTTATGTTCAGATGCCTCAGTCTGGCATTCAAAACCCTCCATAACATGAAGTCAAGTGAACATGCGGGTATTATCCCTCCTTACTGTTCTGTCCTACAGAAACCCTTCACTTTAGCCAAGGTGCTTACATTGTTCCTGAAATCAAATTTGTCTTTTCTTATGCCTTAACCCTGGCTCAAGGCTCTTCTTCTATCTCTACTTGGATTTTTCTTCCATTTAGCCACCTCTCTCTTCCTGATAAATTCCTTCTTGTTCTTCAAGCTCTGCATGTTCTTCACGTCTGTCTAGAATTCAGTGGTTCTCAACCTTCTGGCTCTTTAAATACAGTTTCTCATGTTGTGACCCAACCATAAAATTATTTTCGTTGCTACTTCATAACTGTAATGTTGCTACTGTTATGAATCATAATGTAAATATCTGATATGCAGGATGGTCTTAGGCGACCCCTGTGAAAGGGTCTTCAACCGCCAAAGGGATCGCGACCCACAGGTTGAGAACCACTGGTCTAGATGCTTCTGTATAATACATTGTTTCATACACAGTTCTTTAGGTATTTGCTTGTTGTCCATTCTGAACAGTAACTTTTTGAAGACAGAGGATGTCTTTGCATTAGTATTTTTTTATATTGATACTTAACATTTTTACCTAGTTGAATTAAAGGGATTGATGAGAGATATCACAATGTACTTGGTGAATATTGGGACTAAGGTAGAGGACTGGTGTTCAAAATTAATGCATATATTTCATGCCTGAGTTACTGGGAGCATGGGGGTTCCTTTCTCTAAAAATCAGGAATAAAAGGAGAACACCATTTGGAAATAGCATAATGTGCCCAGGCAGGATAAGTTTCAGGTATCCTTGGAACATCTGGGTGGCGGGGTACAATAGGGAGCTGGCTGCATGCAATTTTGATTTTGGAGGAAGTTTGAATAGAGGTGTAGAATTCCCTCAATTTATTTCATATACTTTTATTTTGAAGCTGGAATGAGGTAATACATGGGTAATAAATAGAAGAAGTGATCATTTTCTATGTAGGAACACTATCCAAAGTGGAATTGTCTGGTAAGAAACTGGCCAGAGGTTTCATCCTCATTATTTGTTAAAGGGACCCCAGATTTTGAAAGCCTTATTTTCTTATATGAGGCAAGTTGGTGATGGTCACAATTCTGATCTGTGTGTGTGTGTGTGTGTGTGTGTGTGTATGAATATTATGCTCAGTTCTCCAGGGCTAGCTGACATTCATCAGCTACCACAGACCTGTATTCCAGTTATTAAAATGCTGAAATCCTTTGCTATGGGATGTTGGATCCTTTCTGCCCAATACCCCATAAGTGCCTTCTTGCCATCACCCTGGCAGCCCCAACTCTCCTCTTAGAACCACTTTTCCCTCATAGTGGTCCCTTATCTTCTCTCAAGATCTGGAAACTAAAGTGTTAACCCCTGTAAGGGTAGGGCCCTCCAGGACCTGTGTGTAGCCCTGGGGCTGGTGGGGTCTATGCATAGTGGGGGTTCTCTGCAGATGCTTCATAACATCTTTTAATCCACCCAAAACATGGTCAAGGCTTCTTCTCCATTGTGTGGACAAGGGAATACTCATTTGTCCATCTGAACAGGAAACCTCTTCTTCCATAGAGGACCACTCACTCTTGACAGGTCATTGATACATTAAGTAAGAGCTGCAAAAGACAGGGAGGGGTTTTGGAGAATAAGAGGTTTGTTGGGCATATTGTGAAGAGAGGACAGATACATGCAAGCCCTGTTTGTTTCCATGTTTGCCTTTAAAAGTGTTGAAGGCAAATTAATGACAGATCAGATGACAATGCAATTCTATTTGCGAATTTAAATCTGATTTGTTTTAATATAGTTTTTACCAAAGAAAGCACTGAGGGAGGCTCTGTGCCACTGCTGCTGCTGGTTTTATTTCACCCATCTATTCTTCTCAATAAAAAAAGCTGAGGAAGTAAAAATACCATTGATCTTTATTTATTGACTTCCTTGTGAGTATAGTTAAAGTTGACACAGACCAATCACAATCAAGTTAAATGGATGATATGGTGTAACATGACCTGGGATTGCAAATGGAGTTTTAATTATGAGACCATTAACATTTTCCTGTATGCAGATTGGGTAGGGACAGGGATTTGCCCACTAGTTGGGGACCCTGGTAATGGGGGTGACAGAAATCTTGCCATCCCACACATCCCTTTAGGGAGCAGGGAAAAGTAGGGGGACAGGGAAGTCACACAGCTCTTTCTCAAATTTCTCATTAAACCCGTTTCACTGGGTTCCTCTTTGGAGATTCTAAGTGAGATTAAGAGGGAGGAGAGTGAGATTCACCAGAGGTGGTGACGCAGCCAGGAAAAGCAGAGTTATTAGCTTTGAGTTCTGTTGCAGGCATCTGCCACATCCACGACAACAATCAAGTCATTTTCCCTCTGCTTTCTACTCCTATCACTTTTCTATGTTTCTAACCCATCAAGAGAAAAAATATACACATATATCCTTTGGGAACAGAGAATGTTACCAATGGAAGAGTTCTCATCTTTCCTTTTGGAGTTGACTCAGGACCAAGCTGGCCAATAACAGTTGTCTCTGTTTCCTATGCAAATGAAGATGGTAGTAGTGACTCCAATTAGCAGTGCATATGCTGTGTCTGACATTCCTAATAATGAGGATGTCTTTGCACACATTCACCCACACGTTCTTACTCAGTCCCCGGTTGTAGCCAATTTCACATTTCAGCTGAAATTAAGCTAGAGATCAATGAAGGGGTCTTTGTGGGGACTGAAGCATCACTCCCTTTGCCTCATCAGGCTGGTGTTCAGTGGACTCACCCAGCACCTTGGTCCCCTTATGGATGCCTGTTCCAGTGACTGCAGCCCCTTTGGCTACCTAATCTCATTTGTGTGTCCACGTAGATTGGAACGGATATATTTATAGCCTCATAGGGGAGAATGATGAATCCTTAGTTGCTGGTGCATAAAATACTGCCATATATGTTTTTTTAGTATATTTTAATCCCAAAGGTCCTAGGTTTTAAAGTCAATAACATTAACAGAACTTGAGAAAAGTGAAAGCCCTGCTTTCTATAGAATTTATATGAAATTTAAAACCATAATTTTTTTTTTTTTGCTAGTGCTTAAAGGGTTGTTTTCCATCTTGGGTTTGGGCTTTACCCCCATCTCCTCCACAAAAACCAGAGCAGTCAGAAACCGGCCGTTCTCTGTGTAAAGGTGAAAGAAAGAGGGCTACTTCTCAGGGAATATATGTTTCTTTGATTTCCCTTTCTTTTTCAATTGGTTGCCATTAATTTTAAACATTCCTGGCGTTTTCCAGACATTAAGAAGAGGAAAGGGAGGGGCATTTGGAGAGGGAATTCTGGTCCTCTCTGCAGAGTGTTCTCAACTGGTTGTCCATTTTGAAACACAGGCTGTCTGCGTACACAGAGAATACCACCACCTTTTCCATTCAAAGACAATTGACAGCTGAGCCAAAAAAGGGAAATAATGGTCCGAGCAATTTCCATTAGGGGCAGAGTTCATGGGATTCTGGCCACTCCTAATGCTGTATGGAAATACTGAGTTTTGTGCAAAAATCAGTTTACATTGCACATTTATTTCATCAGGAAAAGAAAGCTCCAAACTCTTTGGAGAGCCTAGAAATCTAGGATGGCTAACTCATTTTTAGTGGATGGTAACATCAAGCTTCTCGCTGCTGTTCACTTAGAAAGGTATTGTGAAGCTCAGAGCATTTCTCCTGGGTAAGGAGCGAGGGTGAAAATGTTTGGAGGAAGAAAATTGTTTCTTTGGAAATACCATGTTATAAATAAATAATTTTGGAAAAGCTATTTATTTATTTTTATGAAAAGCAACTCTAGTTTTAATGCTTGGAGATACTTGGGAATTCCTGCTTCATGTGCAAATAAAAGGAACTCGTGGAAAGTTTTGCTTGCTCATTTGTTGTTATTATTTTTCTTTTGATTCCTTTTTGATTGAGTATATATGAAACAACATTTGTTGTGCATTTATCAAATGTTGATGAATTGTATATTAATTAGGATTAAGTTCAGCTGCTAGTAACAGAAAAAAATGTCATTGGCTTGGGGGAGGATGCATGCTTATTCCTCTTTGACATAACCTTCTAGACTAGAGCAATGAAATTATAAGGCTGTATGGTAGCTCTGTGCCCCCCATCCCCCAGGTAAGCCCATCTCTCCACTCTATCACCTCTAGACTACTCAACCTCATGCTCATCTATGGCATTGATAGTGCAGACTGCAAGATAGAGGATTAGTAAAGAGGAGAACGAAGGAGAGACTTCTCTCTCTCTCTCTCTCTCTCTCTCTCTCTCTCTCTCTCTCTCTCTCTCTCTCTTTCACACACACACACACACACACACACACACACACACACACACACACACACACTCAATACAGGATTTTTTAAGATAGCAGAAGTACATTCCCATTTCTATTCCAATATCATTTTACCACCCACTACTGCTGAGAAACTGTGAAATATAACCTTACTTCTGTGGTGTCCTGGCTGAATATTCTACTGCAGTAGAAAATGGAAGAGCAGATATAAGGATACAAGTAGTAACCTTTTTTCGTAAGCATTTCCCTTATTTAGACACACAGACACAGTTGAGAGGTGTTTAGGGAAGTTGCACCTCTTATATCTTTAAGGGATATGTTGGAAAACATAGTAGAGCTGCCAAACATACATGGAATTAACTACGTTTCCATTAGAAATGGAAAATGTGTAACCATTCTGTTTGTTCTGTGACAGTGTAAAATTACTAAATATCATCAATAAGGAAAATACTAAGCCAAATAGAGCTGTAAACTCTTTGGTGTAATTAAATCAATGAATTTTTTTTGTACCAGATTTATGTTCTGTACACCTCCACTAAATGTATGTATTATTTATTTATTTATATCATTTCTTGTCCTGAATTATGTAGATTTGGGCTCAAATGTTGTATTCTCTTTTACTAGTTCCAAATTTTGGCCATGATAATTTATAGTTTTATTTATGGTACCTTTGATGATTTAAAAATAATACCAACATATTTTTGTTAGTTTGTTTCTCCCTTGTAATCTCTTAGTGCCTAAGTCTCTTCCTCAGTATGTATCCACACCTTTTTATCCAGTCTCTTCCACATGTAATTAAAACAAAACAAAACAAAACAACTGGGAAAAGTTCTTCAGTGGTGTCCTGTGGTCAAGAGAAGAAACACTAAGCAGCAGTAGGATGATCAGAACCATGGACAGCAACACATGTGCCTCATCCCTAAACCCACATTCCTACCAGAGCTCTGTTTATGTCTATAAATGTTTTGCTAACCCTGAGGCAACAGAGAGTCAAATAAATAGTCTGCAAGGGGAGAACACTGGGGAATAAGTCAGGGGTGGCCTACATAGCTCCCTACCCTCTCTTTCTCCCCGGCATACACATTTCACCGACCATAGTAGTTTCTCTGCTGAACTCTCAATTCTTAATAATTTCTAACATCCACCTATATTGCCATGGAAAGTATAGACTATCCTATACAATAAAAGGCTAATATGCAAATTGTCCCCTTGACTGGGAGTTCCACCAGGGGGCAGAGCCAGCAGGCCAACCTCCCATATCCCTTCCCCCACAACTGGCCTGGCCCGATCTGTCCCAATCAGTATGGGCCGGCTGGACCCCACCCATGCACAAATTCATGCACCGGGCCTCTAGTGAAAAGTATAATAAACTCAAGGTGGTATCTTATAATTTTTCCAGACTAAATTTCTTCAACATTGTAATGGTTTTAGCTTTGTTTCTCAATTCAAGAGGATGAAGTAGGCATAATTCAAATTATTTGACATATTGCCAGGATTAATTAAGAAGGATGTCTAGACTTTTGAGTCACTGGGTCCTGCTTGTTGTTGTTCATGTTCAGTACAACATATCCTAATGATTCTGACTCACTTCTTCTTCGTGTTTTATGTAGTGACACCGGAGTTCAAGTCCTTTATTTTGTACATAATTAAAGCCCAGAAAAATCATGCAATGCGTTCAAGGTCATGTGGCAGATTAGTGGCAGATTTGGAAATGAATTCCCAATGAATTGTTTTCTGATCCCCAGACCCACCATCACTCTCATCTGTTTTAACACATCACTTCTTAACTAGCTAGAAGGTGGCAATAAAACACATAATTTGTGGTCAACCTGAAAAAATAACTAGTCAATTATCTCTCAGACAGACTGCTCAAACACATTATAGATTTAGCTCTATTATTTCTCACTCTTCCATTTTGTACATATTCCTCTGAAAGTAGAACTTTTGAGCATCATGTGCTATCGAATCTGAAGGAGCCACCTACTCCACCTGCTTGGGCTCAGCATCTGGATACTGATAAACCATGAACCAAATGCATCCATGGGACCAGAGCTCTCCTTCAGCTGTTCTGAGCCACAGCCCAGTGTGTAAGAGCACCCTCCCTGGGCTCTGAATGGATACTTGTATTGGCTAATAGTGACCTGTAGCCATAGAGACTTTTTGTAAATTTCCAACTTAGAAAATTCCCAAATGAAGAATTGACAAGACTCTGAGGTATACATAATTTCAGAAATAAAATTCATGAGCATTTAAAACATAGCTAGTACATTCACTTCATTTTTTTTTAACTCAATCCACTGCCTTGGGTGCATGGCTTGATTTCTTATTTGATCCTCATTTTTGTGTTGTTTTCTCCTCTCTCACTGAGAGCTATGTCTAACCACATCCACCAGACTTCATGAGAATGCTGAGTTGTCATGCAGGAGTTTTACCTCACACTGGGGAGATATTAGTTGATAAGATCTACCTTGTTCAGATTTATTGCTTTAGCATATTTCATGCTAAAATTATTTTTTCTCCATCTGCTAAGGTTAGCACTCTAGTGGTATAATAAATTTACTCACCCTGCTTCTGTGATGTAGTTTGGAACCAACTTTATACTTTATTCGGCCTAATTGAAAATAGGATAAGATAAATGATGCACTTTGGATTTCTCTCTTAGACATCCCATTGTTCATTACTTCAACAGAAGATGAGCACATCTGATTGTAATTTTAGTGGTTCAGTAAAACAAAAGTTCCCATGGCAAAAATATAGCATTAGCCATTGTCATCATCCGGTGGAGTCTTGTGAAAAATATTCAATGTTGTTTTCCCCTCAGATGAAATATTGCTTTTCATTTAAATACAAAACTGGTGGCCATCTTTCCAAAACACGTTATGAAAAGAAATATATTTCAGAAGAAATATGGGACTTGGTGTTCATTTACATCTGATGCTCAAATGTAAGGCCAACTTTAGAACTGTATAATCTTGGCTTAGTAGGACATTAGGATGTCCTCCTCTTATTCACTCTTCTGCTTAGGATTGAGGTGCGTTTTTGTTTGTTTGTTTGTTGTTTTGTTTTGACTATTTTGAAAGAGAAGAAAGACTATGTAAGGTGTTTATTATGTGTGAGATTGTTATAGGCCTATACCCTTATGGAGTTTCCTCTAGCTTTGATCTCAGACTTAACCATGAGACTTGCTTTGCCTAAAGAGACAACAGTAAATGTGATCTAAGCAGAGGCTTTATGGGTGTTTGCAGACTGGGAGTTGGAATGCAGTTGTCAAGATAAGAAACAGTGGCTAGCCTGCTGCAGATAATTGGCTGGGCTGACAGCAGCAACCTGGAGACATGTGAATGAGGCCATCATAGATTATCCAGCCTTCCTTGAGCAACTTCATTGTAGCTACATGAACAATGCTTCGTAAGACTAGCGGAAGAATTGTTTAGCTGGGCTCAGTCTAAATTGTTGATCTTCAAAATCATAAGAAAATAAAAATGTTTTTACTTTTTAATTTTTGACTTAATTTTTAAGAAACGTTTAAAATTTTGGTAAAATACATAAAACACAGTTTTTAGTTTTAATCCACAACTTTCTGAGATGGTTTGTTATGCAGTAACCAATAAATGATAGAGCCCCGCCAGCGTGACTCAGTGGTTGAGCACAGAGCTATAAACCAGGAGGTCACAGTTTGATTCTGGCCAGGGCACGTGCCTGAGTTATGGGCTCGAACCCAAGTGTGGGGTGCGCATTGATGTTTCCATCTCTCTCTTCCTCTCCCTTCCTCTCTGAAATCAATAAAAATATATTTAAAAAAATAAATGATAGAATACATAAACCCCCTCCTGCCAATAAACACAAAACTCTGTGATTCGGATCAAGAATGATAGACAGACTAAAGCCTAGGTTAAGTTGAAGTTATGTCTGGATGGAGGTTGCTAAGGAGACTATGATAAATGTACTGGGTGATCTGGATAAGGAAAAATGGGAATAATATTTTTTATAACTGTTTATATGCATCATGTGCCTCAGTTTCCTTATCTGTAAAATAGGTATAGTGAGGGTACCTATCTGATGAGGTTTAAATAATCCACATAAGACACTCAGAACAGGGCTTGGTACAGAGTAAGCATGTAATAAATATACACTGTTATCATCCTGTGTTCATAAAATAATAACATGTGACTGGTGAAGTCTCCTTGTAGCTATGATATTAGTGACCCAAGATCAAGGCAATAAACAGGGCTGATTAGACATTGTGACTCGAGATTACTTGATAAGTGATGGGCATGTTATGGCCCAGCTGCAGAGAGCTGTCTGCAGATTGGCCACTGGCCCTTCTCAAATGTCTCCATCAAGTTAAACAATGTAGCTTGCATGAGGGTTTCAAAGGAAACAGGTCATTCCAAAATTACTAATTTGTCTAGCTCTATACCTTCAGACACCAGAAAAGGAAATAATATATAACACATAACAAATAACATATACAGTCCTATTTCCCATGCCCGACCATTTCCCCCAATGCAGAAAGAACTATAAAATGATTAATATGGTATTATGTAAAAGTTTTGAAAACATATAAATTCTAGGTATTTCGATTTTTTTTCCAGTTAACATTGACAGTGTGCTGACAAGGAGGTGGCAGCAGTCTGTACTTGATCATGAGTCTCTGAGCGTAGGCCTATATTTAATGTGTGAAGAGGCTCCTCCACACTTCACCAGGAATGCTGTACTTATTTTCCAAAGGTATAATATGTGTGTTGTGGTCTCAGTTTGAAGCATGGATGTGTAGCCAATGTTTAAGAGAGGGAAATGTTGCCACAATTCTCTGTTCAGAGCCTTGAGGCTCTATTGAAATATCACAGTGCTTGTTGAATCTTTCTTTCCTTCCTCCCTCCCTCCCTTCCTCTCATCCTTTCTTCTTTCTTCCTGTTTTGCAGGTATGCTTGATTGGGGGAGAAGAGGAGTATATGTTTATTAGAATGTTATCATCTGCTATACTGTATTTGACTTTTTCAGTCATTAAAAAGTGAAACCAACATCTCTAACCTTTCGATACCTCTTCTTCATTATCTCTAAGATTTTGGAAACCGTAGTAGGAGTTAGAAGATCAAATGCTGTTATTTGTTTGCAAAGCAGTTAGTATATCATTATGGTCAATAGACGGGTCTCGGGGTCTGGGAAAGCTGGGTTCGTAGCCACACACCATGCTTTCTAGGAGTCTGACATTGGGCAGACTCCTGAGTCCTTTGGAAGCTCAGTCCCCCACCTACTAACTATGGTCAGTAATTCCAGCTCCAAGGGTGGCTGAGATGATTAAATGACTTTGTGTGTGCAACATAAATGGTACATAAATAGTGCTCAGGAAATGACTAGGGTGCTGTTTATCATTTCATTTACTAGAACTATGTCATGAAAATGTATGCAACCACCCACTGTGCACACACCCTATACCACTTATGACCAACTAGTGTAACATTAAAGGCCATGTCCGTACATCAGCACAGACCTTGCTGATTGTTAAGCGCAAACTTGTGGCCATACTTGCTCTCACTCTAACATCCTGATTTCACCAACCAACAGGTCCCAGATACACTTTCATCCTGAAGCTGAGTTAAAATGAAGGGCAGCAGAAGCAACATAACACGACATGGCAAAGAGAAAACCCTACAGAGGGTTAGTCTAACCTGCTCATTTTTCAAACTTGTGCTGTCCAATATGGTAGCCACTAACCACAGGTAACTAGTGAGCCCTTGGAATTTGAACTAAAATGTGCAATAAGTATAAAATATACACTAGATGTTGAAGACTTAGTACAAAAACCAATGTAAAATATCACATTAATACTTATGTATTGATTACACATTGAAATGATTATATTTTAGATATATTAGAGATTAAAATTAATTTGTATTTTTAAAGCTTTTAAAAATACATTTTTATTAATTTCAGAGAGGAAGAGAGCTATAGAAACATTAATGATGAGCGAGAATCATTGATCGGCTGCCTTCTGCACATCCCCTGCTGGGAATTGAGCCTGCAACCCACCATGTGCTCTGACTAGGAATAGAACAGTGACCTCCTGGTTCATAGGTTGATGCTCAACCACTGATCTTCACCAGCCAGGATTAATTTTTTTTTAATGTGGCTATTAGAAAATTTAAAGTTGCATATAGGTTCACATTCATGGGTCACATCATGTTTTTATTGGGCAGTACTGTTTAAAACCAAAGTATATCAGTCATAGAGATATGAGGTGACTTCTCCAAGATAGCTCAGCTTTCCTGGGCAACCACAGATGTGATTCCATGTTGCCTAGTTTACATTGACTTCTCTCTTAACATGCAACCTTCTTTAGCTAAAAAAAATTTTTTTAGACTATAGGATTGGGTCCCTGATGGCATCTGGATCCCTGAAAATTGAGATTTCTTTGAAAAACATTGTCAGCACCTCCTCTGTGACTGGCTCTGCTTTTAATTTTTTTTATTTTTTTTGTTATTTCACTGCCTGAGAGACTGTGCTGCTGTTATCCATTTCTTGCGACGGTTACAGAAATTGGTACTGTATCTAAAACAATTGCTGTTATTAACAGGTTAAGCTGCTGGGATGTTAAAATAAAGGCTGCCCAGCTTTAGTGCATTTTGTTGTAATCATCTCCCAGATGCCTTGTCGGAAATCAATTCAAGTTCAAAACTGGCTGGAATTGGGAGGTCAAGACTTTGGCAGACTAAATATTTTATCTTCTGTTCATGTCTGGAGCTTTTAAAGTTGTGGACTAGGGGCCTTTTCTCATACCCCATCTGGACAAAGATGATTGGCTTTGCCATTTTGCCCAGGTTAGGGCAAGGTTAAAATCAATTATAATCAATTATTAAGAGTCTTCTGTGGTCGCATTGCTTAAAAGCAAATTTTAAAAGTTTCTCAATTTTGAAACATGCATATCTTAGTTGCTGCTGGAGATGTTGTTATTCTAGAATGTCAAATATAGATGTTATCAGGAGGAAATATACAGAATTTCTCCTTCTTGTTTCCTTGATACCTACATTTCAGGACAATGAGAAAAACCTAACGAGGCTGAGATAATCATCATTGCTGCACCAAGTTGAAAAATCTTGTTACCTTCTTCTATGTGTTAGACAACTAGAGCTATTTATAATTTAGGCACATTGTCAAATTATTTCCCAGGAATTTATTGAGAGGCTCTTTGCATTTCTTATGTGCTCATTTGCAATGTAAATGCACATATAAGTGCTCGATCTAAGGTAGACTAAAAGAGACATAGAGTTCTAATTCCATAGTAATTTTGAGACAACCCAGATAAAGCCCTCCATTTTAAAATGAGGAAACTGAGGCTGGGAGAATGTAAACAACTCCCCCACTTCTTACAGCTACCCCCCAGAGAGAATGGTAGCTCCTACCTCCTACATTTAGGTTTGTTCCTTAAATGTCCAGATGAATCTTTTTCTTTAATGCAGCATTTTCATACACTAATAATTTTCTTCACAATGATTTGAGAAGAAAACCTATTCAAACAAAATGAATATCATTCTGAACCTTGGACCAAGCCATGAACTCAATAAACAGAATATAATTTTAAAGTGTTCTGAAAAGGGCACTTAGCTTTGTCCTTCATCTCATTTCCCATGAATGGAAGTCCTTTGTATTTTCAGGTTTCATACAGACCCAGTACCTAAGGGTTCAAAATGCTGCCAGAAAAATATTCCATTGTATTCATAGTCTGTTTAGAAGAAGAACTTTAGAAAATATACCAGAATTTCTCCAATGACAGGTCCCACCCCAGCTATTGAATGGAGAGCACAGACTATATGCTGAATTGATTTAGGATAAGCCCATCATTAGCAAGCACTGCCATATATTTTCATACACAGCTCCTCATCCTTGTAATATGCTAACACAAAAGCAGAAAAACCTCAATATTTTTAATTTGAGAAAAGGAGGCCCAGGGAATCCGGGTGGTAGTATATCTTTGAATTCTTTTTTTGTTTAATCGTTATTTTTGAAAGTATTACATCTGTCCCCTTTTTTCCTCATTGACCCCTTCTAGCTTGCCCCCGCCCCCTGCCCTAGGCCTTCACCACACTATTGTCTGTGTCCATGGATTATGCATATATGCATACATGTTCTTTGACTGATATCTTCCCATCCACCAGCATATCTTTGAATTCTAATCCTAGCCAATCTCTCCATCAGCAAAATAAAGACCTTGTGGTGTACAGGAAGCTATCAATAATTCTTAACTATGACAATGAGAACAAATACTAATTATTATTATTATTCATAATGGTAGCAGCAACAGCAGCAGCCACAGAGATAATAGGCATATTCTCTATTTCTAACATATGTTATTTTCCTTTGGATCTATATGTACCCATATGGGATAGAATTGCTTCACTGTCTGTTCAGATCAATAGTTCTGGATGAATTTTTCACGTTGGTTTATTTCATGGCAACATCATTCATATGGCTGAACCCTTCAAACCTTTCTCTGTGTTGGAAGACGACATTGCTCATTTGGAGTGTTGGTTTGAGTCTAAGAACAGTTTATTTACTGCATGCGCAAGGACAACCTGATTTTGATATTCCCAGGTTAATTATGCTTCCTTTCTGTGTGCAATCTAAGTTTTTAGCACGAGCTTTCAAAACCTTTGAAACCCAGCAGGTAGCATAATGTAGTGGTTACAGAATGTATAAGGGTTATGGAGCCAAATGGATGAGAAAAGTTTGTCACTGTCTGGCAGCGACATAGGTAGATCAGTTCACCTATCTTACCTTCTTGTTTCTTACATATAAAATAGAGACAATAACACTCACTTTCTAATATCATTTAAGGCTATCATTCAAAATCAATGTAATGCAAGTAAAACTAAGCAAAATACTTAATAAGTGCTAAGTGATTGTTAAGTGGCACCTACTATTTTTATTTTGTACTTTAATACAACTCAGAAATGATGGTATTTATTTTAGGACCGTGAATAGACATTTAAATTATATCCACTCATGGTGTCAGTCCACAAATATTTACTGACTGATTGATAACCTATATGTGCCAGTCTGGGAGGTGGGGGAAATAGTACTAGAGATAGCCTTAAAAATGAGGCGGGGGCAGTCTAGAAAGGGTCAATGAGGAAGAAAAGGGAACATCTGTATTACTTTCAACAATAAAGATAAATTTTTAAAAATATGAATGGTAGGGCCTGGCAGGTGTTGCTCAATTGTTGAGCACCGACACATGAACCAATAAGTTACTGGTTCGATTCCTGGTCAGGGCATATGCCAGGATTGTGGCCTCAATCCCAGTTGGGTGATGTTTCTCTCTCATTGATGTCTCTATCTCTCTATCCCTCTCTCTTCCTATCTCTCTAAAAAATCAATAAAAGCATATTTTTAAAAAAAAACATTGTCAAGCTTCTGTTTAATAAAAAGTATGGTTAGGGGGGATCATGGGAGAGAAAAAAAATAAACCAGCAATTTCAGCACATTGCATTATCATTTCATTGCCCATTAATTCTCATTGGGGTTGTTAGCCCATTTGGCTTGTCTCCCTGGAGCTATCAGCTCAGAAGACCAAAGTTTGTAATCTGTGGATTCCATGTACACATACTTTGCTTTGAAGTTGGGCAGGCCTTTGCCCTATGTTTACATAGCTCTTCCATCCAAACAACTCAAGCACTTAAAATTGGCTCAGGAACCTAGTGTGTAACTTCCTAGCTGAGAAGAAAAACTAAAAATGTACTCTACCTGCTAGAGTGTTGACATAGCAACAGATAAAGAAGCTTAAGAAAATGACTCTCCATTTTCAAAGGTACCCTGTGATGTCCTGCCCTTTATTTTTCCTTGCCTGAGTATAGTTTCTTCGTAATTGGTTTTGCATCTGATAAGATGAACGTTGAGCGTTCACAGTATGTTTGTTGCCTGTTGCCAATTACAAGCTACGGAACACCAGCAGGGCCTGCCATCCTTGCATTCAGCGCCAGCCTTCCCCCAATTCTGTTTGGATCTACTGGCTTAGCACCAGGCATAGAAGCATGGGAAGGGGTAATGGAGAATGAATAGCCCTGTGTAGTTTTCTTGGAGAAGAAAGTGTTTTTAAGGAATGAGTACTCAGAAGACCCCTATTTTCTTTACCTTTGTGAAAGGAATGCCCTGTGTTTTAAATAATGATTCGTGTGATATCCAATGAGTAAATGCGGAGATGAAAGCTTCTATTTATTCTGTACAGTGAACATAAAAATCTGGAAACAGCATCTGCTTCTCATTTAAATGTATTTTTTCTAATTATTTAGATGTATAGAGGCATCAAGCCAGGTTTCAATCAACAGCAGAAGTCTTGTGTTATCTAAACAAAACCTCATTCCTGAGCCACTGGTCATAACACTTAAAATGGCTTAAAGACCTCAACATGTTTTCAAATGCAAAGTAGTAGTAAGGCCTGGGTCATGAGCAATATTGGTTTTGGTTTTTAAATCAAGTCTGAAAGTGTGGAGAAATATGGATAGAACTATATATTTCCTGATACAGGAAAACACCAGGTAATTTAGCCTTGGTTCTGAGTCACCTCCCTGTTTGAAGTATAAACCTGGGAATCAGGACTTCTGTTTCTCATTTCTAATGGCGAAGAATAAAGACCATTTGGTGTCTTTGGATGATTTGATTGTATTGATTAGTTATTTGAAGCACATGAAAGAATCCAGTGCCTTAAATATTAACCAGTAGAATTATGAATCCCTCAATTCCATGACTCACAAAATTGAGGAGTCTACAGTAAAGAAACATTGATTTTTCAGAAACTCTGTAGGTATTCACAGTTATACACAAGTGAGTAGATACACTGTAACTTAGGAGATAAAGGAATTAGAAATGTTGATGAATTGGGCCATGAGAACCATATTCTCTCAACAGCCGATATGCCTGTAGGAACCCAACCAGCAAGTCCGTAGCCTCTGGATGGATCTGCGCTGCATAGGTGCTCCCAAGGCCAAAAGGAAGAGGGAAGCAAATGAGAGCCTGAATAAGGCAGAGGGGACTTCCCTGTTTGCTTTGGAAATGGTATTTGCAAGGCAATGGTAGAAAAGGAACTATTCCCGACTTGGTTGACCCCTTTCCTCCACAAGGACAACGCCTCTAGAATAGATGCTCCTCCACAGCTCTGACTACAGGCTTACTTTTAAGAGGAAGTAACGACCTATCTCCCAATTACTTTTGGAACCAAATTCCAGCTGATTAGGACAAGAGGCTGAAAGGATGTTGATTTGTATTTCCTATTGATTTTCAAATCTCCTGTTTATTTATCTCTCTGGCTTGCCCATCATACCTATTTCAGTCCTGTTTTACTAGCTCTCCAACCTACTGCACTCATGACCCCTTGTGACATATGATAATTAAATTTGGGACAAGAGTTTAAATTTTTATATATATTTTTATGATTTATAACCTGTCTAATTTCAAAAAGGATTTGAGGCAGCAAGAGTAAATGGCACTGGGAGTTACACAGATATTTTTACTTTGCATTTGGCCCATATTCTCTTAGACTGCATACATTTCCATAAGTCTGAGCGAGGATCATATTTGGATGACCTTTTGTCCAGGGTTGAATTCACAGAATTGCAGGAGGTAGAAAATGAATTCCTCAGTATTTACAAAATGACCAGAGGCATGTCTAAATGAATTAAATACTCTTCCCAGTCTTGGTAATGGTTCTGTTTATATATTGTTTTATATTTAAGATGTGTCCCTTGCTTAGGAGAGAGGGAAATGAAAGGGTGAGAAGATTTAAAGTACTTCTTGGATTGCTGTGTGACTTTGGACCAATTACTGACAACTCTGAGCTCTAGATTCATCATCTGTTAAATAGAGATAATAAACTAACAGTATCTCCTTTGTAGGGTTGTTGTGAAGATCAAATGATATAATGTACATGCAAGAGATTAGTAAACAATAAGTCACTGTGTATCATGCAGTCAGTATGGGTGAAGGCTGTATGTAGTTCAATCTCAGTGTCATCTGGTGAGAGAGACCAGGCCCTAGTTCTCTGGGGCGCTCTATGGAAAGTGCCTCATTGGGTTTGGCCTTTATTTATTGAATACATTTGAATGATCATTCTAAGCAGAGTCATTCAATTTGATTTCACAATGGGGTGATGGGTGAGGTAGAAACTGCATTCTCAAATGCATTATCCAGGAAACAAAACCACTTTTTTTTTTCATTTTTATTTTATTTCTTGGCATCTTTAAAATTTTCATTCCCAATGAAGTAAATATGAATCTTTAATCCACATAAACAAATAAAACAACTCTTTGTGGGTCCTTTTAGTTTTTTTCAGAGTAAAAGGGTCATGGGTCCAAAAAGTGAGAAAACCACTATGGTTTATCCCCAGCCGTGATTGGTCCATTTCTTACTCTGACCTCATAAGGCACCACTGTGATGGAATTACAAACCACCCCTACATAAGGCTCCGATTGGGCTGAGGTTTTTGTCCTTCAGAGCCCAGGAAGCTGGTTAGTAGTGACCTGTTGGACTTGAAGGCGTTAGCTTATTCTCTAAGTCATGATGTCTGATGACTTTTCAGCCATCTCTGCCAATGAAGAATGCCATATTGGCGTTTATATCCTCCTGAACACCATTGACAAGGGATGTTTTGTGAAGGTGAGGTTGGCCCGGCACATTTTGGCTGGTACAGAAGTAGCTGTGAAAGCTTTTACAAGGCAGGACTCCTCTGAAGATTTTAGAGAAGTTAACTGTCTTAAGAGCTATTAAATCACCCATTTTTTTCTGAGAGGTGTTGGCCTCTTCCAGAAGCCATAGTTCAGGAAAACGGAAAAACCAAAACCACTTTTTAGAAGTGACTCATCTTTAATATTCCATAACAAGTTTGAAATACTCCATCCATTCATTTTTAAAGAAATTCTTAGTTGAGAATAGAAACCGCTTTGAAGAGAGAGGCAATCGTGACCTGGAAAATTAAACGGAGTAATATACAAATAGGCTTTTTTCTGGCTGGAGGTTTTAGCTTATTCACGATGTGCTTTACATTATCTAAGCAACACATGCTCCCTTTCCCCTACCCCATTGGCCATGTGTGTTTTGAGGGGGCCAATATATGCTGAACATGGAAAACAGTTCCCCATGTGTTGCTGTTTTTCTGGTATGTATTACAAATCTGACGTTTATCTAAAAAACACTAATTGCTTTTATCATTCTTCAACACCCTTCGTCTTCTCACTTCATCTGTCTACTACTGTCTATCCAGCTTTCTTTTTTTGTGGGCCACACAAATATGTTGTGAATGAATGAAGTGTCAGCCCACTTCCAGCCCTTGTCCATGAAACAACCTTCACCCAAGTCCAGAGAAAGTACCCTCTTCCCTTGATGCCTTTACCACTCATTGTCTCCATAATATAGCACCTTAGAAAATACGTTATTTTCTCCTTGCTTTAAAAGTATCTTGTTCTACCTCCTTCAACCCCAACTGTGTTACAAGTTATGTGAAGAGTGCAGACTTCTAAGTCAGATGAACTTAGAGGAAACCCCTAGTTCTGCCATTTTCAACTTGTCGCACCCTAGGCACATGGGTCTGATAATTTTAATGAAATCATAGGGATATTGAAAGAGGTAAAACGGACAGTTTATATGAAGCATAGCACACAATAAGAGCTCATTAAATTCGTGTACAAAGATTAATTCATTGATTCTTCTCTAGACTAAGCTTTCTCTTTTAGGTGAGGAGAAAGAGAAAAATCTTTCCCCCCTAACTGATGACACATTCCTCCACCTCACCCCCAAATTCATGACCCTTAGTTTCAGCGTCACTGAAGATCCTGTGAACTTTCAATTGGTTTCAGTCTTGCAGCTTTATCAAATGTCATTTCTTTTGGTTTAATATTGTTTAACAAACATTAATTGAGCTCTTATTATGTGACACATATTTTCCTAAACACAATCAGGAAAAGGCCTATCAACATCCAAAACCCCTGCCTGCACATTTGTGAAATACTTTTTCAAGCTGCATTGCAATACTCCTCCTCCCTTCCTCCCCCCTACACATGTATCACTTAAAAAATTTAGCATGGGCAGGGGAAGAAGGTATATAAAGAGAGAACTCAATAGATTTCAGCTTCCTAGATCACTTTCAGCAGGCTAAGCACCTAGGCTAAATGATACTGTTTGTGCAGGGTGTAAGTCAGGTCCCACATTTCATCCTGCAACATTAACTTATTTTTGTACCCAAGTCACTATGCCTCACTTTACATCATTCGAGCCCCTTTGCTTTCATTTTATTAGCTATGATTCACCATTTTAACTCATAACTTCTAGTTTCCCCAATTTTATTTTCCTATATGCAATCCATTTAGTTATGAAACAATTGATTCAAAGGCAATATTTTGCTAGCCTAACAATATTAACAGTCTACTGCCAAAGACTCCTAATTTATCTTTTCAAAAGACACAGCATTCATGCAGTTTTCTAATCAAGATGGAGACACTTATTTAGACTTAAAAGATAAGAAAAAAAAGGCAAAACAACTTTGCATCGATGATACCAAAAGCTCAATAATTGTTTCTTCCCACTTACCTGGTATAGTAACAAATATCCATCAGTTTCTTGTTGATTTGGGTAGTTGCACAGAACATACAAGTTGAGAAATACTGTGTAGTCACTTGTTTCACAAACTGAGGTCCATGGGCCAGCAGCCGCTGCATAACCTGGGAACTTGTTAGGGATGCAAACTCTGGGGCCCACTCCAGGACAAGCGAACCAGAATCTGTATTTTAACAGAATCCTCAGGTCTATAAGCCTCTTAACGTTTTTGAAGCGCCACTCTCATTTACCTCCACCTCCACCCTCCTTTTAAGAGATGAGAAAGTTCAAACTCAGACTCATGTGGAGCTAAGACTGGAATCGTAGCCCCCAGCCTCTAAGTTCACTGCTCCCTTCTGAACTCCGGGCTGCCTCCGCAGCTCCCTGATTCTTAGGCTGGAAGTAGGTGGCTATTGCCCAACTGCTCACTACAGGTCCTTGTCTTGCCTTACTTTCCTGGCTGATGTTTGGTGGCCTAGACAAGTAGACTTGAAGTTTAGAGAATGACTTTCTCTTTAACACCATTTCTCTGGTGTGGTGAGCCGTTTGGCTTAACATCCAATATTGCACAAAGCCTCTGAGATAATCATGAACACTTAATAAGGCCAGAATCCTTTTATTGTCCTTTCCCTTGTCAGCATCTATGACAGGAATTTTACCATCTGACAATCTTTCCCTATCTCCCAGCTCACGATTGTATAGTACATCTCCACTCATACAAGGAGGGTCGAAAAGGCTGAGCCAAACCCTGTTAACGAAACAGTCCCCTGAAGGGCTATAGTATTGCTCAGTGGTAATATCATCCCTATGCATTTTATCTTGTACATGAAATCTGGGCTAATTATCATTTTCTCTTACAGTACACTTTAGACCATTGTGTTTTTGTGTCCCTGCCTAGTTCATTAAGCAGGGTTTTACAGCGCCTCCAGTAACAGGATTGCTATTGACACTTTCATTAGGCCCATAATTCAAATGCTTGTCTGCCTTCCAAATGGAAGCCTCTCAGTCCAGAACCACAATCTGGCCACCGACCGTATGTTGGCTTTTAGAACTGTCATAAACTCATCATCACGTTCAAGTTCTCGAAGGGTCAAAATCTGCTTTCTTGGTGAACTGTCTCCATCCAACAAACAGTGAATGTTTTCTCCAAGAATAGCCAGCCAAGCTTTCTCTGTGGCTCTCTCAAAACTCTCCCAAACGGTTCTCAGTATAGTGGGACTGTAACACAAATAATCATTGTCTGTATTTAAATATTAATTTTCTGGTGCATTCACTCATTCATCCATTCATTTTGTTATTTCACCATTTAATACCCGTATACCTAACATTATGGCATATTCTGGAATGATTTAAAGATGAATAGGATGGTCTCAGCCTTGGAGTATCTCATAGTTTAGTAGGTGTGTGGATAAATCATTATCCAATTGAGAGGAATGTGAAAATTTTCCCCACTAGGTTGCCAGCAATTGGAATGGCTATCAGTGTACATAGCTGTGCTCTAACTAATGGTTGCCATTAACACTGTTTTCTCACCAATGGCTCAAATGGAAATAGTCTCAATAGGCCTAAATAAAACTGCTTTTATGTATGAAATAGATCACACACTATAACTTAGGAGTAGATGAAACAGAGGCCCCAGAAATGACTCTTATGGATAAGAGAGAGACATGTGGCTGGATCAGAGAGACAGCCACTGCTCTAGTGATTGTGATAAATAGTCTTTGCTTTTTAAGTTGTATTTTGTTTTTCTTTCTGGCAAGTTTCAAGAAAAGGTTAAATGCAAATATTTGCTCTAATTGACAGTAAAGCTTTTTAGGAGTGCTACTAGACACAAAAAGTTCTGCTTTTAACTTTTGAGGAAGTCACACTCTGGGCCTACGTGAAGAAGCCAGAAATCTAAGCAGGCTTTTGTAGCCTCAATGTGCAGTTGAGGTTTCCAACCTTTACAAATGACCTCTAGCTATTTAATTGAACATACAATTGTAGACCATATATTTCAATGTACAATTAACTGTGTCTGATTTAAAAGGCTGCTTTGCTTTCTGGCCAAATAACAGATAAAAATTGTTTGGGGCTAGTTTTCACCTTCCTTATATCATTGCCTTTAAAATAAAAGAGAGAGGAAGAAATGGGAAAAGTAAAAGTATACCTGAACACACACACTGGGTCACCCGCTTCATTTGGTTTACTCCAACCAATCTCCTAGCTGGACTCCTGCAACAGGCAGACCTTCGGCTGGAATGGACTCCAACCATTAAGCAGAATGCGAAGCTGGACTCTAGCGCTGATTGGGATAACGTGGCTTCCATTTGCAGTAATACTGCCGTGGTGCTAGAAAATGACTTCAGCATTCTTCCAACGCATTTCATTCGACTGCGCGCCTTCATAAACATGTCCAGTTGCATGATGGAGGTCAACGACAATGTAGGGTTTAGAAATTGTTGCTTGGAAATCACACTCACTTAAATACCCGACTCTGTCCATCAGCCAAGCCATAGCGCGTTCCACGCCTGTGCAGAAGAGTGATTTGCAGTCGCCTTGCTTTTCATTTCAAGTAGCATCACTCACTTTAAGCCAGATATTCAGGCCTCTTCAGAAGCCTCGGGGTGAAGGACAAGTAAGAAGAAGCTTATCAAATCTTTCACAACGGTGGCTGCTTTTCCCGCATCAAACTTGTTCTATCCTTCTCTGGTATTTTATTTAAAAACCACACTTTTTTTTTCCTTTCATGTGACAAATAATAGGGATTTTGCCACATAAATTCATGATCCTTATGGCTCTTTTGTGGTGCTGCACAGTGACTAGATCACTCTCCAGGTTGAAAAATGGGGCAGAATTTCTGGGGTTGGAAAAGAGGACATGATGTTTATTTTTTTGCAGATTCTTTCCCTTTGAATTATCTTCTCTTCTATAAGATCAGGCTGCATAACTAAATTCTGTGTGTGTTTTTTCTTTTTCACTTACAGGCACTCACCAATTTGGGCTTCTTCCAGAGCTGAAAACTGGTTACAAATATGAAACAGATTTCACTACTGGACTTGAACTCCACATAAAAAAACAAGATTCTCAAAATAATTGAAAAAGATCTTCACCAAAGAGAAGATGCAGTGTGAATGGCAGGGAATCAAGGAAGTGAGAGGTAAATTACTAGGGAAAACATGGCTGCTGTGAGGGCAGGTAGATAGGAAATACGCTTCTAGGCTGAAGGTAGCATCTTTCTCAGTGGAGGGTCAGGGGAGGGAAGATCTTTTTTGATTAGCAACACAGACTGAATGGACCCAGGCTCTTCTTTCCTTGCGTCTGTCTGTCCAGCTATACATTATAGAAACATTGAGAAATGCTGGATACTTTATAAAGACATCATGCTGGGGGAGGGATGTGCTTAGTAAAGGAAACCACTTTCTCAGTGAACACTTGTGGGGAACATTTGGCAAATTATTGTTCTTCAGAAATTGTGCAACCCCATCTTGAAAACCTATATCCAGGATGACAAGAGATCAAATCAGGTGCAAAGATACTCTGTTTATCTTGATGCTGCGGGGGAAAGGAAGGTGGGGTGGGCTCCCTAGAATATACAAAGGCCATCTAGGGTAGGCATCTGCCATTTTAGCTTTTCCTGGTATGAAAAGGTGGGCGGGGGGAGAAATATATATATGAATGGAGTGTTCTTTGTCCTTTTTTCTTTTCTTTTCTGGCCTATTAAAGAGTTTAGTGGCTTCATCCATTCTGTCCTGACAGGAAGCATCTGTGAGTTGCCAGATTTGTGTTTTGGGCTTTTGTGACATAGAATCTGATGAGTAGGGAAAGGATAGAAGGCAGAAAAGCCCTGGTGACCTATTCCCACGAGGAAAATGGTGAGCTTGGAACATAGTAATGAAAGGCATTCGGTCTCCCAGGAAAAGGGCCGAAGTGAGGTGGGTGTGGTACCTGAGCTGTGAATGTGAGAGACTGTGTTTGAGTGAGGATGCAGCCGGCGGATTTGAGTTGATGGGAGTGATTTTGAGAGGGGCAATGGAGCTTAAACGCAGAGCATGTGAGCTCCTGGAGTGAACTATTCAAGAAGGACTGGGATTAGAAAATAAGAGATGGGAGGTGTGAATAGTGGTTACCGTGGGCCGTATTCTTGAACCTCCTTTATTGCTTCAATGAATGAGCGAAGGGTGGAATGTAAGTTTGGGTCTGAACTCATGGGTGCTGCCTTTGATAAAGTTTCACACATAAAGCAAATACCCCACTGGGTATCTAGGCCATGGGATTCTTTTAAGATAAATCACAGTGTCTTCTCAACGCCCATGCCTCCACTCAAGCACCGGATATTCAGTTCTCTTCATAGGGTCTAGTTTGAAAAAAGCAGATCTGAGAAGGGATGTCCTGAGCTTTAACCCCTGGGGAACCACTCACTAGCTCCAGGACCCCAGAGCACTCATCTGAGGTAATGACGGGTGCTAGTTGTGGACAGGGGACTATGGAGTCATGCAGAGTTTGTACAAGTTCCATAATCTTCATTAGGCATTATTTCCTGCTTCTATAATGTTGAAGCATTAGGAGAATCTCCCTCATGGGCTTTTTAATGAGACAATGTATGTGAAGCTTCCCAGTGATGGGTTCAATAAATATTAGTCACTACTGTTATAGTTGCTATTATTATTATTATCAGTGATGGTGACATCATTCATTCCTGGCCCTCAGTTCCCTCATCTTTAACATGACAGGATACAATAAAATGTTCTCTATGCTCCCTTCAAGATCTAAAAATAATTCCTATACTTCCCGAGCTTAGGAACACCAACCACAGGAAACAGGCAGTAGGTCATGAGAGGACTCCTTTAGCCCTACATCTCTTAGAAATATTTGGGTTCTTTTAAAATGCTACCCCCTGGAGAGAGCCCAAGATTTCCTTTAACCTGTGCTTCACCAACTTTAGCATCTTCCTCAGCATGACTTGTACACCTACAGAGTAAGAGTAAAAGAGTTGGAGTACTCCTTCCACTTGTAAACTCTACTTGAACTATTTGTGCTTTACCTTCTGTGTATGGAAACACCAGTTAGCAGTTATGCCTTTTCCTAAGAATATCAATAGCTGCAAAGTATATTTTCCTTTCTCCTCCCACTCTTGGTCTTCCTCCTTCTTTTAAGGGAATCACAACTTAATTCTTCTGGGATATGAAACAGACCATCCCTTTCAAAGATTCTTGAGCTCTTTTTTCTTTTTTTCCCCCTCCTTGGTAGACTCTTGCCTACAGAAATTTAATACCAACAGAGTTGTTGATTGGTCCGAGAATATATCACAGTCCCTAAATACATGAAATTAAAAAAAAAAGAAAGAAAGGAAGTCAACATTGTTCTGAAAGGAAGGTAGTTAAAATTCAGAAAGAGAGATTCTTTAATTAACTTAATAAAATTACTAATGGAAGCATTTTAACTGCTAAATTTAATTTACTTGTCAAGATATCAGGCTACAAAGAGGAGGGAAGAGTAGGAACTCTGCTTTCCATTATGATGTACTCCATTATAGAATAAATTTGCTTAAAATGAAATATATCACCAAAAGCCATCAATGACATCTTAATTTGGAACAGCCAGTTGAAAAGTAATTAGACTATAGAGCAATCAGTTCTAGTAAATCAGTGTTTCCCTTTACATAAACATACTATTTTTTCTTTGAGTTATATATAGGGAAGACTTTCAGGTAGTAGGCAGGCAAAGACTCTGATTCTTTTTGGCTGCTGGTGTTTTTACTTTACATTACCAAGCTGTCAAAACAAAAAGTTTTATGATGGGATTAAAAAATGTATAAGCATCTGATTTGATTTACTGTTTATATTTATACTAGAGTCCCAGTACATGAATTCATGCACCGGTGGAGTCTCTTGGCCTGGCATGCACCCTTTCGCAATCTGGGACCCCTGCAGTGGTTCTAAACCTTCCTAATTCTGTGACCCTTTAATACAGTTCTTCATGTTGTGGTGACCCCCAACCATAAAATTATTTTCGTTGCTACTTCCTAACTGTAATGTTTCTACTGTTATGAGTCACAATGTAAATATCTGATATGCTATATGTGTTTTCTGATGGTTGCGACCCACAGGTTGAGAACTGTTGCCTTAGGGGATGTTGGAGAGCCAATGTAGGCCCGATCCCCGCAGACCAGGACAAGGGACCCCACTGGTACACAAATCGGTGCACCAGGTCTCTAGTATGCATATAAGATCATTGGTTAATCTCTTCCCACCTTTCCCCTCCCTCCTTCTTACTGAGCTTCATCAGTTTGTACCATGTTTCCATGCTTGTGCGTTGAGCATCTGCCCCCTGGTGGTAAGTGTACGTCATAGCTACCGGTCAAATGGTTGAATGGTTGAACGGTCACTTAGGCTTTTATATGTTTAGACTAGAAGCCCATTGCACAAAGAGATTTGTGCAATAGGCCTTCCTTCCCCTGGCTGCCCGCACCGGTTTTCCTCCGGCACCTGGGACCCGGGCCTTCTCTCCGGCCTCAGCGGAAAAGCCAAGCCTCTTCAGTTTTCAGTTGTCTTCAGTCTTTGCTCTGTGCCTGCATATGCAAATTAACCGTTATCTTTGTTGGGTTAATTTGCATATGCATCCTGATTGGCTGGTGGGTGTAGTGGAGTGACACTAATTTGCATGTTTCTTTTTTATTAGTGTAGATATTGAACTGAGGAGAGTTTATTTATCATAGGGGTTTAAAGATTTACATTTGTCTGCTTCTTACTTCCAAATGCTTCCCAGACACTGGCAGCCCTGGCACCTTTCTTCAATGAATGAGGCTAAATCAACATCAAACAAGAGCCCTGCTTCTCCCTGCTGGGTGCCTTCTACCTCATGCAAATAAAGCTGGAGAATGAGATGTGGATGGGGGATGGAGATGGGAGGAGTTGAAATTATCCTTTTTTTCAGTGTTCAACATTAGGAATTGCTCAAAATGTAACTTACCTTCCTAGAGGCGTATATGTTTGTTTATTACTATAAAAACTCATAAAGGGGATAGGTGAAACAGAAAATTTATATTTCACCTGGTTTTAAAAAGTTAACATAATTTAGCTAAGTGGTGTCAAAAATCCAGCTACCAAACTTCTTCATATTAGGACACTCTCATATATAGCTTTTCTGATCACCTCAATACACCTCTGAAGAAGACATTTGCATATTACATTTTCAGATGTGGAACTGGAGCTCTGAGAGGTTAAGTGACCCATGGAGAAGGCAGAGGTAGTTAATAAGAGAGCTGGGGCTAGAAAGAGGGCTTCTGGGTTCCTGGTATCTTTTCCACAACATCTGCTTCTGATGATGGAATCCCATCTGTTATATGCCAAGGGGAAGAGGTGTGAGAAACATAACTAGAGGAGATATCAATCACTCAGCAAAATATTTATGAAGGACTTCATTCAGATATTAGGGGAGTCACCATTGTCATCAGCCCTGGAAAATCAGAGAGGATGATGAATTATGCCAAAGAGAACATTAACTCGGAAGATAGAGACTGCTGTGCAATGTCATGCTTATGCTAGTGTGTATTATTTTGGAGTGGGAGAGAATGAAATGAGAGAGGAAGATAAAGGACAGTTTTATAGTGAGCTGAATAAGCCACACCTTGTTATAAAGGGAGAAATGGTGGGGTGCCTCTGAAACACAGTCCTAGGATCTGCCAGTATGCAAATCACCTAACAGTCCTAGCAGTATGCAAATGAACTCACCCTAATAGAGTCAATCATTTCCATTCTCTCCACTGCCTATTTAGGAATGTGATCATTGATAACAACACTACAAGGTACTATTCCTAGTTGAAAAACACATTGGGAGGAAATCTAATACCTATGATGCCATGGGAGTAAGTATTAACATTCATAAGTGTAGATAGGTGTGAAGTAGCCAAGACAATATAATTAAAGTGCAAAAGTGAGCTCTGTTGCACTGGTACAGTGAGATAAATTGCAGGGTCCCTCTGGTTCTTGAATTCTAGTGAAAATGCAGTCTGTCATCCCCAATGGCTGCTCAGGATCCGTGTATAACAGGACAATTGCCCTGGGAGTGGAGAAGGCAGGAACTGGATAAAAATAGACAAAACAACTTAAGTTAGCAAAGAAAAGATAAGGAGCCCAAAACTGGGAAATGAGATATAGTAAAGGAGGTTAGATGAAGTAAGGAGGTCTTTTATAAATGTATCAAGGAAAAAACTGATCCGCAAGAGAAAAAAGACCCGTGAATAAATGAGAAGAGGAGGGTGTGAAATTAATGATAGCTGAGATATTGACCTCCTGCTTTAAGTCCATTTTTAGGATAAAAATGAGGAGAAAATTTAGACAGCTGGGAGACAATAATGACTTTAAAAATAGGTATCTACAAAGAGGACAAGGGGAAATTTAGAAAAAAAATTAACCATTGTGGCATATACAGATTGTAAATTTTAGATAATATGCTTCCTGGGGAATTAGATTTCCTGTCTACTAACTAGGCACAGATATGAAAGAAGAACAATACAAACTAAAAAAAAGAAAAAAAGTCATACATTCCTCAAAACAAGTGTGCTGCATATAACAATAAAATAATAGTAAGGACAGGTTTGGGGATGTGTGTAAATTTTAGACATATTTGGTTATACCTATGTGGCTATTACAATTTTTAGAAAATTGGGGAAAACTTTCACCTTTTATTCAGAGACAAAGCAAATAAACACCATATCCCATATAACTAATGTGTGTTGTGGATAGTGTTAAAAGTACAAGAGAGACTCATTTTCCCATGGGAGAAAATTGGAAAAATGACACATTCCCTAAAACATCATGTTGGTATGAAAAGATTAAAATATATACATAAAATTGGAAGGCAGAGTACAATGAAAAAAATAACCTGAAAGGAAGTTTTAGATTCTAGTGAAATTTTCAAGTTAAAGTCTCAAAATCCAACTAATTAATAGGAAACCACTAGATATTTGGAAATACTCATGTAGGGAAGTTTTTGCTGACAACAGGCAATACATTGAACCTGTTGGAATTTCATCTAGACAGTGATTTATTGGAGGTGAATTCTTAAGGGAGGAGAGTGTCTTGGAATATTTGCCCCTGAACCATTTCCTTGGCATTCTGGCCTTGATGGGCTGTCTCAGTTGACAGATTGTAGACAGTGGTGGCTTCTTGGTTTCTCTTATTTTCAATGTCCTTTTCTCCTCACATGTTGCTCTTCAGTAACCAAAATCTTCCAGGACTAATTGGCATGCCACTCCATTCATGCACCCCTACAGTGCCTGTCCTCAAGACCCTTTCAATCATAAGTCAAAGGTGAGGTTCATTTCCAAGGCCGTGTCGCAGTGAGGAAGAGTGTGAAATCCTATGGAAAGACGTGGCAGAGATAAAACGGGGTCTCCTTCTGGAAGCATGCATGGAATTTAGACACAGGGCACAGTGTGGAGAGAAAACATCCCACACTCTGCAGCAGTTAAACCCAAGGTCTAGAGATTGAGAAGTGCTTCTTCAAGAGGGATCGGAGCAGTTTCTTAAAGGCAGCCGGTGAAGTTGCGATATGATAGGGCAGTTTGTGATCTGCAGATGTGGACACAAATCACAGACAGCTCTGATATTTGGGAAATCCATTTTTATCTCTGTCATGCTCAGAGTCTCTGCTTGTAAAGTGGGGTTCATTACTCTCCCATAAAGCTGCCCTGCAAGGTACCAGCCAGTACTAGAGTCCTGTGGTCGAAGTGGCTGTATGACCAGCTCCCTGCTGTCCACCAGACCCTCTGCTTGGCTTTCACTGGAATTCTCCTCTTAACAGTTACTTAGAGGCGTTTGACTCTGGCACGTTGCAGTTAAGCCATTTCCTTTCACTTACTGTTTACTATTCCTTCCAAGCTTTAAAAATCTTCTAAGGCAGTGGTTCTCAACCTTCCTAATGCCGCGACCCTTTAATACAGTGCCTCATGTTGTGGTGACCCCCAACCATAAAATTATTTTTGTTGCTACTTCATAACTGTAATTTTGCTACTGTTATGAATCATAATGTAAATAACTGATATGCAGGATGTATTTTCATTGTTACAAATTGAACATAATCAAAACATAGTGATTAATCACAAAAACAATATGTAATTATATATGTGTTTTCCGATGGTCTTAGGTGACCCCTGTGAAAGGGTCGTTTGACCTCCAAAGGGGTCCGCAACCCACAGGTTGAGAACTGCTGTTCTAAGGGAAGGAATATTTTCAAAGAACACCACCATTCCCATAGAAATGGGAGCGTGATTTTTAGAATAGAATCCGGGGCAGTAAAAATTATGAGAGTTGTGCAAAGTTATGTTCCATTAAGTTTGAAAGGAAGTTTTGTACTAACTTTTGATATTGAGGTGGGAGGGGAATCACCTGCTTCCTGGTTTGATGGTGACTGTGCTGTTAAGATGGCATTTGTGCTGAGAAAATGAGAGATTATAAGAGACTCCATTCCATGTAAGGAATGATGGGGACTCTATTTTGGAGGACTGGAATAGTGGCAGATTGTGAGTAGGAGGTGAGTGGACACAGATGATTCTTTTATATAAATCAGACCCCAAATCCAGTCAAAGATGTTCCCCCTCTTCACTGAAGAATGGTTTGTGAACAGGATTGAAGGGAGTGATGAAGGGCGGGAGGAAGACAAAGGAAGAAAGAAAGGAAATGAAAGAAAGGGAGGAGGAAGGTAAAAAATAACAATAGAAAAACCACATAGAAACTCACATAGTTTTTATTTTTTTTAAATATTTTTTATTGATTTCAGAGAGAAAGGGAGAGGGAGATATCAATGATGACAGAGAATCATGATCAGCTGCCTCCTGCACACCCACACTGGGGATTGAGCCTGCAACTCAGGCCTGTGCCCAATCGTGAAATAAACCATGATCTCCTGGTTCATAGACTGACGCTCAACCATTGAGCCATGCAGGTAGGGCTCACATAGTTTTTAAGAACCAATCTTTGAAGCTGTGTTGGGCATAATTACCCACAGGAAAACAAACCTTTATTTTACTTTTACTTTTTCCCCCCTGCTGTTCTTCTCTATATTCCTTTATTTAAACAAATGTTGCTCTTCCTTATTGCAAGAATATGGATGGGAAAATTGTTGTTCCATATTTTTTTTCATAAGGTGTTTTAATAAAACCATTAAACATTGAAAATTCTCTTTGAAGGCTTAGTTTCTATACTCTAGAACTTAGTCCTTAACTCCCAGGAACGCAGAGTTGAATAATATGTCAATGTGCATACAGAGAGGACAGGAAACTACCTGACTAAAACACGAGACACTAACAAGTAACAGATGATGGTAAAAATGGTCCTCCTCTTAGTTGGAATCAATGTTATTAACAGTGTTTAAAATGTTATTTTTGTATTTTCAGATAATTTACCCTAGTTCATGGCCCAAAGGACATAATAAAATTTTGTATGATTCAGTAAGTAATAGATATGAGAATGCTATGTTTCACAACTCTTGAAAGTCAGCCAAAGCTATACTCAAAGGTGAGGCGATAGCCTTAAGTATCCTTCCCCTCCCCCGCCCCCGGGGGGGAAATAAAGGATAACTACAAATTAATTAAAATTAAAATTGTGGAAATTAAACTTTTAAACAAGCATAAAACCATGAAGAATTAAGTAATAAAGATAGGAACAATTTTATCTTCATTAAGAAAAGAATCAGACACCTTAAAATAAGTGATTAATCAATTTTTGGGTATAGGAAAAACTATTATTTATATAGTGATATAATGTTTATATTTATCACATAAATTATATGTATATGATTAGATATATAATAATAAATTATTTGTTAATTTACCTTAAAATGATTTAATTAATAAACCCTTGTTAGTTTTAATAAAGCAGGAAGTTACAAACAAAATTAGATATGGGAGCATGAATTTCAAATAAGTTCAGGAACAATTAAAATTATGAGAATTGTGTAAAGTTGTGTTTCAATAAGTTTGAAAACCTCAGTGAAATGAAAATATAAAAAATTATATATTTACATAATATAAGAAATTATATATATGTATATAAATATATACATATACGCATATTGGAAAAATAAAAATTACCAAAATAGTTTGAGAATTATTAGAAAGCAATAAAGTGATTACCAAAGATGAAACTAACTAAATAACTAATGAATAAGGTTTTAGAAGTGGTTAAAGTATTCAAAGTATTGGTTCTAAAACAAACCCTGGGGCTTTCAAGGGCCAATTAACTTTAAATTGATCCTAAATATAGAAAAATATTGAAAACAACCTAATTTTGTGATGCTAGCATCGCTCTGATACAAAGAGAGAGAACTATAAAACAAAAACATCTACAAACCTCTTCCACTTAAAATCTAGATACACAAAAATGAAATGAAGAGATTCAACAGTTCATAACATGAATAGTCTTCTCATTGCGGTGGGCAGGCTCAGTGTGCATTTGAGAAGGAGGTGAGGAGGTCATTGCATTTTTATTCTTTATCAGAGGGTGACTCCCTCCTGGAAAAGTGGCAGGCAGGTGGAACAGCTCCATCAATTCTGTGACAGAATATAAGATCACAGAGATAATTATCACAGAATCTGTTTTCAGGAAATTATTTGATTCTGGATATATTTGGTTGAATATAATATAGGGGCTGGAGTTATAGTCATGAAATAGTCAAGCTTTATTTTTTATTGCTAATACTATTTTTAAAGTTAGCAGTCACTTCAGGAAACAATTATGCATCCGTGTTCTGTATTAAATTCCTAATAGAGACAATCCACGTATTAGGCACTGCACGCGATTCAGAGAGGTGGGATTGTTAGTGACTCTGAACCTATGCACAGTGGGTGCCTCCATGGTATTTGTTAGTGATCTGGCCAGTTCTTCTCTATCCACCCTGCGTCATACACATTTCAAACATCTCCCTCTCTTCCCCTCACTTTTCTTGTGTTCTCTTTCTTTCTACTTTTCTCTCCCCAAATCTCTCCTCCTTTTTGGGGGAGTTTGGTGAACAGCGCTTTTGTCAAGAGAAACCTGAATGGCACCCTCATAGAGAGGAAAAAGCTGCCTTTAAGTGTCATTCTTGGTTTATGGGCAAGAGCTGCTACTGTACCTGTGTGAGGTTCCCATGAGAGTTTCACTAAATGCGCCTCTGCCAATACCAATGACCGAAAGAGACCTTTCATTAACTCCTGAATTAGCCAAATGGGACAGAGCGTAATCTAATATGTGTTATTTCATTTTCTAGGTTACTTGTTTTAAAGGAAATAAAGTATACTCATAGGCTGTCTAACACCATCTTGGGAGATGTGCATGGGAGGACTCCATCTAAACAGTATTGGCTTCTGAGGAAGCTGGGTGCATGCCTGAGGGCCCAATTTAGCTTGGTGGATGCCTTTCTCACAGTAGGCAAAGCAAACCCCTAACTCCAAAGAGCTTTGAGAGCAATTGCACATTAATGGAGATGATGAGTGCTTGGGCTGGAGTGTTAAGGTGCTGTGGGTAAGGGGGCTTTTTCCTCTACTGTTATCTCCGCCGAGGCCTACTTGAGTTCCACCTGGAGGTGGTATTCCTCATAGTGACCAGGATCTCGTCTCTTCGGCCGGGTATGACCAGCGCTGTAAGCAGTCTAGCCATCATCAGAAACAGATTGGAAACTGATGGACTGGAGCCAAAGGCTTCTGACGAGGCAGCATGGTGCAGTGGAAAGGGAACTATCCCGGCTGCCAGGAGCCTGAGTTTCTGTCTCAGCTCAGGCATTAATTGGGTGGGTAACCTTGGACAGGACTCCCTTGTGCCTCAGTATCTTTATCTCTCAAATTAGGAGAGTAATATTTGCTCTGCACATTCCCCGTGGTTATTACATTCATCTAATGGGATAATAAATATGAAAGTGTTTGCAAACTATAAAACACTATACACACTTATATTATTTTGAGTGAGGGTGCTATGCATGTGGAGTGGTCCAACAGGTTACTAAGATCTTGTAGGTATCTTGGCAATGTCTTCTTAACTCTCTAGGATTTTCATGAAAGCAAAATTTGCTAAACAGAACTAGATACATGCAGCTTTCTCTCTTTTTATAGCCATCCTCCCAACTGCCAGCCCTATTCATGGGATTCAGGACTGTGCCAAGGTTAGAAGACTCAGACATGGGGTGTGAGCCATAACTTCTAAATCAGCTCTGGAAGGATGCCAGACCATCAGTTTAGAAAAGTGATTTGAGTGTCTTCGTGAGGACAAAGAATTACTTAGAGAGTATATCTTTCAAGAACATGTTATTGAAACTTGGAAAAAAGAGTTTTAAAGCCTGAGAACACTAGTATTAAAGGCACTCTAAACCAATTACAGCGTGTTTACTTGGATTTCAATGGGGGGGATACCCTTGTCATTATTTGCAAGCTTCAAGAACATTAGAAACACTTCGCTGAAGACAATGTAATATCCAAATCTGAAGTAGGCTGTTGTTTGTCCATTTAATCCACTTTCTTGCTTTTATCTTCTTCATGAAGGCAGAAGAGCACTTGTATGTTTTTAGAATGCACAATGTACCCTGAGTAGGCAGTGTACTTTTGGGTAGTTAGCACCCTGTGTCCCTGAAAAAATATTCTATGGTACTTACTCTCTCCTCGGGCCACATGGAGGTGCTACGTAGGAATGATGGGGACAGGTTTAAACCCCTGAGCCCTTAGCACAGAAAGGCCTGGTCATTTCTAAGTGCTCAATGATCATTCTGCATATTTCTAGGAGAGTTTTCTTAAGGTCACGGATGGAGAATGGGGATGAAAAACAAAGAAGCCTGAGGGAGACTTATGTTCAGAGGTGCCCGGTAATTTTAAGAGCTGCTGTCCACCAGCCATTAGCTGCCTTCAGCAGTTTAGTGCCCTTTAGAGGACGGTCATTGAACGGAGAGAGAATATCTACTTTTTTCTGGTAGCTTCGCTGTGTGGTATGAAATGAGTTTGGAGACCCTACAGTGAAGTGGTGAGTCCCTGGATGTCCATCTACCCATTGAACCATGGCCTTCCCCCTACCCCCATGCCAACCACAAGGTCCCAGTCTGCACGGTTTTTTTCCTTTGATTCCTTTTTCTTCCCCTTCTCTCTGTGAAAAGACTCTCCCACTGAGATGAGACCTGAGAATCTGTCATGCCCAAAGAATGGTTCACGATGGCTCCCCATTTTATGCCAGCTTCCCAGGCCTCGCATGTTGTAGTAGTACCTGGACCCTGCCTCAGTGTGGATGGACCCGTGTTCACTTGATCTCAGTCTATTGACACTATAGCCTCTGGGTCCCACTTTCTAGACTAGCACCCCCGAGACCACAATCAGACTGAGCAGCCTCAGCCAGGCTTCTGAGTCCCCCTTCTCTTCTCTCACTGAAGGCCCCACCATCAGACTGAGCAGCCTCAACCAGGCTTCTGAGTCTCCCTTCTCTTCTCTCACTGAAGGCCCGATCTCCATATAATCTCTGCCTCTGCTATCACTGTCTCTGTGACTTTAAGCCAATTACTCATATCTCTCCAGGGAGATAGTTCAGTGTCTTCTTAGGCAGAGTTGTATAACTGCTGTAGCACAGAGATCCCCCAACTATCATGAATTAAACGCAGCAAGGTCAAGAATCCAAGTTGGTTCCCAGTCACTAGGAGGTGCTGTTCCACAGAGGCATTTGAGGACCTCAGCTGACAGAAGCTCTGCCTTGGGTACCATGTGCTTTCCAAAGTCACAGGGCATCAAGGATTCTAGTCTATAGGAGAAGGGCACATGGGGAACACGCACCCTCTTCTTAAAGGACCTGGCCCAGAAGTAGCACACATCTGAATTGTCTTCTACCACTTACTAGTTTCATGATGGTGAACAGTAACTTAAATGATTCAGGCTTTAATTTCCTCATATTTAGATGGAGACAATTCACTAGCTACCTGATGGGATTATTGTGAAAACCATAATAGGACAGAACATGGCATCTATTATCACTCAAGTGTTAGTGGTTCTTATCTCTCAGTCAACCCACTTTAAGTTCTTGTTAAGACTCAAGATTGAGGCTTATGATAGAATGGGGTGTTTATGCCCTTTGTGGTGACCTTTAAAGCAAGGTGCTCTATACTTCATGACATAACACCACCCAATTCCTGAGGTCATAAACACCCTGTGGTTCTACATGCAGGTTCAAGGTAAGAGATAGAGAGTAAGATGGGGAAGAGGGGAGGAGAGAGACAGACAGACAGACTCCCCATTTCCCTGCCTGCAGCTTTCTTGCAACTGTGCTGTAGCGGAAAGTCTTTCTGCCACCGTTGTCCTTTATCCCTATTCTTCACAAGGTCAGACCTGCACCATGGTCTGAAGACTCCCTGAACTTCATCCTCTGTGTAGGCATTTCCTCTAACACATCTGTTCCACATTTAACCCCATTTTGGCACCTGCTTCTCAGAGAACCCAAACCAGCACACTGAACAAGTATTTCGTATGCATGTACTCAATAAAAAATGAAGTTCTCCACACATGTCCTTACTCAACCACAGATAGCCTCTCCCCAGTTCTGTGTAACTTTACTGAAAATAAAGCTTGTGCAGACATTTACTTTATGTGGCCAGTGGCTAGTTTTCTATAATGCTTAGTGCTGCCTTCTTCAGAGTACAGCCTATAAAACGTGTGCCACAAAGATGGAAACAGCTGTCGTATTGCTGGGCATATGCTTTTGGACCATAAAGCGTGTCTGCTTGGGTCAGACAGTGCCTCCAACTGGCAACGAAAGGATGAGGGGAGGCACACCTGCTGGCTCCTCTGTGGCAACATGTTTCGAGCAATGACAAGGGCCTGGCACTGTGGCAGATGCCTGGACTACATAGATAAAGGTCCACTCCCTTCCGTCCTGATGCTCAGAGGCTGGTCAGGGATGAAGAATTAAAAGGGCAGTTGCAATTTCTCTTGATGGGTGCTAGGTGAGCGTAAATTCTGGGTGCTGAGTAGGGAGTCAGGAAGCACGTCCTAGGAGAGGTGAAGGTTCTGTTTCAGAAGTGAAGTCAGAGCTGCTCAGAGGCCAGAAGGGAGAGAGAATGCACTCCAGGTGTAAAAGCAGCTGGTGTCTGGGTTTGAGGGCATGACAGAATGGGAACCATCTAGTCATTCCACCTGTAGGGCCAGGTGGGGGCCTGGAAGGTGGGAAAAAAACAGCTTTTAGTGCTACATGAGTGAGAACTAGAAAAACTGCTATAATATAGTGAGACTGATGCCATTATCAAAGCTTATAGATCATAAGGCCCTTACCATCAGAGGAATGAAATTGTGCTCCAAACATCAGTAAAGTCTCTTAAAACCCCAATATCAGAAGAGTTTACTGGAAAGTATTTAAAAATGTAGAAATATTAAAATATGTTTTTCAACTTTCAGTTAGCTACCTCTTGGTGATTCAGTTTGTTGTTTTATGTAAAATGTAGTATTTCATTGTATTTATTCTGGAAATATATTCATTAAGCTTCAAGGGATGGGGTATAGTGCAAGGTATGTGGGCAGACACTTAGTAATAGCACCTTGGAATCTGTTCATGATTTCATAATCAACCAATCCTTTAAAGACTCACCAATTTAGTCATGTGTCCCTGTAGGCTCCACCAGGATATATTGTAGACTCCTGCTTCTTTGTCTCCCTGCTCTCCCGATCTTCCTTTTCTTCTTCCACATCTTACCTTCTTCTGACTTAGTTGACCCTCCTCCCAGTCAGTCTCTGGACAGATGGTTTCCAGCTTTGGTGCCCACTCAGGGTGTGAGAGGCTCTTTGCTCTGTCTCTGCTTCCCTTATGCCAGGCGAGGTGACCCCATTTGACCATCACTTTCTGAACCCTGGGCTTTCGTGTAGAAACAGGGTCCCAAAGAGCATCCCATCCTCCGCATGGACACAGCCCCCTCCCTCTCTCACTGCTCCTGAGGACAGTCGGCCCCCATCCCAGTTTTACAAAATGCCCTACAGTCTGTGGTTCCATGAAGCAGCCAAGAGTTTATACTTGCCTGGCCCTACCTAACGATATTAGGTGCATTTCTGGCTTCTTCCTCATGTGGCCTTTTTGGATAAGTTGACCAAAAATAACTTTTAAAGATCCCCTGTGGGAACTTGCTGCTCTGAGAGCCCCAAACAGGGGGCTCACATCCTTCAAGTGAAAGCAACCCCATTAGGCAAACCCAGAAGAATGAAAAGAAAGCTCTGTTTACCTGGCAAAACCAGAATTTTCAGGGCCATGCTTTTAGAATAGCATTCACCTTATATACAAAAATATTGTTGCACTTCCACTCAGCTTTCCCAGAAAGGTATGTATTATGTAAAGCAAGACACACCTGTTTAGTTTCCCCAAGGCTCAGGGTCCTGTTATGTCTACTCCTGCTCCCTTCCTCCGCTATCTAAAATAAACGTGTGAAAGACCTGCCACATGCGAGGATATTTTTATTTTAAACTAATTGGACACAAGTAATTTTAATTTGGATTATAATCCAAGTGAAGCTGTAAGTGAACTCTTATTATAAGCCAAATATGTCTCTCTAAGTGGCCCCGCCAAAATTGTCCCTGTCATTGAGGAGCTTGCTCCTTCTCACCCTTTTCGATGCTGCTAGCACAGATATTCTTTCAAAACCAGGTAGGCTTCTCTGGCTATGTGGTTCTTCTTTGTCTGCCTGGTGCTGTGGAGGGGCAAAGGGCATTTGAAAGCATTGGTCTTCACATAATGCTACCACCTTGCTCTTAGCTTCTTCCAGCACCACATGAAAGTGGCGGTTAAAAAACACACATCAAAGACCGAGTCCCATTGAACAGGCGAGAGCTGCCTGCTGAGCTGGCATTCAGAGCCAGGGCTTTTGTTTCAGTGGTGACTCTGACTCTCCTCCGCGAGTTTCCTGTGAGCTCCTGTGTGGGTCCTGACTCGCTCTTGATGATATTGGAGTGTGTGTTTGTGGCAGTCACTTTTAATCAGTGCATCTGAGTTTCTGAAGGTAAAACTTCTCTCTTCAGCAGGTTGAAACGTTGGAATGGAAACATCATGTTTGGCTAGATTTGCACTTAGTCCAGGGATGCAGTTTTAGATGTGGGTCCGCAAACTTACCTCACGTTTCCAGAAGGGAGGTTTTCTGTTGTTTTGTTTGCTTGCTTGTTGTTTGCTTTTCTCTCTTTTTTTTCTTTATTGATGGTTTAATAAGTATGACCATCTCTTGGAGAGAGTCGTTGCCTTAAAGGTGACTTACGCGGGGACTGTGGCAAGAAGCAGGTTCTGGCTATATGCATTCAGCTTGGTTCTCCCTGGCTTGCCCTCTCCCCATTCTGTCTGCAGAGAAGAGTGTGAGGAATTAACTTTGAACTGGCAGATCTGCAACCAGTGGGCACCACCTGCAACTTCAGAAAGCTGGCTGCAGTAGGCATTGCATGAGACACACTGAGACTTAAACATATCTGCAAACATCATAGATATCTCTTATCAGATTGCCCAGCCAGCCACAGGTGGTTAACTGGGTGCTTACCTGCTATTTCCCTGCTAATGGACCACCATTTGTCCATCTTCAACGTCCAGGATTTCATTATTTGCTTAAGTGGCAGCCAGAACTCATATTAGGTCCAGTTATGAATGATTCGAAGTTACTGTTGGTCCTTTTTCGCTCTTTACTTGATACCCATTTACCTTCAGGCAAACAAAACAAGTTCTCAATTTTACAGCTTTGTGGAGTTCAGTGCTGAGCTGAGCTTGTCCACTGTCTTCTACAGAGAACCATTTCCTGGCTCCAACCCCTCATCTGTGCTTCAAGCAGAGCAGTTCTTCCATTCTTACACTTTTTTTTTTTATCTCATGGATGTTTATGAAGAATTAAAGGATGACTTAAGGGAAGAAGTCAACTGCAAGAATGTCTTTGAAATGCACCCATTCTATGCCAACACTGGGTTGGCAGATGAGTAAAATGACTTCCGGGTTGGTTATGAGTCTTGACCCATTAGTTTGGTGGGGGAGCCAGAATTAGAATCCAGACTTCCCACAGTCATCCTCCTGTCCATTTTAAAAATAGCACCCTGTACAAAATATTTTCTACCCTTGGGGCTTTAACATTTTGAAGGGAGTAGAAATGTAAGTTCAGATTCGGTGATAGAATTGATCAAACCCTATAAGCGAGCTTCAGTCATGAGCCATCAGGTGGAGAGTTCATGTGCGTATATATGCAACAGCAGCGTCACTTTTCCTGGAGATTAAAATTGCCACGTAGAAGCTGGCTTCTTTCTCTGTCCCTGAGCACCAGCAATCCTGGTGCTTCCTCCACCTCCTGCAGCTGGAGTCACAAGGTTTTGCTATGCTAGAGTCCCTGTTGTCTTCCATGAAAAGTTTAAATCAGAAGTAGCTTCTGTCTGCAGTGATTATTATGCCTTATGAGAAAATTCAGGGACATGCTCCTGAATGAATATGAGAGGGTATGAAGTTCTCCAGAACACTGAAGTTTGCACCGTATCAGATTGTACCAAGGATACGCAAAGCTTCTTTGAGATGTCCATAAAAATTTCCACCATCTAAATCTCATCTGAATTTCTTTTCTCATGGATTCTGCACAAACTCTCATTTCCCTTAGTGAAACCTCCATGAAACAATGTATTTCCACTCTTGGTGAGCAGTTCTAACAAGGCTGGCTGATTCCTACGTGTGGAAGACAAAGTACCAGTACAATGTAAACTAGATTTGCAGCCTACCTTGTAGAAATACTTTCTGCTTTCCTGAGAGATGGAGGTGTTCCTTATAATAGAGGAGGCAGTTAGAAAGGCATGAGCAGAACAATAGGCCAGGTACGGAATGTCACCAGAGCAGAAAGTTCCAGGTGCCTAGCAACAGGCAAAACTAGAGAAAACAACTATTATAGACTAGGACCTCACTCTTAGGGTGAAGTTTCCTCCCCTAGAATGTCATGAGTCATGTGGACCTCCTGGCCTTTCTTTTTAAAATTTTTATTTATTTATTTCAGAGATGAAAGGAGAGAGAGAGAGATAGAAACATCATTGATGAGAGAGAATTATTGATCAGCTGCCTACTGCATGCCTCACACAGGATCGAGCCCGCAACCCAGACATGTGCCCTGACCAGGAATCAAACCATGACCTCCTGGTTCATAGGTCAGCCCACAACCACTGAACCACGCCTGCCAGGTGACCCCCTGGCCTTTCATATCACTAGTCATGAGGTTTAGATCCCATTAGAGGAGGAGCAAGGGAGACAGAGAATAGCCTCATATGACTCCCACACAAGCCCTGCATGACCACTCCCTGAAGCATTAAGCCCTCAGGACAAGGAGGTTCTGACCTGCATCAAATGATCTTCGGAACAAAGCCTCCCATCTGTTGACCACAGAGACAGAGATTTGGTCAAACTAGAGATAACATCTAGGCCTCCATTGTGTTTCAGCTCCAGGCCCAGAAAAGCAGCAAACCCAGGCTAAGTGATGCCATGGCTGACATCAGAACCATTTGTAATGAATAATGACCCCCTTCGCCAGTGCCAACCACAACACTGAAAGGACACACTTGGAAAGCTGCTGAATATTCTGTTGAGATCCTCCCCTGAGACCTCCCCTAAAATCCCCATATTTGGAAAACAGATAAAAACCCTTAAGACAAAGGACCCAGTGTTTTTTCTCTCTCTCCCTCTATCTCCTGAGCCTTCTTTCTCAGGTGCAGCATACCATTGCTTTTTTCCTTCCTAGCTCCCAGGGCCCTTCTTTTGTCTCTGTAACTTGTTTCCTGAGTCCATACAGCCTAGCTTGCTCACTTCTTCTACTTCTGTGACTCTCTGAGTAAACTTGTATTAGAGTCATTGGCTCTGAATTCTTGCTTGGCCAAACTCAAAACTGAGGTCGAACTCCACCCTTAACACTTTGAAATTTTTGTTGTGCACATAATAATCTTTCAATATGTTTACATAATGCTCTGTTCATTTATAAAGCTTTATAAAATACATTATTTTATTGGATTCTCAAAACCAATGTGCCAGATAGTTGAAGAAGTTGGAGCCAGGATACTGAGAGTTAGAAAGGTGGAATCAATTTTCAGGACGGGAGCCTTTGTTTTCTGACTCTCCAACACCATACTTGCACATTTTGAGAACCAGTCACATGCTGGAGAACCTGGGAAAATGCTTGCCAGCAGTTAAGTGAAAGTTGTAGCTATTGCACTATGTGCACTGTCCAGCAGGAGGCAAAAGAGTTAAAGTCTGCTTTCCATTTTCCATACAACTTTTAAACAGCACTGCCTCAACCCCAGTACCTGTCTCTTATCACACAAGGGTCAGTTTCTGTCCACTTCAATACTACCTACCTGGTACTCCCAAGCTCCTACTTTATTAAATCTTGATTTTGAAGTAAAAGAATGGTACACACATTGGTGACAGACACTGATTTGTAATATTTGCATGATCTTCTCCTACCTTCATTCATTCATTCAAAAATATTTAATCAGCTTCTATAATATACTAGACACTGTGTAGCGGGGTGGAGATATAATGTGGAACAAAACAGACACAGTGTCTGCCCTCATGGAGCTTACATTCCTGGGGGTGAGGAAAGATATTTTATCACTCTAGACAATCAGGGTTTTGCTTGCAAGCAATAAATTCTAAACTTGGTTAAATTGAGCAAAAAGTAATTTTATAATTGCTCACAGAATCAATGGGAAACTTAATAATCAAGTTTTAAGTGCAGAAATGAACAAGATCTAAAGAATGCCAGGCGGTAGGGCAACACAGACAAGGTCCTGCTGCAAGGACAGTCTGGGTAATGCAGGCCACTGCCACTTCTGTCCTGGGCATTGGTGTTGTCATAGCCCCATTCTCAAGGCTGCCATCCTGAATAATTCCTCAACTATTCCTGTGTCTTTGTTTTTCTTTCTCAAGATTTAAAATCTTGAATAGGAATGTTAGGGTGTCCGCGTCTGCACTCTAGTTGCTAGCAGTGTGGAAAGGAGTATCTGAGCCTTTCACACCTATAGTGGGAGGCAAAGCTCATCCTTTCAACAGCACTCCCCTGTTATTTACCTCAAGCACTATGTTCTTTTGCAATTGTGAAAGACCATGTGAATCATGACGATAATTTAAAAGTATTACACTAAGGGCAACAGGATGTCACTGCAGTGCTTTAAGGTAGATGGTGATATGAGTCAGTTAACATTAAAAGGAAAAATTTCAGTGGTGTTATAGAAAATCTAAAACATAAACTTAACAGCAACATGCTTTTCACAAACATTTACAAATTTTGAATCATTAATATTTAAATTATAGTTGTTAATACATGCATGTTATACTAATTTGGGCTAAGTAATGGTAGATGCTATAATAATCCCCAACTCTCAGTGGCTTATTTATCTCTTATTCACATAAAGTACAATGCAAATGTTGCTGTTAGAAAGTTGTCCTCAGTACTGGTAAGGTCCTTAACCTGAGCCACCATCCTTTTCAACCTTGGGTTCTTTTGCTGGAACCTTGGTACAGAAAGTCCTCGGGTTACTTCGGACTCGATGTATGTCATTTCATGGTTACGTTGCCATCTCCCATTTATTTATTAAAAAAAAAAAAGTTCCGTCATTTCGACGTATGTACATACGTGTTTTATGGTTTTTATTATTTATTTACCACAAGTAAAGGTCAGGAATTGTTATCTTTCTTTTAATTTTTATTTTTTTATTTTTTTTACTGTTTCACTTCATTACTGCTGTGTAGTGCTTATGTAGGTGGGTCCAACTTCTGGCGCACCATAGGAACAGATCTCCGACATAACCCAAGGACCTACTGTCTATGGCCAGGAGCTAGGGAAAGAGAGGGGATTAATGATCATGTGATAAATGTTTCTGACCCAGGCCTAGAAATGCTTCTATTACTTCCTGTCACACTCCACTGGCTAGGACTCGGTCACATGGCCTTCCAATAGCAAAGGAGGCTGGGAAATGTAGTCTATGTGTCCGGGAAGTAGAGGGAACAGGTTTTAAAGCACATATAGCAGCCTGTGTGTGGCATACAAATAACTTAAAAAGTTATAAGCATGGAAGGCTTAAAACAACAACAACAAAATCAACTCCACTTCACCCTCCTAGTCCCTCCCCAGTCTTCTGAATTAACAACCTCCAGCTCTTCGAAAAGATGTGGCAGTGAGCATGGCCCTATACTTAGCTCTCTGCAACAACATACACACTGTGGAGCAGGAGAAATTCTACGTCTGAAATTTTAAACTAACTCTGGGTCAGGGATGCAGAGTTCAGTGAGCTATGTCCCCAGCCACCTGGGTGGTAGGATCCAGGGATCCCTAGCCCTACAGAGCAGGACTTCTCAGTTTGGGCACCATTCACATATTTAACTGGGTGAGACTTTGCCGTTGCGGGCTGTCCTGTGGACTGTTCAGCAGCATCCCTGGCCTCTATCCACTAGATGCCAGTAGTACTCCTCCCGCTAGTTGTGACAATCAGAAATGTCTTCTGATATTGCACATGTGCCCCAAGAATCCCTTCCAGAGAGGCTGAACCTGCGAGACCAAGAGGGGAAGGTGGATGTTGTTACTCTGAGCCTCAGATGATGACACCGCTGAACGTTAGGGAAGAATTCCCCTTAGCTGAAATTGTAGAGAAAGATGAGGTTGTGGAGGAATAACATTGATGGTATGCTTGGTGTGGAAGACCACGCCTTGTGCTTTACACCATCGTCGCATTTTAAGGTTATGGAGTCACTTTCTCCATGACTCCCTCCATCCTCCATGTCGCATCCCTGTCATATCTACTGGCCAGAAGCATGACAACACTGGAACAAAAGTTGGGAGTTGGAGGCTAGAGGGAGCTGGTGTCAACCTGATTTATCTGTTATAGCCCAAACCATCTTTGTTTTTAGTTGTTTTTTTGTTTGTTTGTTTTGGGGGTTTTTGTTTGTTCTGGAGTGCAGCCCCCTGGTGGATAAAGATTGACTCTGCATCTCTGTTTCAGCTGTCCTGTGGAGACAGAGACATGAAGGAAGAATTAAGAATGAAGACAAGTATATTGATCTCCCTCACCAATCTCCTCCAACCGATACTTCTTAATCACGGAGCAAACCGGAGTCCTGGTACACTGCTTTAATGAGCATCCGTTCTGTTTCTCAGTCCACATGATTGGAAGGGAAGCTAGCTCCCTGCTTCCCTACCTGGCTCCTCTTTGTGTTTCTGATTCATTTTCTCATATCGCATCTATATTTCATTTTATGTATACATGCATACATATATTTCCACATTTTTATATGTGTTTTGCTATAGCACTGGAGGTTTATTATTGTAGATCATCGTGAGGCACCTGAATATTTTGCAAGACAATGAGCCTCTGGAATCTCAGTATCCCAGGAACTAATTTTGTGTAGCAATAAGGGGGGGAAGGGCGAAAAAGAAAACAGCAACTATACATCTGGTTTCTAGACAGTATTAGGATGGCATAACTTGTTCCTGTCTGAGTAAATTCAGTGGATGTGTATTATACAGTGCCTGTTTAAAATGTGTAGCCAAATCAGAGTCATTCTTTAAATTGGAAACAAACCCCATGGCTTTTGCCACACTGAGTGTGTGCCTCCTATTTGCAACTCTGTTCAGGTGAAAGTGACCAACTCTTATCCCAAGAGGGTGGGCTGGCAGGAGAGCTCTTAGTGCACAGGCATACATTTCTTCCTCCTTCCAAATGATATTTTATAAAATTGTAAAGGAAACTGACACCCTAAAGTGGCTGGGTAATGCCATGTCATAAACTCTGTGCTCTTGTCTGGCGAGCAGGAGGAGGCTTGTGTTCTGAGCAGCAGGCTCCCAGGTCTGTTCCCAGGTCTGTTTCTGGTTTTGTGTCACCCAGGGGAAATCAGTACTTTCGTCAGGGCCTGGATTGCCCATCTCCAAAGTGTGGATACACACTCCCTCCCTCCTTTTCTTGGTCCCCAGCCGTACCTTGCATTATTGGGTATTCAGAAAAATAGACGAGCCAATGTTTATGAAACATTTCGAAACTCTAAGTAAAATCATCTTATGGAAGCTTAAATTGTTATCAACTGCATTGTTATCCTTATTGTTACAGTGTACATGCCGTTGCATATTTGCAAATTATATACAGTAATTACCTGAGTACGTACAACAATTCAAGTACCATCATTAGTACTTGACATTAATATTTCATAGCAACTTGCAGGGCAATAAATGGCACTGGGATTGTTCCCCTTAACACTTGATTGTTTGTTGGGGCTCAGGCTTTGTGAGACACTGTAATTAAGAGAATTTTAAGCCATATCTAATGCGGGCTTCCTAATCCCCGACATCCTCTCTCTGGCAATAGTCCTGTGCTCTAAGAAGGTCCCAGAATGCTAAAGTTGCCAGAAACATTTGAGCTTATCTCCTTTAAAGCTTCCATTTTGCAAATGAAGAAACCAAGGCTCAGAAAGATCAAGCGACTTTTCCCTATGCCACGTAGTTAGTGAAAATGTCAGAACTGGAACCATGTCTCTGAATTTCCTGTCTGATCCTCTTTCCATTGCCCTGCACTGCCTGGGAAAGGTGGAGAAGAAAAGAATGGGGTGGAAAGGCAGGTTGTTTGGCCTGCTTGTGAGATTCCTCCAGAGTGAGAGGTCCCCAATCTGTTGGGAGTTTAGCAGCCTTTCCCAAATGCACTCTAAAAGAGTCATTGAGGTTGACAAGAAAGATGGAGATCAAAACGTAGCCTGTGGATTAGAGATATCGAGGCGTGATTAGATGAATATGGGATGGGTTTTGCTAGTGAGCCGCGACATCATCTTCCAGCATGAAGTTGTACTCCTTGAAGTCCACCTCCTGTCTCTGAGAAGAAAGTGGGTGGCTCCATTTCCTGCCACCTTTACAACCGGAGTGTCAATGAAGACTGTCAATTCCTGGCACTTAGTTGGTGTTTTCAATAGGAGACACTCCAAAGTAAGCTGTTGATGATGGGGGAGGTGGTTATTTGGGTAGATTCCAGAGGAGGAGTATGGCAGCCACATCACTGCCTATGAAGCAATGATTCCTATTACTGTGTGGAAACACTTATGGTTGACAGGGATTCTCCAGGTGGTCCATGGGCCAGTCTTTCATCATATTAATATTTTCTTCACAATGCAGGGCTGTTCCTGGCAGGAACTAGTAATGTGCTGATAATGGTTAATGTGACTCAGACAATCCCAGTTTGATTTTCATTAGCAGCAGTGCATCCTCCCATTTTTTTCTGGTAAGGAATCCTTTTTTTGAGTGGGTCATCAGAGATCGCTCCTGCTTTAGCAGGCTAAGGTTTACACAGACAGACTGACTTTTGGTAGAGAGATCCATATTACGCCTAGGGACATGGAAGAGTTAATTATATAGGATAACCCTGAGGTTCAGTATAGTATTGAGCATACTAGACTGGAAGGCAAAGGACCACGAAACTCACACTGACTTAACCACCAAGGAGCTTTGGACCATAACCACTCACTTAACATTTCAGGGCCTCACCTTTCTATTCTGTGAAATGACAGGATTTACTTAAATCAATTCTAAAAACCCCTTCTAGGCATAACATTATAGGGACCTAAAGTGAATTAAAGATTGATGATATAATTAGGAGGAAGCTTCCCAGGATATGGAACTCCTGGATGATTTGATTGTGGTACTTCTGAAACACATAAATTACAGCAAATGACCCACGAATCAGAATTCTGAAATATCGAACTTCCAAGGTGTGAGATAACAGCTTTATTTTCATGCTGTTATCAAACCGCCCTTTTCCCAAAAATGACAAGCCGATTTTCAACCATAGGTATTGAGTAATGACATAGCGAAACATTGGCCATCATAGACTATATCAGTGTTTCTCACACCATGCTATGGAATGGTGGGCCATCAGAGAGAGGAACTGAGGCACAGACTTGCTGACATAGGTGTTTGGTGGTAAACTATCGCTTAAAAACACTCTACTTGGGCTAGGTGGAGGTGGGCAAAGGCGGGATGCCGGATATGTGTAATAGTGTCAACAATAAAAAAAAACCTACTTGAAAATTCATAAAGCTGATTTTCAGTGACTAGTGGGATCCATCCTATCTTTTTCATTACCTCATTTCACACACATAAGCGTGCACACACACACACACACACACACACAGTGGGGTAGCTCTTTGATCTGCTATGACCTTGATGGAGAATTTGCCCCTTATGAATTCATGAATTGGAGCCACACTGTACTTTTTTGTTTCCACATAGAATTGGTAGAGGGTTTCCCTTACTGCCCAACGCAGCTACCAGGAAGGTTCCATTGTGTGTGCCTCCAGCCCTGAGGTCTGAGGAGTTAAAGCAGTTTAGTGGGGAGATGTCGAGAAACCTCTCTCCTTTCTGCAAAGCCATCTTAATCATGCCTGCCTCTTTTCTTCGGGTTGATTTACATAGCAGTGTGACATTTCATCATTAAGGAAGCAGGTCCCAATCTTCTGTGTCTTTTTCTTGGCTCGTCTGGCAAGCAATTCTCTTTTGCAAGCTATGAAATCCTTAAGGAGGACTTCCTGGCAAGGGAAAAATCCTCAGTCATCCAACAGTCTCTCACTTTTCTATTTTAAATCTTGGCCATGCACATATGGTTGGGCATGTGTGTCTAAAAATTTCTTCCACATTGACTAACTTGAGCTATTTAATAGATGGTGCTGGCCGTCGGCCTCTTCAGCGAATCCTGTGATGCTCATCTCCCTCCCTTGGGAGGCAGAAGACCGCCTCATGCATTTGCCTTTGTGCTTTCCTTGTAATATCCTTCTATGGCCTCGATGAAGCATGAGAGTTAAAGCTCGCTTCTCTGCTCATTGTCCTGCAATTAGCATTGTCTCTGCTCTCCTACCTCCAGCAGAAAAGAGATCCCCAAATGTCTCGGTTAATGTTCCAGCAAGTGCACTTTCCTTAGTGCTTTCCCAGGGATGTTCTATCCCATTTCTAAGGACAGAAGAGCTTGAGGACATGTCTACTCTATGCTCTCGAAGGCCCAATGGTATATGTGTGTGTGAATTTAATGCATCTCAACCTTCACTTTCTTCCAAAACTTGGAATCTCTTCTCTCTAACAGTCCCAAGCACAGACCAGGGTCCTATTAGGTCCTCAGAATTGATGGTTGAAGTGAATTCATGATGGGTTCTGGCAACTTTGCTCCTTCTCCCAGGTTGTGAGGAATGGGGCCACAGGGACAGAGAGGAATGGCAGAGGCATGCACCCGGAGCTGATCCCCACCGTGCCTCCTCCGAGCACGCAGCCCAAACGCCCATGGTTTCTCTCCTCAGCAATTTAGCAACTCCGAGAAGCTGAGAAAATGGTACCCCGTGATCCAAAAGAATGACTAATCTGCCAGAAGGCGAATGTTCCGTCTTCCCAGAGGAGACTGTTCCTAAGAAGACAAAGAGCAACAATAACAATAACAACAACGAAATAACAATAATAGCATGGGGGACGAGCTGTAGATTAATACACAGACGTTTAGGAGCTCCCAGAATTACCCCCTCCCCCCACCTCCCCGGGAATTGCGTTTTGTCTCATTGTGTGCCTGGACTGTTTACAGTGTCTGAAAGCTCCGTGCTGCTCTAAGAGTGGTGATATTATCCTCCCAGAAATTTCATTTTTTGTTGAATGTTAAATGTGTCCCCTGAAGTTTATCACAAACAGCATGAAGGAATAAAACTCCACGTGGCTGGTATTCAGTAGACTTCATCCCCATCAAAATGGCAAGCCCTTAAGTAAAAAAAAAAAAAAGTCTGAAGGGTTGTGATAGATGGGGGTACTGGGCTTATCTTCTTGGAGGGGTGCCTTGGCAAAGTGCATGGTTTCAAACTTTATATAAAAATGATGCTGCCGCAGTAAGTGGGAAGAACATGTTGTCATTTTTGGACTCCAGACAAAGGCAAGAGTAAACAGCATTAAAATGGAATCTCTATTTTTAACTTACCTTTCTCTTTCTAGAAATGTCATCAAAATCAGATGACGCATAATACTACATATCTTCTAAGGATGTAGCAACCTCCCAGCATAATCCACAACATCATTACTTTCCCAATTGCTAGTCAGATATATAAGGTCTGAAGGCACCACCAACCTTCATTTTGATTCTAAGAACTCAACTTGGTTAGAAATTGTCAATGAAACGCCATAATGCATTTAATGGCTCTTGCTTTGGTTGGCATCTCTGGGATGAAGATATTTAAGTGTCATGGCCCCTTCTTCTCCTTTATCTCATTACATTTCCCCACTCTTTGGGCAGCGTTTTCTCTTTTTTTGAGTCTCTTGCTTTGCTTTTGTTTTTTACTTTCTTAATTCGGAAGTGCCACATAACATCAGAGCACAGGGCATTTAAAAGTGTAAGAGCAACTGCAGAGAGGACTTGGGGAGATGCTGCCCAGGAGTTCCTTCTGCTGCTCTGCTCTTCCTCGGAGACTGAGACAAGGGGACACAGGGTGGAGGAGTCCCAGACACCCTCTGAGGCAGCTCGGCTGGTCCTTCTGAAGGACGGGGGCTGCAGAAAAGGAACAAACACCCCTACAGAATCATTCTGAGGGTGTTCAGACCCTTCCAGGTTAATACCTAGGCCTTGCATGGCCCTCACTCTCTACTGGGCCCTGTTGTAAGGGCTTTAGACCTGTTACCTCTTTACACCTTGCAACAATGGCAGAAGACAGGAACTATTCTTCTATTTTAGGAAACTGAGGCAGAGAGTGGCTGTGGGAACTTGATAGGACACAGAGCAGTGAGGCCATCTGGCACCAGAGACCAAACTCCTCCCTGCTCTGCTCTGCTGACCCCATTTTATCTATGGAGGAAGCTTGGAAGTTCAATGTTAAATGTACTATGCTTTGACTACCAAGCCCACAGGCCATCTTTCCATTGTAGTGCAAGCAACTTAATTTTTATTTTTCCTTGTTTGCATTGATCCTCTCTGGTCACTTCCCAAGACCAGCTCGGGGCCAATATTTTTATTTTTTAACACTTGCCTAGCAGTACAAAGATGCAACTTCCCAGCCCTAGAAAAGTTCTGTCTGTAAGCATACACTGGAAGTAAATGGGTGATCTTATGTCATTAATAGTCCTATGACTCTGGCGCCATCCATCTCAGGTGGCTGGAAATAATCTGAAATCAGACTGACATCCCCCTCATTGTGTGTCAATTCAGTCATATGCAGTATACCAGGGAACATAAAGATAGAATACAATGTTGCTAATTTGGGGCTTTTATTTTTGGGAAATTAATTTTTTTCTAGAAAGAGAAAGTGACTAATAGTCACTCCTCTAATACATATGTATTGATCCTTACTGTGCATCTAGAACTATGCTAAACGAGGCAGGGAACATGATGATACATAAATAAGGGTCCCTCCTTTGGGGGATTATAGACTAATAGAGAGAGAGAGGATGGAAAATGAAAGCCTACAAAATAAAGAAAAATGAAAGTCATAAGAAAGTAAATACAGTAAGTATTACACCTGATTTAAACACAAATTCCTCTGAATTTGAAAGGAAGGGACAGAGAGAAGGAGAAGCTAAAATTTATTACGGAACTACACTGTTTCAGATGCTTTCTTAAGTGTTTTTGATCTAATTATTGAAATAGCCTTGAAAGGCAGATGTGATTATTTCTTTATTTTGCAAAGACTTTAACTCATCCAAAAGGATAGTTACCCTGCCAGAGGGTGAACAGTTTGTCTTCCCTGGGACTCTCACCATGGCTCACCTAAATATTTGGTGGTAGATTTAAATTTTTGAAGCCAGATCTCAGGTTAGAGTGGTCAGGGAAGGCTTCATGGAGAAAGTGTACTTGAGCTGATCAAGATTGAGAGCATATGGGCCAGAAGAAGTTATGGTGATTCCTGGCAGGAATCAGCATAAGTAATGTGGTGTTAAAAAGACTCTAAACACACATTGAGCCAGAGAAAACTTAATAGTACTAGAACATTGATTTAGGGGAAGAGTTGGAGATAATGTTAGAAGGAGGCATGAAGCTAGGTTTGCATCAGTATTAACTTATTATGGTGAAAGAAACCACCATACTCACACAGTCACTAATCTTTCAATCATACTGCTACATTCAATCTGGAATGCAGCACCAATAATATTTTACATTGGATTTATTAAAATTTGTTTTCATAACAAGATATATGGGTTACATAGGAAATCATCTCTTTTCCTTCATGTTATCATTCATTGAATTGCTCTTTGGTGAAAATAAGCTGTGCCAACCCCAATGTGGGCCTTATCCTCTTTACCATTCTGGTCATCATTTGATTTGCCTGAATAGGTCAAGTAAAGGCATCCCTGTGGATCCAGATATAGGGGCCGCATTCTGCCGGGACTGGAAATGGAGGGTGGTGACTGCACAGTCTTCTCTCTGGGACACACATAACTTTCTGAAAATCCTCTCGCATTCTAAAATATTCAGGGTGCTTTTGTTGTTCTCACCATAAAAAAAAATAATCATCATGAAAGTATTATCATGTTTACTTTAAAGCAACTCTTTTCTACATTTTAATTAAAAGTTGTAATTCACCATCTTTTGACCAAGTTATCTTAAATCTTCATCTTATTGGTAATGGGTATTGGGCAGATTCAAGAGAGAAATGCAAGTGTTACTTAATGCAAACAGTAAAATCTCGGCATTTGTAGAGATACGGTTCTGTTCATTTCATGGGCTGTGCTAACTCTGCCTTTTTAATTAGAAATATCCTCCTGCTTATGCAGGAATCCTGGGAAAGGGGTATTGTCTTATTCATTATGTATTCCACGAGAATTGCAAGCGGACAAAACCAGGCATAATATGATGACTGTTGTGTTATTAAAGCACTTTAATAAGGTTACTCCCTCAGTAGAGTGAGCTTTTCAAATACCCATTTCTTTTTCAAGAGGTGAGTTACATGGAGCAGGATGCTGGGTGCTCCTCTGGGTATATGCAAGGCCCCCTTTCTGTATGTTTTTTACGGATTTCTATGGGTGTACTCCCAGGACTAGTGCCTCTGCCTTTTTAGTCCCCTGTCCTACCTTAGGGAGTGATGTCCTAGAAAGCCTTGGAATTTCTATTTTAGTTCTATAGTATATTAAGAGGAAATAGTTTAAAATAATGATATATGGGGGAAAGGTCTGTAAACAAAGATTCACTCCAGGTGGGGCATTTCTATGCAATGCTGCCCTGCTATTTTTTACCCCTCTGTGCTCAACCCCCACCAACTAATCACATCGGTTAAGATTTCAATCTGTAATAGTTTTCATTAAAAATAAAATCTTTAATGGTACGAAAAATGTCTTTTAAGAAAGAAAATGGAAGTAGTGAAGAAAGGTGGGAGGCAGGAAAGGAGAGGGAGAAGAAAGGGAGGGAGGATGAAAGGCAGAGAAAGAGGGGAAGGAAGGAGAAAAGGAAGATTTTTTTTTTTAAAAAGGGGGCCCGCACAATTGCAGCAGAGCAAAGACTTATCTATATGCATTACTTTGATTTCAAATTATTTTTAGCATGGCTTTTATTGTACTCATTGTTACATACATAAATCTTTAAAGTAATACGTTTTGTAAGAAATGGTCATAAAAATTTACAGCCAGTAACTTTTCCCCTGTCCCTTACAATGATATTCTACTAAAACCATTAAATGGTTCTCATTAATGCCCTTTAAATGATTGTGTAATGACCCACAATCGCTTGTAAGTGAACAACCATTAAAGAATTACCAGTTCTTAGCATGCTTTTAAGTACAGCTTAAATACATGGGAGGTAACATATAATATATTAGAAAAAGTATTAAATTTGAAATAGTAAAAACACGATCATCACAAAAGAATGAATAGGTGTGCAACTCTACCCTGCAATGACCACGGTTCCTACTGAACACGTTATTACAGTAGATTTTATGGCATTTGTTCTTTTCCTGTATTGAATCTCTTCCTTTTTTTTCTGGGATTAAAAGTAATAATAATAATAAAACCCTGCCACAACAGGAGTGAGAGTGCATATAAAAGCAAATGGGAAAAATAATGAAAGCCATGCATAGCAGACAGCAACCCACCTGAACAAAAAGTGCACCGTCCAACCCGAGGTGGTTTCTACAGGAGGGGCAAATATTCCTTTTTCCTTCACCATATAGATGTTAGGCACAGGCTAGTCTAAGCACTTGGATGATTGCATTTTTTTACGTATCAAAGTATTCCACATGGGAATATGGTCAAAGATAGTAAAATAGAATAACTCTTACTGAACGTGGAAGGTCAGATTAATCTCTTGCTATTCCAGGCATGTTTTGTCAGAAGCCAACCCACCCATGTAGAGTTGGGCAGTTGATTTGTCCTAAATTACAAAAATCAAATAAAGAGTTTGTTGGCATTTGTTTTTTAAATTCTTTCACTCCCAACAGACCTTGTTTATACTCAAGTGCCATTTTGGTGATGCGGCCATAGGACCAGGGCCACGAGAATCATATCACCAGGCAGAGCAAGGTACAGGGTGAGTAGAGTTACACCAGGGACAAGAGAAAATCCAATGCAGTAATTTATTTATTCATCAGGAGTCATCAGAGGGATGGGTACAATGGCAGGAGCAATTTGGGGTCAGATGACACAGCTACATACTCTTCTTGTGTCATTTAGAAACTCAAGATCCACATTGGATTCCCCAACTGGCATCCTGTTGGCCGCTCTGATTGGAGAGACAGTCGTTTATTTGTTCTCCAGCAAACTCTCTTTATCTTTGCATATATAACCTTTTTTTTTTTCTATTGCTTCCTTCTGATGTAGTGAGCCAGTGGCAGGGAAGCAATTGATCAGAATTATTTCTCTGTGTCATGAAAGTCTCATCTTAGCTCTCACTTCCTCTGGGGACCCTTCCCTAATCCCACACAACTGTTCTCATAATGGTTATCGAATGTTAATATAGCCACATACGATCTGGGAGGGCAGGAATTATGTCGGTTCTGTTCATGCCTGGATGCCTCTTCCCTAGCACAGTACCTCACAATGCAGGGTCTTAAGGAGGGGGTCAACAGGATAAAAAGGGGGATCTCTGTAATACAACAATAAAGATAAATTTAAAAATATATATATATATATATATATATATATATATATATATATATATATAATATATCAGGTTATAACACTTACCCATAAATGTTGCATAAATAAGTTCTGTTGGCCAACTAAAGCTGGATAATTCTATATAGATTACTATTCAAAAACACAACAGTGTTGGAAATCTACAAAATTATCACCAGAAAGTAGAAAGTTGGGCCTGTCAGGACTGAAATGAATCCCCGTCATTCCCCAGTCTCTCCTTTCTGTGCTGCTCCCTCTTCCATGTTTGCCCTCTCAGTCTCCACCCTCTTTCAAATGACTGTGCTTCTATTATTCATATCATTTTCTCCCATGCCACAAAGCTCCATCTCCTCCAAAAGTTGCTCCCACTTTACCCCAGCCCATGGATGTCTTTGCATGTTGCAACTTTGTCATATCAGTTAAAAGGGGACGTTTTCTTTTCTATGACAGCCGTTCTGAGCATTGGTGGGTTTGTGGGCAGCATCTCCTTGGTACCCCCCGATCCTGAGAGTGGTACGAGAAAGTGGTGTGGAGAGAGAAGGCTTGGGCTAACTTGAAGGCTGAGCTAGGGTAACGCATTTTCCTTAATTGATTCATAAAACAAGTCCAGCATAGAAACAAAGATGAAAACAGACAACCAAAACAAGCCCTTTATCCTCCCAATAACTTCTTAGCTCCATCTCAGCTGGTAGTCTCTTTCATAGTCAGGGACCTTGCTCTTCTCCGACTGTGAGGACACATCCAACTCTGAGCCCCTTCCCGGTGTGCCTGGCAGTGGCTGCCATACTGTGTGTTATTTAGGAAGCTCCATTTGGCTCCATGCTCTGCAAAGGAGAGGAGCATATGGCCTTGACTGTTAAAAATATTCATGAGTCACGTTGCCCAGTACTGAAGTACAGCCACCTCAAGGGCAATTCTCCAACAGCTCATATTGGTTTACACCATGGAATGAAGAGCAGATGAAGTTCCAGGAGGTATTCAGAGGAGACAGAATGCAGTGACGCAAGTTAGAACCTGGTCAGTATGCTGGGCTGCACGGCCCTTCTGGAAGGAAGCATGGAGTGTTGGGAGAATATCAAAGTGAGGGATCCCACTCTCTGGCTCCATTTAAAGACCCAGTGTACTGCTAAACCCTTCTCTAGAAAGACCTGGAGTAGACCTGGAGGCAAGGGTTGCTATATTCATTGACACCCCGGAGACTTCCCTTTTCTGTCCATGACCATGAGGAACTCACCTTGCTTCATGGCATTTGTTTGTTCCAGAATACCACATGCTCCTAGCAGAAGATTCTTCTAGGCACAAGTGTTCATGATTTTAAGAAAAGGTCTTTACTTTTAGGAAACTTACGAAAAAGTTTAGATTGTGGATTTTTGTTATTGTTTTGGTGATTGTTTTTATTGTAAAGTTTCTGAACGTTTCTGTGGAAGTGGCCCTAAGTATGTTTGGCTTCTGGGGACATGTTATGTGTTTTGTCAAAGTGTTCAATAAGCACAGTTACAACAAATAGGGTTGGGGGATAAATGTCTTAGCTGTCAGATGGTCTAAGAGTAGACTATAATAGATTCATGATTTAGAATACAATGTACTATTTGCCCTTTGTACTTCTTTCTATTATAAATTAATCATTAGAGGGTTCTCTCTGAAACACTTCCCCCTCCACCCCCACTGTGTATCCTGTTTCAACCTTCCCCTTGCCGGCAACTGCACCTGACTATAATTTGGGGAACACAAATTGTAGTGGTTCAGCACTTTGTGACTCCTCTAATAAGTTAATGTCACTCCCATCTTTTGGCACAATTCAATTCAGAACGGCTGCACTGTATCATTAATGCATTAAAAAAATGTTGTGTTTTTAGACTGAATACCTGGAATTAGTTGGGAGCCTGATGATCCAAAACAGACTTTTTTACAGTGCTTGGGAGCCCCAAGGAAGCAATTCTTGTTTAAGCATCTGCGTTATGAGAGAAGCCCATGTACTTCAAAGGTCTGTGCAGGATGCTCAAAATAGGCACCTTGCCAAACAGAAATTGAAACACATATACATACTACACTATTTGCCTTACAGAAATTAATTTTCAGCCAGCGGCACCTCGGATTATTTAATATTTATCTTTAGCTGCAGGAAGAAGAATCTATTACTTTATGAGTTGATTTTATTATTTTACCTGAATGTTTCGGTCAGTCTTTCCAGTAAAAGACACTTATGGTCTCTCCTATGACCTGCCTATCACCCTCTTTTTAAATTAGTATTCTTATTGAAGGATTCAGAAGCCATGGGAAGATTCATTTTTAAATCACTTGATTTCCCCAGTCGGTTCCCTGGGAAGAAATGATCAGATCCGTGCAGTGATGTGAGAAAAGGTCCCGGATCCGTTGAATGGCCTCGGGGGTGGTAATAGGTGTCACAGGAACAGGTTTAGATCACAGGCGAAGAAACTGAGTTCTAAAACCGCTCTCCACCTCTGTGACCTGGGAGAGCTCCCTTAACTTTTCCAGTGCCTCCCCCTCATCATCTGTTCCTAATTAGTTTAGAGTCAACAGTCCCTCCGCGGCTCTCTCCCCCAGCGATGTGTCATTCTGAAATGCCACCAAGGTCCGACAGTTCCTCCTTCTGTTGCTGAAATTCCAGAGAGTTGTGTGCTATGTTGATTGTTGGCACCCGTGAAATTAAAGCACCAAGAAAGGAATTTGTCAGTGTGGTGAATACCAAAATGACTGATAGAGTATCAGGGGGACTTGAGTGTATAAAAAGCCACAATATTGCAAAGTACCTTGTAGATGGGAACTGTTAAATATCAATGGACCATTGCTGTGTCTGCTGCATCAGCACTTCCCTGTGACCACAGTGAGAGAGATGCTAAAATGTCATTTCATGGACCACATTATGTGCTGCTTACAATGAATATTCTGGCCATGGTTTATTACATTTTTGATAAATTGTAACTTCTTGGGCCCAAATTTGGTTAGCTTATCTCTAGTGCCATTTAAATATCTTGACGTAAAAGACTGAATTTGCCCCAAAGATTTAATCATCATTCAGCAGCGGTCTGTAACCATGTGGTACTAATTTAAATTACTGTAGCAATGGACAAGTCTCTATCCAGAAATTAATAAATGCAATTTATAAGGAATGTTAAGTAACAACTAACAATTTAATGCTTTGTGAGTTTCAGCCAAACTGATTAAATAATTAAAACAGATTTCTAGGGATAGGGGAAGAGATTTTACCATAAAAGAGATAAACAGTTTGGGAATTGCATGCATTCTTTTAGACATTTAAGATAATTAAATCCAAAACCTATGTTAAAATAACACTAAAGGTCTGGTTTAAATCAGTAGTGGGAATTGCTAAGTTAAGAGTTGAACACCATCCTCATGTCTGCCCCCTTGTTTTAAATAAGGCATTTGGGGACTCTAAGAGCACTGGGTCAGTTTATAGAGCAAGCTATTGGTGGAGCAATATTGGTCTCAAGCACAATTGGATGTATTCAATAGCACTTCCTTCTTACCATGATGTTTTTAGGCTTTTACTAAGCTTAACTGGATGTTGAGAATCTCTCAGAGTTTTTGTAAAAACCTAAAGCTTTCTTATACATGATTTTCAGACTCTTATTTATTTAAAAAAAGGAATTGAGAGATCATAGCTGTTTTGATTTAATGTGCAATAAGTGTAATACCTACATTTATGGGCTTAGAAGAATTCATTTTTGCAACCTATCGAGAAGGGCTTGTATATGTACACTATAGGTACGTCTCTGTGATACAAAGATTAATAAAGCATCAAAGCATTCTATTTTCTGATGAATAATTTTATAGGCAGCAAAAGCAGATGGGTAGCCCCGTTGAAAGAAATGACCATGGGTTACAAATAGGATGTATTCCTTTTAGGGATATTTTTTAATGACTTGCACAAATGCCTTGAAAAGTGTCCACCAACCATCCTTTAAATTGTATCTGCAGCCCAGCAACCCTGGTGAAGAAAGACCAACTAGCTAACCCTTTGTGCCAGAGCCTCCCACCTTAACTGTGTGAATGCTGGATGGTGGTCTCCACAGGAAGGAGTGGAAATGTGGAAGTGGTTTGAACTGGCCAGCTGTTTGGGGGTTAGGTCGATGCAAACAGAATGTTCTGCTCGATAGGTTTAAAATTCATTATCTTCCTAATTGAACATATCATACTTTCCTCAAAATGTACTTTTCTCTCAGAGGGAAGGCAAGGGAAGGTGGGAAGGTAGGATGAGATCAACCAAAGACCTTGCATGCATAACCCATGGACACAGCCAGTAGGGTGGTGAAGGCCTGGGGGAGGGGTTGGAGGTGAGCTAGAAGGAGTCAATGGGGGGTGGGGGCAAAGGGGACATATGTAATGCTTTCAACAATAAAGATTAAAAATAATAATAAAATAAAAATAAGAAAGAAACAAAAGTACTTTTCTTCATATGATAACTAATTATCCTGGTTTGCCTGGGACTGAAAGGCTTCCTGGAATGCAGAATTGTTAGTGCTGAAATTGGGGAAGTCCCAGGCAAACCTGGATGAGTTGTGCATCTTACCTTTTAACTTCTCTTACTTTCTTTATCTTGATGAATCACACTGTCACCGATTCAATCATTCTGGACTTTTCTACTTATTTTTCCACATTCAAACTCCCACTGAGTGCCATCAAGTATTTTATTCCTGCCTCTTCTCCAGACTCTCTGTTATTGTCTTGGCTCAAGCATTACCCTGGTCTTGCCCCAACTATAGCAGCTACTGCTGGACTTGCTCTTACCCCAATATCCCTATGATTCAGCTTCCAGTGATATTTAAAATGCCTATTCACTTTGTTAAGCCTTCAGTGTTACTAATTACATAAAAGCCAAATGTATGTACATGGGAAGAGGGGAGGGCCTTCCAACAGCTGGTTCCCATAAAAATCTCCAGGCTCACCTCCATCCATATCCTTCTTCAACTCTGTTCTCTAGCCAATTAGACCCACTTGGAGTTTCACAGAGGCAGAATACTAATTCACATTTGTACACCTTTGGCTGTAATATGCCCTTCCCAGCCCCCTTTAATCTGGCCAGCAACTAACTATTTTTCAAAACCCAGTCCTAGCAGCCCATTCCTTTAGGAAATCCTTCCTGCCCCCTCCACTAATTGACCACCGCTAATTCTGTGCTAGACTGTGCTTTATATACTCATCATGTTACAGTTTATGTCTTTGTTAATTGTCTGTTCTAGATTATGTACTCTTTTAGTGAAGAGGACCTGATTTATTAATATTTATTTCCAGGTTTCAGTGTCCAGTCGGACACAGAGCAGACGCTGGAATGTTGGTGGAATGGATGCAGAATCTCTCTCCGTGCATCACTGGCACAAAGACAGCAGAGCAATGTGTGTGGTGAGTCTCCAAGCACTTTAACAATGCCCTTCTCATAGCACCTGGTTGGAACTTGTAGTTATTTACTTGTTCATCATGTTACTATTGTATCATCTATTGGCTCATAGAGAATTTCTAAATGTAGATTTTATGTCCACTTTAGATCATTGTTTTCTTATGCTATATAAGTTTTGATTCAGATCTAGACAAATGTTGACTGCCTAGCCAACACTCATCTCTCTGCCCCACCCCAGGCCATTATTCTTCCAAAAGAAACCTGTTTAGTTCACATTCCCCTCTCCTCTGTGGGATCATGTACTTCTGAAAAGGTTGCTTCTGTTCCCACGGGGGTGGCTTCTGATTAGCCCAAAGCAATTACAGTGGCCCCGTTCCCTATCAGTCCATAAGGAGGGCTAGAAGTTCGGGCTTGTGACGCAATTCTGGCCAATGAAATGTAAGACAATTCTGTTGGGGGTCTTTGGGAAATGTTCATTCTTACAACAAAGGTACTGAGGAAGAAATGGTCTCATTATCTAGATGTCATCCTATTTATATGTGACACCTTAAACTCCTACTCTAGTCATATTGTGACATTGAGGGCGGTCAACCTTTTGATGAAGCCTAACTCTGAGACCAGCATGGCAGAAAAGTAGAAGGAATCTAATTCTTTTTTAAATATATATATATATATATATATATATATATATATATATATATATATAGTTGATAGTATTACAGATATCTATCATTCCCCCCCTTACCCCCTTTCTCTCAGTCTCTACCCACCCTTCAGGTCTTCACCCTATTGCCCGTGTCCATGGACTATGATATAAATATGTAAATTCTCTTCTCGTTCCCCCATTTCCACATCGAGGTATGTCAGTCTGTTCCGTGCCTCCATGCAGAACCTAATTCTTGATGTCATTATGGAGTCTCTGATTCTGTCCCAGCTAGAGTCCCCAACTTCCCTCTTCTAGACCTGTAATTATATTACATGTGGCTAACAGTCTCATAACGGACACAGACAAGTTTAGCATTGTAATCTGAGAAGGATGAGGCCATTTTTTAAATACATACCATATGGTATGTCAAAGGGAAGGATGAAAATGCTTAAGGTATTCTTGGAATAGAAGCAGAAGCCAAAATGACCACTTGAGAAGATTCAAATTCTACCATTCATTCAATACCTATGTTAATGAATCAATCACTGAATGAAGATTCTGTTGGAGAAATTGTACTTAAGTGCTTGTAAGGAACACAAACTCTAAGCAGTTGCAGCCGTTCTCTATATGAGCTAATGGTCTCATTAGTGAGTTGGGGCAATGACCTAAATGACTATATAATAAAAAGAAAGTAATAGATATTATAGCAGTGATAAGGATCTCACATTTATTGAACAATTACTACTCATCAGGCACTGTCCTAAAGACTTTTATTTACATCAGCTATATTTCTCTCTCAAATATTTTCCTCACAGAACACATCAACGTCTAAAAATATTTACATAAATCTCCCTCATTTGAAAAGCGAGATAGCGAGAAAGAAAGAAAACCACGCTTTCCTGACATTGCTTTCCTCTCTAGATAAAATCTTAGCCCTAACCGGTTTGGCTCCGTGGAAAGAGCGTCAGCCTGCGGACTGCAAGGTCTCAGGTTTGATTCTGGCCAAGGGCATGTACCTTGGTTGTGGGCACATCCCCAGTAGGAGGTGTGCAGGAGGCAGCTGATCAATGTTCCTTTCTCATCAATGTTTCTAACTCTCTCTCTCTCTCCCTTTCTCTCTGTGAAAAATCAATAAAATATATTTTTAAAAAAAGATAAAATCTTATTTCCCTTTACAGACTTATAAACTTCAACAAGTTTTTTAAATTAATGAACTTTATTTCTTAGAAGAGTTTTAAGTTCACAACAAGACTGAGCAGAACATATTGAGATTTCCCATCTATCCCCTGTCTCCACACACACATAACCTCCCCTACTAATGACAGCCCCCACCACAGTGGTACATTTGTTATAATCAACAAAACATCATTATTCCCCAAAGTCCATCACTTACATTAGAGCCCCTCTTGGTGGTGTACATTTCTGAGTTTGTACAAATGTAGAATGACAAATATCTGCCATTGTAGTGTCATACAGAACAGTGTCACTGCCCTAAAAGTCTCCTGTGCTCTGCCTACTCACCCTTCTTCCCCCCTCACCAAGTTTTTTTTTTAAATAAATAAAAGCCTTTTAAATAAAAAGGTTTCTTCTAGGAGCCTTTGAATTTTCACATCATATTCACCTTTTGATCACCTGCATTTATTTTCATTCCCCTCATTTTTCTGAAACTGCCCTGAAAAATGTCATCGTTGACCATATTGACAATTCAGTGCCTATACCCTTGCTACTAACCTCTTTTTTCCTCCCGTCAGCCGCGCCGTCATCTATCTATCCAGTTTACCTAAGCCAGAAAGCTCAAGCCCACACTTGGCTCTCGCCTCTCTTTCTCTCACTTGTTAATTCTGTTTCCAAGATTTTTATTGCATAACCTTCTCCTGAAAGAAATGCAGCTTTTCTTGCCTTACCTTAGGCTTCCATCACCACTACTTGGCACCACTGCAAAAACCTCCCAGCTTATTCTCATGCCAACCTACACCCTGTCAGGGTAACTTTCTAAAACACCATTCTCTTCCTGGAAATGCTTGAAATGTTTCAGTAGTGCCTCTTTCCTGCAGAATAGCGTCTAAACTCCTCAGGTTGCCCCTAAAGGTCTTCACAATCCTGTAAAGGTGTTACCTTCCCTGGGTCATCTCTAGCCACTCCTCCGTGCTCTCTTCTACCTACATGGAAGCAGTCTGTGGCCTGAGCAGGTGCATGTTCATGGCTCCAGGGACATTGCCTAGTCTCTTCTCTCTGTATGGAATACCCTCTCTTCCTCATACAGGTAATGAGGCATATTGCAAATGTTTCCTGCTTTCCTGTTGATCTTTACACAGGACTTTTAACATCTCTCACATGAACACTATTTTGCTATGTTGTCGATTTGTCTATGTGCCTGGTCCTTTCTCTTAAATGTGAGCTTTTGAGACAAGGGACTCTGCTTCATTCTGTCTCATTCATCAATGGTTCTAGTGCTTGGTACAATGTCTAGGACTTAAGAAATGTGTGTTGAATTAAGGTAATTATGATGGTGTGAACAGAGTGTGATGGGAGCTCTGAGAAGGAGCAATTGGAAGGGTAGTTTTATTGATTCATTTATTCAACAGATATTTTCAGAATACCTACTGGGCCAGGTACTCTTTGAGGCACTGAACATAACAATGAACAAATAGAAGAGTATCTTTCCCTCATGGGACATAATATTCTATCCTCATGGGAGAAGACAGATACAGTGAGTTTGGCAGAGGGCCAGGACCAGGAATGAATGAAAAGACAAGATAGATAAAGGACATAGGGAGTGTTTAGGGCTACTGGACAGTCTGTGACCTACCCAAAGGCATTTATTTAAACTCACATTAAAATAACAGTAAGAGAAGTTTCATGTGACCTGACCCACTGAACATATTTGGGGGCCATATTTGGCCACTTGACTATCTCTTTAAGGTCCTTGGTGCAGAGACATGTCTATTCCAGATTCTGGCCCTTGAAAAAGCAGGGAGAGGCAATAGATCCCTGAACCCTGGCAGAATTCTCCAGTCTATCTTGATCACAGTGCCTCATTTTGTCATATCCTCTTTATCCTGTGCTCATAGCTTTATGATTTATCAGCAGCCAAAAGTTGTCCTAAGAAAATGGTCCATTCTTATTCTTTGGGAAAAAATACCCTGTGCTTGGGAATCAAAGGCTCAGCAATGAGTGTGCAAAGGGTAAAAAAAACTATATGCAGGTGCCGTCAGACTAGGTTCAGAAGTTTGGTGTGTTAAAAATATCTCCTGCAATCATCCTTTTAAGGGAATAGGAGAACGAAAAAGCATGCCATTAATATGTGTAGGAGTGACTAGGTGGCAGAAAAATAAAATCATAATATTTTAAAGTTGAAGAGATACTTAAAGATAATTCTAGATTAACTCATTTTACAGGCAAGAAAAGTCAAGCTAGGAACTAGTAACTTACCAGAAGTCATGCACCTGAATATATTAAAATAGCATTGATAGTGGACCATTTACTTCCTTTCCATGATAGTAACCAAGGAGTGTGAAACAATAGAAATGGAATAAGGTCTCTGGCCGGCAGATTGTAGGTGCTTTTCCAAATTTCTGTGACCTCAGTACTCAGCTTTTAACGGGGAAGAGACATATGGCAGAGGTAGCTGAAGATGGATTATAGTTCATAAGAATATGTACGGATGATATGTGAAATACATTTAACTCCAGCTTAAAAATTAAAGCAAGAATTTGCAGAATTATAAGTTTTGATTGTATTATAGAGAATAGTACTGTTTATCTATTCAATTGTTTATTCATCCAATTTAAGTCATCCACCCATTCATTCATTCACAAATGCTGAACCCTTCCTATTATCTACTTCTGAGCTAAGGGCTGTGGAGGCATAATGTAGCAGAATGCTCCCTCCTCCCTGCACTCAAAGAGCTCCCAGTCCCTGAGAGAGGCAGATGTGTATGAATGTTATTCCCAAATGGAGGGGAAGCCTGGACGCTGAAGGCAGTGTGCTCCACGTCAAGCAAGTGTTGTATTAAAAAGACTGCTGCACCCTTCCTAGTCATGCTAAGAGTGCCTCCTGCTCATGAGTAATCCTCTGAAGAACCTTCTCCCTCAAGCAAAGATAAGCTGCTTAGCAGATATTATGAAGAGGTCTTCTGCTTCTTTTAAAGGTATAATACCTCCAAGTGACGTACCCTGTGCTTCTGTTACACCGTTCCCGGAAGGACCAAAGCTTCTTAGTGATCAGGTGGCAGCCATTCTCTGCAGCCATTGGCTCCTGAGGAGCAGGCATTTCCATCCTTCTGCAGAGCGAAGAAGAATTTGCCGCCTGCCTGAATCAACCGTATGTGTGTTGGTTGGGAGTTGTTAGGCGACGTACCCCTGACAAGAGCCGGGGTGCCCAGCCAGCTTCCCTTTATCAGATGGGCCAGTGCTAATCATCATTGTTCTTGCAAGGTGATAGCAGGAGCTGCGCCCTGTTAGGAGATGGTGGCGTTCTGGCAGGGTCACGGTGGTGTTAAGATGCACAGCATTTGTCAGGTTTGCCTAGAACTTCTGGAGGTTTAGTTATGAAACTTGTTAATTGAGCTATAAATATAGCTGCAGCCTTTGCCTTCAGTAAGGCAGCGTGTTAATTTGGGTTTGGCAGGGGGATGGTGCAAGCTGCCAATGTTATGTTAGGATTAGTAACGTGCAGTACATTTTAACTCCACTTCCCCATGTGCCACGCTTTCCTCCTGTTTGTTATCTTGGTGAGGGAGAGAGAAGAGAAAGCAAGCTCATCGTCATGGGCAGCTGACGTTAGCGATATTTATCTGCGGGCCTGCTTTGCACCTTACAAGTCTCCAAGTAACAAGAGTTAGGAAGATAAATGCCGAAAACCATGTGTGCAGTACCCAGAGGGCTCGGCCACAACCTTCTGCCCTGAGATTAGCATAACCACAGTTGCCCAGGGGGAGGGGGTACCTGCTCTTGCTCCCTCCGAAGAACTCCTTATTTGTAGGACATCTCTCTGTACACTAAGATGGAAATGACAATGATAAATATATGTCCTCCATAATCAAAAACATGTTCTCTCTCATGTTTTTACACACATAGAATTACAGGTGGAATGGAGTGGGTTTATTTGCTTGTTTCCTCCTTACATGCTTATTATTATGGGGTAAATGTGTCCCTTGCTCATCTCATTGAGAAAAAAAAATGAGGATTTTAAACTGTACGTAAAAACAGCTTTGGTTTGTGCTACCAGAGGAAAGGAAAGGGTGCTCCAGAAGCAGTTATCACCCTGACTGTTTAGGGATACTTGATCCGTGTTAGTCAAATAGATGAATGAATGAATGAATGAATGAGTGGGTCTCAATTAAGCAGAGTTTTTAGAGAGTGTTCTTTGCAAATGATCTAATCGGACATGTCTGCTTTCTTTCCTTAAAACACATCAGTGACCTGGAAATAGGTTGGCAAAAATGGGGAATTCTGTTGGCAAAGTGGTAGAGGAAAAGAACTCACTCCCAGCTAAATAGTGCCCAACATGTGATTTTTTTCTAAAGCACCTGGCCTGAGTAGAAATATGAAAGAATGTAGAAGTCTACCATCCGGGCGGGTCTCTCTGGAGACAGCACTGATTGCATTTCCCTCCTTAGGAAACCTTAGAGAGAGATCATCTTGAACTAAGCGTTCTTTGTTTTTCTTCCTGCTTTTCCCTTCATGGGCATGTCTCTCACCTCCGATAGGTAGAAATTTCCACTCCTTTTTGTTTTTTTGTTTCACTGGGACTGTCTTCCTTTCTTCTTGGGTTGAGCTCTAGAACTGAAGAGCTCATGAGTACAGAAATGTGCTCAACTCTAATGAAGATTTTGTTAATTTTTTTGTTTCACAGTGAAACTGCAGGCTGCCTCAACTACAACAGCTGTTCATTGTATTTTTCTTAAGTCCTTTTGATAGTCATTTGAAATGCATTTTATAACCCATCTGGTAACCTTGCTGCTAACCAACAATTATAGTCTGACATCTGAATACAAGTAATTTGGGACAAGCCACAGTGGTACATGGAAACTTATAAAACAACATCTCCCTTAATATATTCTTTACTAAAAAACACTGTGAAGAAATGATTATAGCCTCACTAAATTCTGACATGCTGCAAAAATAATGGCTGTTCATTTTTTGAAAATTTTTACCAACCTAGGGATTGGGAAGTTGAGAGCACAATAATAATAACAATAATAAGGAAGGTACAGGCTATGCCAGTCAGTCAACCTTTCTTCCGCTCCACCCCATTCACAAACTTGACACAGCTTGGACCAACATTCATTCCAACTGTTGGAGGTGGGCAGAGAGTGGGTGCTATTCACAGTGTGGTTACTTTGGAGACTGAAGAATCTGGAATCGAACTGATAGGATTATTAGAGTCTGAAGCAGGGCTGCTATGGGCAGTTGTGGGTTTTTGTGCTTCGGCACCAGGCCGAGTAGGCAAGTGTGGGCTGGAATCTAGCCCTGGCCTTGCTTGCCAAACTGTGTGCCTGAGCCTGGGGCCGCATCAGCCGGGAGGGAAGGGACTTTCTGCAGTTCATCTGCCAGGGGGGAGTGACTTTTCATAACTCACACAAAGATGCACTGTGTGCGAGGGGTGGCCTTGGCTGGAAAGAACTCTTAAGAGGGATCCGGTCTCTCACACCACTGTTGTGTGTCTGGAACTCTCTTGGGCTCTATCAGTCCCTCCATTCACCTGCCCACCCCTCCATCTCCATTGGTGGTAGGAGGAACGAACGATCTGATGGGGGGATCTGGAAGGAGAAGCCAAGCCTGGAGAGCTCTACTGTCTTCCTTTAGGGAACCAGCTGCCAGCAGGGAGCACATCTCCTGCAGGTGGGTGTGGGAGGTTGTGGGGAGGGGGCGCGGAGAGCAGGCAGAGGCCTGACCAGTGCCAGCATCTCTAATTCTAGGAGGCTCACTTTCCATCCTCCCCAACCCTGCTTTAAAATTCAGTAAGAAAGCATATCCTTTGCCTCTCCAGCAGCTCACTCTTTTGTCTCAATTTTTCAGTTTGTTCAAAATTCAGAAAAAGGGATGCTATTTACTGGGCTTCCACCAGAACCTCAGAGACTATATGATTCCCCATCCTCTCCTCACCTCCCCCCTGTCCCCTCTCCCCCGCCCCCCCGCCCGCCCCCCCCCCAATACTTATAACAAAATTGTTCTTTACAGCAAAAGCCATGAACTGGTGGGCCATTGGCCAGACCCAGCCCACATCATGTTTGGTTTGGCCCGCAGAGTGTCTTTGGAAAATAACTGCACCAACATTTAAAAATGGGAGATTGCATGTGCACATCAAGAGTTCTGGCCCCTCTTAACAAATAAAATTGGAAAATCTGGCCACATTGGGCCTGCCTCTCCACATGGCAACAATCAGCGTGATTTGCTCTCCCTTCTCCACAGAGCATGCACCCTTCAGCTTGCCGCTGTCCCCTCTGTTCTCTATTGGCTCTGGGGCTGAGGCAGGTGCCAGTCACCATCTATCATTTCACCCAGTTTTTGTTTTGAAGTAAATTAATGTCTTTTATTTATCCCTTTCAAAAAGTCGATTGGAAAGAGTTCATTTATGAAGACACATGGGAGATAGCAAATGTCTTTCTGGAATCATAAATTATTTCCATATGTTGAATATATATATATATATATATATATATATATATATACATATATATATATATATATATATATATATATATATATATATATAATTTTTTCTTCCTGGCTGATTCACACATGCTACCTAGCTGGCTCCTATAGTCAGTTGGGATTTATTTAGCACTTTTTAAAGAAAATCTGTGTTTCTTTCAAAATATAATCAATGAAAAGGAATTTGCTGCTTCCATGCCAGGTCTTTCTACCACATGGAAACTCTTCCTTATCTTAACCTGGTACATGCCCCCTGCACCTCGCTCATAATTATATTGGCTCAGCCATCTGGTGTCCAATGACAGATAATGCTGCTGGTAGCTCTTAGAATTGTTCACTTATGTTCCTTGAGGGCTCTCCTTCTGGATGTGGCAGAATTTCACTTCCTCCAAACCCTGAAAGCTGACCATGACACAGCTCTTGACTGTGATAGACCCCTTCATAGCCCTTGTAGACCTGGAAGGTTATTACTTTGTCCTTATTTTATTTTTTGCTGGGATAAAATTCCACATGCTTATATGTTTTCTAAATATGCAGCAAGTTCCCATCCCACTCAATTATAAGAAAATATCTCTTAAGATGATTATTCCTATGATCAGCTCTGCCAACAGCTGTAGAACACTCTAGAACAGGGTGAAATTTGCCTTGAGGCCAGAAAAAGGACAGTGTGACCCATTCCTTTTTTAAGAATCTGTTCACATTGGGCCCGTTTGCCCTCTTATCCTCCCTTAGTTGTTTCTGATAGGGCCACCAAGAAATACGTCATGGAGAGCAGCTGCCGTTCGTGGCTGGGAAGAAGAATGGGTACTTTTCAAACCTCTCATTGAGTTTCTGCAATGCTCCAATGTATCCCAGCTCTCCTTGAACTTTCTGGAGTATTGAGCTTTTATCTGTAAGCCTAGGCCTACTTGGGGAGCTCTAAGGTTTACTGACTAGTGTGCACAGGGGCACTCCCTTTGTTGTTTCTGAACATTGTCTTCTGAAATTCAGGAAACATCCTCTGCTTCTAGTGTTCTGATAATTTCATAGGCTTAATCTTTGATTTTTATGAATCTTCCCTATCTTATCCAGAAAAGACTGTCTTTTCTACTTAAGGGTTATGCATTAGGATTTTTACATATTCTGGATAATTCATCAGAATTAATATAGTATATACTATATTTTAAAAATAAATCTCCATCCATCCATTCATCTGCTTATCTATGTTAGTGTCTTCTTTTCTGATTCTACCTCACAGTGCGATTGGATGTTGTGGAGCGTGGCAAGGAGGAACTAAATTGGAACGACAAAGAGGAAACACATTCTGTTCCTCCCCCTACAAACCCTCCCCTCCTCTGGTCCATGTTCAGGCTAATGGAGAAATGAAAGCTAAAGGTTCTGAGGATCAGACTGAAACACTGGGCTCGTCACAGGTATCTGAGTGGGAAAACTATTTTGATCTAGATACTGAGTATAACTTTGGACAACGTACAGTAGAACTTGAAATTCTGCAGTAAGAAGGGTCTATTTCCAGCCCTGGAGCTGGCTAGGCCATTGGCTTGTCTAAGTCCCACTTTCCTGGTTATAAGATTTTTGCTCTACCTACCTCACTGAGGTGATCTAAGAGTCATATTCAACATGGAAGCATTCCTTTAAAGTGGACTGCCATGAATGTGCTAAATTCAGAGTAGAGGCATCTTTTTAGGAAGGGATGATTTTCCTAAAATCTTTTTGGGTGACCTCAGTTGGCCCCTGCCCTGCCACCCCTCTTTCCATAGCTCTTTACAGGACACAACCTTAAATAATGAGGTTTGTCTACCATATCGGGTAATCTTTACCTTTCTCCTTGCTTAAAATTGAAATGCCCAAGGAATTCAGTATCCTTATATCCAGCTCCGGGCTCCTTGCTGAGTTTATGTGGGAAGTCCCTGAGGTCACAGGAAGGACCTGGAGAAGATAAAGTCTGAGACAGCAGGAACTCGAGCTTTGGGCCTCGCTCAGACACTGGACTTCTCTGGTGTGGGTGCCTCAGTGGGAGGACCATGGCCCCCTGGGACACCCAGACACTGGGGGCATTGCTGAAAGGACAGTGTCGAGAAAGAAGGGTTCCAAGAGCTGTCGGCAGACCATTTCTGCATCAGAATCTCCTTTCTTCTTTCTCCACAGTAGGACATGCCTCTTCATTCCATCTCCCAATTCTGTCCCCAGGAATACGTGTGTTTTGTTTTGTTTTGTTTTGTTGTGTTTTTCTTTGAAGAAGCATGACTTAAGAATCCTGAGTATAATCCTGATAACTGGGTACGTGGTCAGTAATATTGTCTTTGAGCAGGGACTAGCTGTGTTCCAGTTGATTTTCTGCATCCTTGGACGTCTCCTGTGTGTTGTTTTTAGCAGCTCCGGGAACCTACTCTGTGTCCAGTAGAAATACACTCTTCTGTCCAGCTTTGCTTTCTGAGGTGGGAATGCCTGGAAATCATTGCTGCCATCTTCGTTCTCATTTGCTAAATGTGAATTATTTTGAAGTCAGACCAGCTACACTGTGGACTGAACTGGTGGAGGAAAAAGGATGAATCCCAGGTGGTCCAGTCAGTCCTTCCTGGGAGAGCAGATCGTGGGTGAGCACAGGGTATAAATGAATCAATGGATATTACCTTTCCATGTGTCCTCCCATCCTAAGTTTATTCGGTGTAATAAGAATATATGGGCTGGAGGGGAAGACTTTGTGATCTATGCCTCAGATTTATATCCACTCCCTGGAGTCACTGCTTCTCTAACCTTGCTCTGCCCCACATCATCCTTCATCCCTCCAAAGTAAATAAATGGACTTCTCTTCAGCTTTCTTTCTTAATTAGCTATCAAAGTTTGAGGTGTCACCCAGACTTTGAAGGCCCTCTGACACTGTTTTAAGGATGTGGGGGTTGCCTTGCTGTCCTTGACCAACTCGCCCTCTTCCATCAGCGCTCTCCGCGGTGCCTGCTGCACACACGCATTTTCTGCCTGGCTCCCACCCGCTCCAGAGATGGCGAAGCTCAGGGCCTCTGTTTGTATATAGAGCTCTCTGAAATGCATTCGGGATCTCTTGAGGTGAAAAGAGTTATATAAACAGAGAATGTTATTATGGATTCTTACTACAGATGGAAATGACTGGGTATTCTCAAAATAAATAACATTTCACATTTTTATAGATCTGTAACATAATATGTGTGTGTGTGTGTGTGTGTGTGTGTATGTGTGTATTTATATTCTTTCCATCTTGAATACACAACCTCTTCTTCCTCAGCACTTGGACAAGCCATTCATTTTGCCTCCTGCTTTTTGATTCTCTTCTTAAGAACTTATTTAATTGTTGCCAGCATTTGGACAGTTAGGATGAAGCCGTTATAGGCTTCCTGCTAGCTCCCAAGATAAGCCTGCCGTGGCTGTAGCAGTTAGGAGAGCTGAGTGCTCAAAACACTGAAGTTCTGTTTCTCCACTTCCCTCTAAAGAGAGATCAATCGGCTTGGGGCTCAGCACAATTACCAGTGGAAAACTTCCTAGAAGAGGCGCCCAGAATTGGAGGATTTGAGTGACGGTACCTAGATTCAGAAGTTGCTTGCTTAGATATTTTGGATGTTCCCCTCCTCCTTGTACTGAATCTGTACAGTATTCATTTTCTTTGAATTCTGGAGGCAAAGCATACCATGTCTCATTTATACATAGGTCCACTTCCAGGAAAATTAGCTAGTGAGCCTAGGTAAATGAAGGATAGGATTATCACTTTCATAATGATGCCAATCCCCCAAGGAAAACCCTGAGTTACTGGGACCCCGATGCCCAGGGTTTGCAGAAAAAAGCGAAGATGCCAAAGATTTATCCGGAGCCAGGGAGGAGGAAGATTGGCATCCACAAGTCCAGGCAACACAAGGCAGACAACATCTGGTTTTGCCAGCTCCACCTGGCTCTCATAAAGGACTGGCTAGCATCCTTGGCAGTGGCTGGTGGGAGAGGCAGACAGAAGCCAACTGCCCAAGGCTAGCCGGTCCTGATGGAAGGAGTGAAGGAAGGAGTGGTATCCGGGTGAGAGGGCCTCGGGCCCTCAGTCTGGTGCTGAGAAATGGCTGACTTGGGGGAATTTGGGCCAATTAGAGAGTGATCCTTTCACACCCCGCCATCTGGAGTTGCCTGTAAGGGGCTCAGCCTCTAATTGGGAAGCCATCCTAAATGACAACGTCCAAATTTTAAGAGGATTTGATAAAATGTTAAACTAAGATTTATTGAGTGTCTGATACATAAGCAGGCACTTTGGTAGGTACTAGGACCAATAACAACAATAATTATAATTGTGCTAATAACAATATGTTGACAATTGATAACTTTTAATGTGCCAGATTCTGTTACATGTAGCAACCCATTTATGCTTTACAATCTTCTGTAAGGTAGGCACTATTGTTATTATCCTTCTCATTTTAGAGGGAGGAAACTAAGATTTAAGAAATTTAAGTTAATATGGCCCAGGTCACAGAATCAGGTGACATCTTTGGGATTTCAACCCAAGCAGACTGTAGTCTATATTCCAGGTTATGCTGAAAAGTGTATGGTCTGTACTTAGGAACTAATAGTGTACTAAATGAGGTAGACACGAAAGCATATACATAGTAATGATGAAAGTAATTCCACTATGATGCACTGTGCAACAAAGCAAATTCAGATATAACATGATTGGATATTGGATTTCTTTCCTAGCTTTAAAATCACCTATACTCAAAAATTAACTACATAATTCAACTTGTAGTTTTAAGATAAAATTTTCTGGACTGCATTCAGAGTAATACAGAGGGTTCTCACTGTATAGGAATAGTAGCTGATCTGCTTAGTGTACAAAGAGTGACTTTTATTGACCATGTACCATGAAGTCATTAACGGTTCTTACAACCATCCAAGAAAAGTAAATTATATTATCACTGATGAAGACCACGAAACTTAAATGATCCACTCAAAGTTTAGAGTTAATAAAGCAGTAGAACTGAGATCAGACCAGAGACACAATAACCCCCATCTCAATGCTTTCTTTGCCACGCCATCCACATTGCCTCTCTCCAGTAAAGTGGGATGGAGGAAAAGACTGTACATGGTACCGTTACTGAGCAAAGGAAGCATATTTAATTCTGTGAAAGGAGTTTGCATAGGGAAGAGGGAGCTAACATTTACTGAGTTTTTCCTATGTGCCAGTCCACTATACTGGGCACTTAGCATGTATTTTTTTATTTTATCTTCGTAAAAACTGAGTCAAGTTTTATGGACGAGTAGAAATGTTTCAGAGAGACAGACGACAGTAAGGAGAGGTGGCTATTCCAAGCAGAGGGAAGAGTATGGAAAAAGATATGGAGGCATGACATATTATAGTGTGTTTGGGGGAATTAAAATCCCCTTGGTATTATGGGAGTCTAAAGGAAGTGCAGGATTAGAGGGCACAGTTGTGGGGGATGGAAGAGGGCAGTGATTGGCGATGAGGTCCTAAAGACAGAGCGGCAGTGACATACTGGAGGCCTTGGATCAAGGAATGTGGCTCTTTTTCTGAAGACCTCAGGTGGGTGGTAGAGTGAAGGGAGAAACAGTTCCAGGTAGAAATTTAATGTCCCTAAAAAAATCTTGAAAAGTAGAGCTATTATCCTATTTCTTTTAAACAATAAGGAAACAAGTTCAGATAGGAAGACGAAGGAATTTAGCCAAAGCCATGCAGCTTGTAAATGGCAGAGCTGCTCTTTGAACCCACTTCTTTCTGGCTCAAAAACCCACATTTGTTTTACAATCCCAAGACATTTTGAAGTAGCTCCATTCCAGAGATTGGAAAGGAAATGAATGGAAAGCAGGTGAGAGAAAGTGCCCAATAGCTTCAGACCTGCTCATTCAAGATTGTCCTGTTGCCAAAATAAATTGCTTTCTTCTTAGAGTTTTTTTATTAAAATTCCTAATATTACTGTTGCCACTATGAATTTTTAAAAATGTCTATCAAGATACCTAGTGTTGTAAGATGAAGTCATGCAAGAGCATGAAGAAAATAACCACTGCAAATGAATGTGAGCTTCTCTAGCTTCTCCTGCTAGCTAGGTTGGCACTGTTTTGTGTTTAGAAAGTAGGGCCGCCTAGAATTGCTGGTGCAGGTCCTACGCGCACAATGACACCTAAGAGGACAAAGAGCTGGCCGGCAGTCCACTCACCTGGTCCCAGCACTGAGCTGTCTCCATCTGGAGTGAGACCAATTTTGTACCCATACAAAGGTGCCATGTGAGTTCGCAGAAGCCATCCTCAGGAACGAAGGATGCATCAGTAAATTGGCATAAAAGTTTGATCTTGTCTCTACACTTTATATCCAGGAGTACCACTTTAACCATTGTTTGCATAATTTGCATAAATGGTAGCTTTTAACTTCATGTTTAAGGGTGCTATGCCAAATTGTTGTTAAACTTCCTATGCATTGAATAATCTTGATTGACACTATAGATTGTATTGTTTTGTTTTTAATTTTGTCCTAACTAGTATGGAAAAGCTTGTGGTACGGGAATTAGAGAATTTACTTCTCTACTCAGTAGTGACTAAACTTTGCCATGTTGTTCAAAGCTCCACTCTATTCAGCTTTGAACTGGGCATAATAATACTTACATTACAGGATGTTTCATGGGCAGTGTCTGGCTGGGGGTAAGTGCTAACAAGTGGTCACAGTAGCATGTTTATGTCGTATGTTACGTAGTAGCAGAGTCAAGATAACACAGATGCACCTTCACCCAACCTGGCTTGGATCTGCATCACTCCAGATTCCCCGACAGGTTTTCTCTAAGAAAAAATAATGGATATGGATCCAAAATGGGAAAGTTGTGTGGAAGACATAAGGACCAATATTCTAGGTAGCTAAACTCCATACCAATATATATATAGGTACCTTCAGAAATATATATATTTCTTTTTGCTAGCCTCTCTTTGAATATTTCTTTGGTTGAAATACAATTCAAAGAGCACTTATTAAATTAATATAACATGTGCAATGCATAAAGCTACACAGTAATTTACATATGATATCTATTTAGATTACACATTCATATAAGTTTCTAAATTGCCTCCTTCAATACTTTGCTCAAATGTACCTTCTCAGTGACTACCCAACCTAAATTCCAACCTTCCCCACAGAACTCCTCCTCCTTTCATTTTTCTTCTTAGCATTTTTACCTTCTAATATGCTGCTTAGTTATTATTTTGCTCATGTTTTGTCCCCCCCACACACCCCCCAAATATATGCCCATGAGAGCAAGGATTTTGATCTTTTATCTTAATAGCCTTCTTTTCCAGTGCCTGGGATTTAGTAGGAGGTCATTAGTGAAAAAAAGAAATTATATTATTGTTCATTTTCTCCCCTAATTTCCAGGATCTGGTAGCTTATTTTACATAAACTTGTCCATAAAATGCTTTTCTTAAACAGTCAAGATGTAATTTCAGATGTAGGGACTCTAATTAGTACTAGTATATTCAAAAATTGTACTTGACCCATCATTTATGAAAACAAAAGTAATTTTTTCAATTGTCCAGAATGACACAGTTTCCACTGGAATGAGAGGCCTGAAGATTGCTTTGTCTATTTCATGGAAAGATATAAAATCTAAAGTATCTCTCCCATCTATGATTTCCTTCCCACAGTATCATTAGAGGCTTCTAAGATTATAATGTCAGTCTGAGGTATTGCCTAATAGATAGTAATTAAAGACTTAAATCTCTTCACAAACAATGCAGTGATATTGCTCTGATAGTGGAATAAAACAAAAACAAAGTTCAACTGCTCCAAATCTCTCAATGTGAAATGAATACTTGTTTCTAAATTGTCAACTCCATATAGGTGGTGTGTGTGTGTGTGTGTGTGTGTGTGTGTGTGTGTGTGTGTTGCTTTTTCAGTAATGGTTATTTTGAGCAAGTGAAGAGCTTTACTTTTGTCATCTATGCATAACATTAGTATGAAAATAATGAGACTTTTTTTTGGTGACTTAATTGATCCGCTGAATTTTCAGATGCTCGTTAAATGGCTAAGGCAGATGAGGTGACAAAGAATTTTTAAAATCTTTTTTTAAGTAATGCAATGGAAACACAAATAAATTGCAGCATGTTTGTGTTAAAGAAACATTTACTAAGACAACATGTAGATGTCTGTGGGTTGAAGGGGAGGGTGGGTGGCTTTCTTATAGGGAAATAATAAAATGGTACATAACTCAAGATCACAGACATCTTAATCACATGCATATAAATAGAGACGACCCATTTGATTTGCTGGAACTTGATTTTGTTTAACTCACAATGATCTTTCATTCTCTGTCCTTGAGTAACTATTTTTTATTCCTGAGTTTAGGAAAAGGGAAAATGATTAAAACATCAGTAAAAAAAAATATGAAGAAGAACTAAGCTATCTGTGCCTGCAGGTTATAACCTGGGTTTATTGTGTGTGTTTTTTCCAGCTGGTTAACATACAACTGCTATGGTATCCAGAAAAAGGGAATTAGACCGGGGTTTCTTGTGTGTAAGAAGCATTTCAGCCTAAGCACAGTGAACTTCCTATAATGCTACCTTCAGCTGGTGGAAGCTGAACTTGTGTTGTAAGCAGTGCATATTATTGTATAAAATTTACTGCAAAGGGGAGTGATATGCATAGAGAATGTATACAGTAGCTTACTGCGTGCTAGCAGGTCTTTTCTGGGCTCCTAAATGTTAACTGGATAGTAATGTAAGTTATTACACTCATTAAATTAGGCCACAAACAAGTCAACAGTGATTCAGCAAAATGGCTTTGTTTGTATAGTGCGAGGAAGTCTGATAGATATCCAGTCACACATTTATGGCTAAATGGATGAAGATTTTAACATTACAGCCTAATAAAAACCCCATACTGTGTGATTAAATAAGAGGGAAAGCAGTAAAAAAGAGAACGCGTAATGACGGTAACATGTAGGTCAGTTACAATTTAATTGTCATTGCTCTTCATTGCTAACATATCAATTCTCTGCTGCTTAGCTGAGCAGAAAACAGCAACTTAACATGTACACTGGGCCCACTGACGAGTCGTCAAACCCCCACTTCCATCACCTGCTTTTGACTACTTCCTTAACAACCACATGAAGTCTTCCTGCTCTAATAGGATAATCTCGGTGAAAGCTCCTGCTGATTATTTCTTCCCATGCTCAATGCATCAATGATCAGTAAATTTACTTCACACTCTACATAGATGCTAAAATTAGATTGTTTGCATTACAACTTTCAATACTTCTGCAACAAGAAACACCTGCCTGCAGATTTATATTGTTTTGTTTAATGGTTTAAAATAAAGATAGCCTCACAGTGGCGATACCTTGATGTACTATATCGGAGGCACACAATGGCTGATCATTTTTCTTACTTATCCAATTTGTACTGTATTTCTTGCCATATAAGGTATAGCTTCATTATCATTAATTGCAGCTTTAGAAAAACCGAGGAAGTATTTATTCTTGCCAACTTTGCTGCAATTTTACTTATTCAGTGCAACTAAGAAAGCGGGGGGTGGGGGGGGAGCACTGTATGTTTAACTCTTCCCCCCCCCACCCCCCCCCCCCCCCGCCGAATCTGGATAATTCACACAGATCTCAAAGGGGCCTTGGCACCTGTTTAAAATGTTAGCTCTAAAGAATTGTCTGTCTAGCACACTTATGCTGATCTATAGCAAAGACTTAACCGAGTACATAACTGAACTATTAATTCAGGTGCCTAAGGTGACATTTTTTATCCAGCTTAGCATAGTCTATTCCATATAGAATAGAGCACAGCTCCTGGTATAAAAAATGATCCGGCAGAAGCTAGATAACTTTATTAGAATGATTAGAAACATCAACAATTTTTTTTTTCTCATTCCAAATCTCATTTTAATGCAGCTTTCTGGAAATGAAGCTCGTAGATTCCAAATGTCGCTACTAAACTCTACTGGTAAACTTTCTTTTTTTTTTTTTTATTCGTCTCATTGTACCTATTTAGATAGAATTATGTGTCCTGTAAGGGCAAGAATAGGGGCCTGGAGTTCAAGATTATGGCCAAGCAAAGCAACCCCCCCAGGAATTAGCTCTACCTCTGGATTGATGTCTAGAGGCAGCCTCTGAGCAGTTAGAGTTAATGGGTTTGCCTTGGAGATTTGGGGAGAGCCTCATGGTTACTTCCAAGACTGCCAGCTTATCAATCTCCAATCCTTATTTAAGGATCAGAGATGGATAGATACTCATCCACAGCTGTCATCATTAAAAAATAAAAACATTTATAAGAGCCATCTTCCATGTGTTCATTTCTTCCTCATCTAATCACTATGGGATGGGAGTCCTTTCCTTAAGTCCAACCAGGAAGAAGAACAAAGTAGTACATTAATTTTGGTTTCCATGGTGCTCCTTATAACAGTGATTCAAAGTGCTTAATGAATAAGTAACTCTTCTCAACACTTTGCAGATGCAGCACTTAAGAGATTTGGACAAAAATAACAATATGAATAAATAGTTAGCTGTGGTGCTCCGAATGCCTGATTTCCTGCATATACTCCAGACTATTCAACTGTCCCAGGACAGCGACTGTCTTCTATTGATATGATTCTCCGACAACCATTCTGATAATAAGTACATGCCAAATTGGTTCCTCTAGCATGGGCAGCATTTTTGCCATCTTGGATAATCATGCCTTGTGGAACTGATAACACTCTCCCATTGAGGAAATATATGCTGATGACATGCAGAAGTTGCTTGACTAGCTAGGACACGTGGCAGGTATTCCACCAACTGAGGGAGAAGGCGAAGAAAACCCTATCCTCTCAGAGCTATCCAACCAGATTTGTTATTGGTAAGGGTCCCCTTTATCCTTTTATTTTAACTCATTTGTTGAATTTTCATATACATTTCTCTTTGTTCCTGTTAGAAATAAATTGCAAGTAAAAGACTCATTTTCACAAGTAACATATATTATCTGGCGAGGGGGGGGGATAAATACATTGATTTTTCCATAAAAATGAGCTCTGTAGATTTACAAGTGCCTGGCTATCTAAATGTAGAGTGTGATAAATTCAAATTCACAACAATAGATTTAACCACATCATCATCTGAATAATCCATTAAGCCATATTTTAACCTATCTGAAAATAACTGGAGGAAGGATTGGAAGAAACAGTCCTTAAGTGATGTTAGATAATATTTTTGAATCATATTTTCCACTTGTCTAATTTTTAAACCTTGACCAAACATGCAATGTTCATTTTATCTTTGAATCCTAGAGAATTTGGCAAATTTTCCAATGACAATCTCCATTCAGTCACCTGAAGCACTGATTCATCCTCCAGAATATGAACTATCTTGACTCTTGATGTTACTTAGCTGTTTGAAATATTGACACCAGTCAGTGATCTTCAGGGCCACGTTAGATTTGTCTTTCTCAAAGCAGTAGGAGACCGGTATCTAGGCGTAGAATGAGGGAGCTAGAGCCCCACTACACCGTGTGTGTGTGTGTGTGTGTGTGTGTGTGTGTGTGTGTGTGTGAAGCAATGCTCGATTTGGCAGGATAGACTACCACTCTCTCCAAACAGCTGCCTTTTAGAAGCTTATCTGAAACCTTGACACACTTTTTGGAAGCTCATTAGACTTAAGAGTGATTGCAAATGAAAGAGGATGCATGGTTACTCACTGACATTCATGCCTGCTTTTTAAATCTCATGCTGTATTGTTGCGGATCTTGATTTCACACTCAGATGCTTAACCCCACATTAATATATGTCTTCTTCCCCAAGATGAACACAGCTACCTTCCCTGTCTGGCATGATCATTCGTGCCAACAAAACGGATTGCAGGGAATTTGGGGGTGGAGGAAACAACGACAATGTCTCAAAACTTTAACCGTGATCTTTCCACTTATTCTTTACTACAAGACATATTTTTGAGTGCCTACTGGGTACAACCCTGTATCAAGCACCATGTAGATGCTTCTTGTGAGTTAGGTTCTCAAATAAAATGACTGATATTTTCGTCCCCCTAGGGTCATGCCAGAAGTCTATTTCTTTTTATCTTTCCTTATTAAATTATGTTTACCTCAATATGCCGGGTTCATTTCACCTAGGCAGGATGTCCCATTAAGCATGACAAGTAGAAGGTTGCAAGATTAATGCCCTCCTTGAGTTTGAATTAGTGTGTCAGCATATTTCCAGACCTGGGACCAGAGTATATCGGAAGTATTCCATAATGGACCTTAGCCTCTAACTGAACTGCTCAATATCATTCCTATAACAAGACTACTTTTAAAGAACCTCATTATTGGCTTCATTAGATATGTTACTTGCATCAGTGGCTGTAGTTATGCGGATAAAATAGGTGAGGTTAAGTTAACATAGCATATTTTTTATGTATTATACGGCATACAGCTTGAAGTAGCCAAAAGGTTTATGGCGATGTAATTGGTAGTTAGTGTGAAATTTGTAAGACAAATAGACAATATCTAGGGTAACCCCTCTAATCCTCTCCTTTCAGTTTTTTACAGCCACCAAAGGGCCTCATTAAAACAGCAGTCAGCACCTTCGCGAAAAGATACAGTGCTTAGTGTGCCCAAATGTGACAGAAAATCTGCATTTTGTAAATCTGACACCTTTGATAGATTATACACTGCGAAGCCATTTCTTCTAAGCATTATGATAGCGCTTAAGGTTCTCTTCTGAATCCAGTTTTTGCTCTATTCACTAGCTATAACGAAGTGAAAAAGAGCCGGTTGAGTAAAACGAAGCTGAGAAGGTAGAGAGGAACCTTTTTCTATGGCACAAAGCTCTTTACATGCAAAGGGGCCGGAGAGCAGCCATTGGCATTTCCAAGGACCACTTAATCTTAGGGGTAACATTTCCTTTCAATATGACGACGCTGCTTATGAATGCACCAGCATGTCAGTGTGTAGAAGTGAACCAACCTGTGGAGAAACAGTCATTTGATATGCTACATGGGAAAGATTGCTGGCTTTCCACCCATTCTTGCAAGCGAATGTCTCACAACAGTACCCAGGCTGAGGGAATGAATGAAAAACCTTACTCTTCATTTTGCAGAAGAGGCCTTTGAAGTCAGAATGAGGAAGTCCAATGCAAATGATGCAAAACTAGTCAATCTCCTCGTTCAGTTCTAGCAGAGCAGGTCATGGGAGAGTGGCGCCTGCCATGTGTTTGAGAAGCACCAGTGCAGGTGCCCTAAGCCAAGACTGCCTCCCTCCACGCCCTCTCCATGGCTCCTCCCAAGCCAGCCGCAGCGCTCTGCCTATATCCTTTCTCTCTGAGTCTGGTCCCCGGTGCCCCATTTAGAAAGATTTATATGGACAACTGACAACAAAGATGAAAACTGAAATTGGAGAATCTGTAACAGAAAGAGTCTTTAAAAATTCTATTATATGTAAATGTACATTTTCACTGTAACTGGAGGGGAGGAAAGTACAGAACAAAAATAAAACACATTTGTTCTCTATTTTGGCCCAAGATTTGAGAATATTTACTAATGATGGTAGGGCCAAAACGGAAGGGTGACCTCTCTTGAGTCCTTTGTTCCTGCCCGTTATTGAGCCCTGCACTTGTACACGTGTGTATTTCCGGCAACTCCAACAAAGGGACGACAGCCAGTTCTGCACTCTACCAAGCTTTCTCTCTCTCTGGCCAAATGATGCTGCAATGAAGTCTTTGTGTATAGAAACTTCTACAAAATAGGCAGACCATATTGACCTATGTGCTTGATGCATTTGATGATGAATATAAATGGCTTGATGTAGTGGTAGAATATCTTTATTAAAAGTTAAAAAAAAGAAAAGATGATTAAAAAGCATCTTGCATTATTTATGTTTTTAATCCGCAGCAGGACAATAGAGTGTTATGTGTAAGCAGCTATCATTCAAATGAAGGAAACATATCTGACCATTGTTCATATTTTAGTATTGAAAATCTTCGAGGACAGATTGATAATCAGACTTAAAAGTCCCAAGGTAACCGCCTCTCTCTCCCCTTAAAGATACATGGCCATATCTGCTACAGAAATTTCCTTTTCAGTGTTTTATGTATACTTATTTTGAATCTATTTATTAAATGGGTTAATTTTTCCCCATTGTGATAAAAGAAACCAGTATTCATTTAAATGATTCCATGTAGATATTTGCAGTTATTAATAATGCAGTTTACAAAAGGAAACATTTCAATGACAGGAACCTTGAAAGGAATCCTTGAGAATTTGGACTGGATGTTGCTTTCTCTTATAGTAATCTGGGGTCAGTCTCTACTTTTGTTAAATTCAGTGATTTTTTTTGAGGGCCAGAGCTCTTAAATTTTAGTTGCTAGAGGGAGTGGCAAGCCTCTTGGCTAAGCAATCACCTTGAAATGACTCTTTAGGAGTAAAAAAAAAAAAAAAAAAAAAGGTAGAAAATTGCCTCATCAAACCCATCTTTCAACCAACAAATCCTGTGATTCTCACTGTTCTTAATTGTTGACCCCTACCATCTGTGTCATGCAACTCTGTGGCGGGGACTCTCCCTCCAAATACAGATCCATGTTACCTCATCAGAATGTACTTGTTAAAAGTGATAATGGTTCACAATCAGTCCTTAGCCATGTGAAACACAATCTCCTCTTTTTAAAAAATGTGGAGGTTTGGGGCCTAAATTAATACCTTGGCTCATGAGTCATTGAACATTGTTTGATGTGAGGGGAAATAATCTGTGAGATGCTTCTGGGATCCAAAGAGTTCGAAATGCAGAATTTATTTCATCTGGGACAGGAAGTTATTGTATGAGGTCCATTGCAAACTGTTGAGTGTCATTTAGCCTTTAGAAAGCTGCCCTCACATATGTAGTGCCAACACTAGACAATGTGTTTAAGGCAGCCGTACATTTCCTCATCAAATAAATTTTAAAACGTCTGAAATATAGGTGGCATGAGATTAGTGGGGCTGGATTGAAAGAAATCACGACCTTTTACAGTGAGTTCTCTTCATGTGCCTGGCTTACCTTGCCCTGAAAAATGAACTTAGAGGGGCATTGTGCAGGGAATGTGTGGGTTTAAGATTCAGGGAATCATTCACATCTGTTAGGTGAGAATTAAAGAGTGCTCTGAAATAATGTATTCTTATGTATTAGAGCTACCACTGCCAAAGGCTACTGACGAGTAAGTATCAACATCTGTGTTACTTCTGTAGATTTCCTGATTCAATGTGTCTAAACATTTCATTTACTACGGGAATTTTTAAAGTTGTTTTAAGCCTCTGTCTGACGTACTGTTTCACTGAAAGATATCATTAGCAGATATTAGTTAAGGGATTATATGTACAATTAGCCCTAAATAACAGCAACCGAATGTTGTGATTCGTGTTATTGAAGGAACGCCAGGCTCTTGAAACGGTAAATAATGGAATAAAAATAAATAAAGGTACCTGTATTTTGACAGTGATATTCCACCCCTGGTTTTCCCTTGCGCAAGCGTAAACATGCACCCTCTCTCTCTCTCTCACATACACACACACACAATCATTCAAATGCCTTTTCTTTCTCTGACAAAAATATTCATTAAAAACATTTCACTGTGCTGCCTTTTAATATAGCACGGGCATTCAACCTGCACAGGAAGCTTCCTGGAACCGCACAAATACTGTGTAATTATCTGGAGGCTCCCTGCTGGCTGCTGCATATTCCAGGCACAAAGTGAGCATCGCGTTTCCAGAGCCTGACTCCTGTCTTCATTGTCCCTGCTTGGAATATGAAGCCTCACTTCATTACAGTAGACCTGATCAAACTTGATAGATTTAGCCATTATTCTTGACTGTGTCAACTTTCCACAGCCCCCCCACCCCCCCACCCCCCCACCCCCGACTCCTCGGGCTCTTTTGTTTTGCTATCCAGGGAAGGAAGAATATTCTGAGTCTAGGTTTCTCTCTTTCTCACCTCTTCTTCTCTTTCTTTTTTCCTGCCCTCCCTCCTTTCTCTCCAGGCTCTCTCAGCTCCCCCCTCCTTCTCCCTCCACCCCATTTTTTCACCATCTCACCCCCCTCTCCCCTTTCCTCTCCCCTCTCCCACCCAAACAAACCCAGGATTCAACAAATAACGTTCCTTGCACATCATGTGATTCAAGGAAAATAAGGCTTGCAATTTTTCTCTCAATTGTCCTCTTTGGTTTTGATTTTTCAGTTAGTATAAAAGAATGCTGCGGCAATGTTGACACACAAGGCAGAAATGCTTTGAAAAATCCCTTTCTATTTCCTGTTAGTCGCACAGGAACTTTTGCTCTATGATGTTGTTGTGGTGATGGCTGGGCTTGGGTTCTTTTTCCTCCCTCGGTCTGTTTTATGACAACTTTCAAAGAGCACTTCAGAGTTCATATTTTCAAGGATCATCCACATCAGTGTATCTTATCAAATTTTATAAACGTCACAGTGCATTTTCTTTACAAAAGGCATTAGATCATTGTCTAGGCAAATACAGATGTTGATAAAACTGGTTTAGCATAACAGATTGCTTCGTAGTTTTTGAGAGTTGCTACGCAACAATAGAGAATTATATCATAGCTCTAACAAACTGTTAAAGTACCAAAAAATAATGCAAGCTGTTTCATTATAGGTGGGATCCCACTGACCCCTCACTCTGTGGTGGAACAAGTTCATCAATATGTCAGGTGTTTGTGACTGACCTTAAAATACTTATCGGCTCAGTTTATCTAAACCCTAGTTAATGAATTTTTTGTAGTGAGATTTTATTCCCTGGGTTTTATTTTTTTTTTTCTGTAGCATCTATACATCCCTCTGGTGGACCCCAGACACTGCTTAAAAGCAGAAAACAATGGTTAATGTCCAGGTCTGCTAACTAAGTGCAAATTATTACCACAGTAAAAACTTAAGGGTCTTAGAAAGTCCTCTCGCCCTGTAGGATCTCTCCACACTCCCAGCCACTCCAATCCTGCTTTATTCAGTTTATTTTTTGAAAGCAAAAGCCAGGCTCCCAATATGAGGCCTTTCAACAAGTTTGCTCACAGGATTCTTATTGTAGCGTCTGCTTTTTATGCCTCCGTGAGAAGGTGCGGTGCTAGTATGGCTTGAATTTAATATTACCCTCCTTAAATTAAAAATAAAATAATTATTTTTTAGAGTGGCACTTTCAGTCACACCAAAAGCTTCGAGGCATCTTAAAATGTAAATTGCCGTGGAGCAACACAAAGGAGAAAGGGAAGATTTTGAAGGCAATCGCACTGATCACTTAATTCAGTTGCTGCATATCCACTTGGCATAAGGTAATTAGAGTGCCACATTGCTGTAAAGACAGAAAGCTTAGGGTCCCATTCTGACTCACCCAGACGATAATACATGATTAGAAGTCAGTGACAGATCACAACTGCTGAATGACCCACCAAGGTCTTATCAAGGGCAAATCGCATAATTAGCATGCACTTGGCTGGCAGAGGAGTGCAGTGCTATTGTTCCCGCACAATCAAATTAGCCCCGCCAATGAGGTCACCGTTCTGTGACCTTAGAGACATTTCATGTTTCATCCCTCCCCCCGTCCCCGCTTCGCCACACACATGCACACCCACGCGGCAGTGTGCACACACGCGTACCCTCCTCAACCGAATCCAAGTTCTTCGGACACTAAAACCATGTTTTATGGAGACATTTTTGAAGTACACTCCATTGACTCTTTAGTTCATCACGTATGGAATGAGGAATGAGGAGGCCTGCTAATGTAGTCTGACCCTGGGGGACACATATGTAATGGAGCTACTTTGACATAAATTCAAGCATCTAGTGAGGCCCGGATCTCATATTATTTGCTCTTAATACATCTGCAGCACCCCACAGGCACCGAGGAAGTCTCCATTCAAGCTGCAGGCCTCTGCTTCCTTCTGGTCACTGATATGGCTCGTGGAGGTGTTTCCTCTGCCTTCACCCCATCTACGTTTCCCTTCATCGCCGTCTACCTCTGGGACCCCAAACTTCTCTCAGACAGAACCAATGTTTTGGAAATCGCTGAAGTCCCTCATTGCTGCAGACTCTTCATGCAGCCACAGTCCCACCCCACTGTGCCAGCAGCAGTCCCCTGAGTGTAGCTATTGCAGGGTCCAAGGCTTCTCTTGCGGGGTGACCTGCCCGCCTGCGAAGTTGGCATCCTCCTTCCATTGTCAGCAATGTGGGCATCCGAGCCGAGCCCTCTAGTAAAGCAACTTGAATGACTAGCTTGAAGGCTGTTTTGTTTTCCAGGCTGAAAGTCACTTTGTTCTACACTTTATCACATGTTCACTGCACACGAGAGGCCATTTGGCACTCAGCACAGAGCAGGAGCATATGCCCCCCGCCTCCCCCCCCCCCCCGTAGTTTCCATCATTCAGCTGTGCTGTCTCTGAATCCGGCATCACCACCACTCACGCCCCTGGACCTCATCCTCCTGACATTACCTGCTCCCGAAACTTCTACTGATTATTTTAAAGAAATTGTTTACATCTTATCAGATTAAAGCCAAGTTTTGAGTCCTTAATGAGGATGATGAAAATATTTCATTCTATTAAGAGCTAAATAATTTCAAAATGTTTACTCTCTGAATCTTGCCCAAACATGACTCACAATTTACTACTATTAAGATAAGGCGCATGTGAGTTGAGATTTCATGACATTTTCAGAAACATCTAGTCTAAATTTTAGTACTAATGAGAGGTCTATGGAATATTGATTTGTCTAAGAGAAGGGGGCTCTGGCTGGAGGCTACTGTTGGGGTGTGGGGTTGCATAGGGGGTGGGGAGCTTTGGCTGTATGGTGCAATCAAGAAGCAATGCACTGAGTATCAGATGACTTGGGTCTGGTCTTGGCTTTGAGTGTGGCATGGCAAGGCTTTTTTAATTCTTGGCCTTGATGTTGTCAATATTACAAAATGCCTAGGTTTGCCAAGAGGCTGTCTCTGACCCCTCCTAGCAATAGCATCCTGTGTTTCCGAAACCTATGTGAACGTTTTGCCCAGTCCATTTCGTTATATCTTCTCATCAACTACAGTGGCTAATGTTGCACATCACAGCTCTGATCATTGTAACTGAGGGTAAGGTTGCAGATATAGGGACAGAGACTTTAGAACTCTCACACACACAAGGAAGACAGGGATGCGAGAGTATCTATTGTTTACAAGATTCTCTCCCCCCACCCACTCCCCGTCCCACCACCACTCCTGATGCATACATCTTTTACAATTAAACACCAAGGAAGGGGAGAAAGCCAATGAAAGCACTAACCATTTATGTTTAAATAATATGTTTCCAAAGTGTCACTAATCAGGAAAGTTCATCTTTGAGCCAATTAAATAATTCCAGTTCCAACGAGGCCTCCTCTGTAATTGTTCTATTTTGTGATGCATGTATTTTAATGGGTGATGCGTTTTCACAACTGCGCTGTGTTCTCCCATATTTTCTTGGGTTGGATTCAATTGTCTTCTGTTTTCTAAAGCTGAAATACATGGATATTTTAACAAAAGGAGGTTTCAATGAGAAATTTAGCAATACAGGATCTTCCCTAAGAATTTATGTCTAAGATGCATTTCATTTATTATAAACGCCTTGGCCATTTGTGCTAAATGCACGGAGGAAACTTTTTTCTTGTGTGGCGCAAGGATAATTTCTAAAGGTGTTGTTGATTGTACAAACACAGAGACATCTCCCTTCAATGAGAATTAATACTGTCTGTCTAAAGAATGGTGGCAGTGTTCAGAGAGCCACACAAGTACCTGAAAACATTATGTTTATAATGATGGTGATAAGCTATTCCATCCTCCTGGTATTTAGCCTTCATGGTAACTTCTTTTTGATGAAAAAATATTGAGGATTATGCACAAAGGAGCAGTTTTTATACTTGTAATGGAAATATTAAAAAGGGACCCATTTTTACAAATTGTCTATCTAATAGAAATTTTACAGCATCTGTAAAATATAGACACTGCACCAGGCAGAACTATGTCTGCTGTAAGGGTGTGTGCCAATTTGCATAAGGCGTATATTTTCATATGTGTGCTCCATGCACATTATATGTATCACATATAAATATAAATCACGCTACCCAAAGTCTCAGGGGACCCTCCCCGCCCCTCAACCTCAGTCATCTAGTGCAAACCATGAAATTCCCCTAACAAACAGGATTAAAATTCACTCCTTTCAACCATCCCAGACATTTATTCCTTCCTTTTCATTGAGCTACATTTGTCTGATTTAACAAGATAAGATTTGAGTGCTGATGCAGCCCGTTGTTAATGTAGCAGCCGCATCCACCACACCATCGACACTCGGCATCAGAGGAATGCATAAATCAGGTATTCAAAAAAAATTAGATATGCAGCACACCCGTTTTATAGTCCCAGCCTCAGAAATTGAAATGGCCCAGATTAATGTATTATATCTTACACACTGTCCGAGTGAATCAACTTTAATATATTGAACAGATTCGCAGAACAAGACTTTGTTATCTAAGGAGCACTCGGAAGAAGGCATTGACCTGAGGATTTGATTTGGTTCAGGTCGTTCATGTTGTACAGCAGCATTTGAATAGTTTCACATAAAAATAAAATTTGTATTAGGAATATTGCACATCATTTCTGGGCTCATCCGCACGACAGCTTTGCAGAGGGCCAATATTACAGAAACAATGCCCGGCCCAGCTTGGATTTTAACCTTTGCTTCTGACGTGGCAAAACAATATAATTGTAATTGTAATGCAAGCTGCTGGTGCTCGGCAAGGCAGCGGGTGCAGGCTGACTGTAACTAGTTTGGATCTTGACTGGAAATGAAATGCCCATTGAATGGCTCATACAATAGAAGCGCCACAGTTCGTGGCGTTCCATTCCCAAAGGCTCAGCCCGGCTGAGGATGTGCTGCGAGGAAGCTGCTTTTTCTGTTGTTGGAAGCTGTTCCGGCAAAGGACGGGCGTGGAGGCAGTGTCAGGTTGGGAGGGCAGTAGCTCTTTTCCTTGCCAGGCTGGCATAGCCACAAGGAGGAAACAGCTTGGGGACTGGAAACCAAAGGTGATATGGGCTTTCCCCCTGACTGCCCGGGAGAGGGGAGGGATGCGGAGAAGAGCAGACCTTGCCTTCTGGGGAGAAAGTCATCATTTGGGGAGTACACAGCAAGGGGTCTCAGTCCTCTGTGACTTTCTCCTTTATTTCACATCCTCTTTGTGTCACCTCAACATCTGCAAGATTGTGGCCCTCTTTACAATGATGGAGCCTGAAATCCCCATCTTATACTCTCGACAGTGCCAGCTGTGTGATCTACAGCCCATGGTAAACTGCCCCTATCCCAAGAGGGGATTCTACCCGTGAATGCATTGGATAGAACAAATGCGGGCAGTAGTGAGGATGATTTCCATATTTGACTCAGAAATAGGCAGAGAAGAGTCCTGACATGCAAAGACAGCAGACAGGCACACAGCAGGACAAACACTGGTTCCTGTTACCCACAGATCCAAGATAAACAAGAAGCCAATGAAAGGCACCCTTTTTCCTAGGATGGCACTCCAGGCTGCACTGACCTCAATTGCAATTCTGTTGCCTCTTTGCCAAGTTGGTCTTGCCTGTGTCCCATGCCATTGTTTGATTCAGGTTTTGCAGAGATTGAGAGTCCAGACTATCCCCCCAAATAGCAATAACTAACAGGCTGGCTTTGGCACATTCAGTGGACTTCATACGTTGACAGTTAATGCCTGTTTCTCTGACCGGTGAAGCCATATGTGAGCATATCTGATATCAGAAACCTGACTCTGTTTTTGAAACTACTACTGCTTCTCTTTTCGCCTGCCTAATTCTTGTGTACTCTTCAGTGGTCAATATAGTGTTATTTTTGACTGGGAACCCACACCTCAGCCCTCCTGTGCCTTCTCTCCCACCAACCAAACTCAGGCTGCTCACCTGCCTATATGCTCTGCTGAGACCTCTGTTTCCCCTGGGCCCGTGGTCGGCAAACTGTGGCTCGCGAGCCACATGCAGCTCTTTGGCCCCTTGAGTGTGGTTCTTCCTAAGCCTTAGGAGTACCCTAATTAAGTTAATAACAATGTACCTACCTATATAGTTTAAGTTTAAAAAGTTTGGCTCTCAAAAGAAATTTCAATCATTGTACTGTTGATATTTGGCTCTGTTGACTAATGAGTTTGCCGACCACTGCCCTGAGCGCATATTCACCTGCTAGTTTGTAACTGCTGGTTTAATGCTCTTCCTCCCAAGAGAACTCACAGCTCTTTAAGATGGTCTTTTTCACACTGACATCTCTCATTCTCAGCACAGTGCCAGGCCCATGATAGATTTTCACTAAGTATCAGTGGAATTGACTTATTCATTCAATAAATATTTCTGAATGCCTACTGTGTGTGAACGCTGTTCTAAGCTCCAGGGTCGCAGCAGCAAACACAGCAAAGTTGCTGCTCTCCCAAAGTGTAAGTTGTGGAGTGGGAGGTAGACATTGGCAAGCCAACAAATAGTATATGAGCCAGATGAAGTCTGACCATCTGAGAGCGACAGAAATGGCAATTTCATATGGTCCAGCCTAGTACATGGCATGCCATGTGGAGATAACGAGCGCATCGGTGCAGTAATGGTGTTTGACAACATCCTCTGAGTCATATTCCAGTATAAAAAGCTCTTGCTTGCGCTTATTATATTTTAACATAAAAATTCTCCAAAAATCATCAGACAAAAATCTGGCACCATTAGTCAGATGGAATGTAACAGTTGCCCTTAATGATTACAGAGATGGCAATGCTTGCATCCCTTTGCATACGTGTTACTCTGCAACGTTTGCCAGGAAGTTCCAGGCCCTGCTTCTCTAACCGGCGTCTCAGCATATCCATCCTCAGAGCCCCTGAGACCCAGGATTTGCCAAGTTCCTCTGGGTCCCAGGCTGGGTGGTTGGGTGGCCATGGCCTGCAGGATTCTCATGGTGGCACAGTGACCCTTTTTCCTCAAAACATGTAGCCCTCCACCCTGGTCCCCATCAGTCCCTGCCACCAGGCTGAGAAGAGTGCTTTGGGGTTCAGTAAACCAAGGAAAATGAGGCCAGGGATTTGTCCACCTCCTTGCCCCAGCGAGGTGTGCCAGTGTCTATAATTGTATTGTAAGTGGCCAGTGCGGCCCTTTCCCCCCTGGCCCTCATGCTGCTCAAAGACCATCTTGGAGCCTGGATCTGTCTCCACAAGTGGTCATCACATGGTCCCAGAGTCTGGGACCCTGAGGGGACATCTTTCCTCCAGCAGGCACATTTGGCGCGGTATTGCTCGCAGCATGTTCTCATTGTAATATCCAGCTTTTGACAGCGCACATTCTCTGAGCGTGTATGGGAAAGTGTCAAAAAAAAAAAAAAGTGCTAACATTTCTACTAGTTGGGATCATTAATTTTCTCAAGGAATTACTAAATAAAATGACGTTTAAAAAAAGCCCTCCTATGCTGCCATTTCTAAAGTTTTATTTTAAGTGTTGAGTGCCCTTGACTGCTTTTATTCTTTGCATTTAGCTTTTTTATTTTCAGTTTAGCTTATTTTTTTCAAGTTTAAAGTTCATAGCTCTTTTATACGATAAATATTTTTTAAAAATTATATAGCAAACAATGCTGTTTGGTAGCTTTTGCTGGGATTACAAAGCTAAGGAAAGCAAAGAGAAGCTGCTGCGTTGGGGGGTAGGGTGAATTTCCATCCCTTTAAGAACCTGGGGTTGGTGGATGGGTTTGGATTGCTGGCTCACTCGAGCTCACTGAAGGCCAAGGGCATATGTCTTATTTGGACCACCTCTACAACATCTCAGAGCTGTACCAGCTACCATGCATTAAGCACAGCTTTGTGCCAGATCTCACTAGACCCTGCATTATAACATTATGGGGACTATTCTTCCCATACTAGTACCTACAGCTAAACTGAGGCTAAGAGGGTTCACTGTGTGTCCAAGTGTACACAGCCAGCAAGTAGCAGAGCTAGGTTCCAGGTCTCTCTCTGAAAGCCCATGCCCTCTCCACTCTCACCCAGCTCTGGACATGGCTCAAGATATGGTAGGTGGATCCAAATTGTTCAGCAAAGGAATGCATTTACCATCAGGAAATAGTTGAGGTCTTTATATTAAAACTAGAAGCCTGGTGCATGAAATTTGTGCACAGGTAGGGTCCCTAGGCCTGGCTGGTGATCAGGGCTGATCTTTATATTAAAATTGGTGTCTAGCCCTAGCCGGTTTGGCCTGTGGACTGAGGGGTCCCAGGTTCGATTCGGCCAAGGGCACATGCCTGGGTTGTGGGCTCAATCCCCAGTAGGGGGTGTGCAGGAGGCAGCTGATCAATGATTTTTTCTCATCATTGAAGTTTCTATCTCTCTAGCCCTCTCCCTTCATCTCTAAAATCAATAAAACTATATATTTTTAAAAATTGGTGTCTATTGTGCATCTGTGTCAGGCTCCTTTAGGAAATTCTTGAGATTTTTTTTTTCTTGTCTTCTTTTTTTCTTTTTTGGCCTTTCCCCCTAATGACTTGAGCCTTTCTGAGACATCTTACCCTTGATCTTACAGACCTTGACATAGGACACTTATACAGTAAATTGTGCAAAGGGTGACAAATGTTTTCCTGTGACACCTTCACCCACCTGCATCCTAGGTGGGCGAAGGTGTCACAGGAAATAGACAACTTAGAGATCCACAGATATCTTCCAGTATTCCTATATCACTCTTTTCATTAAGATCCAAACAAAATAGATTTCCCCAAGGTTTCTGGAGCTTTGAGATGGAACAGGAAAGCCTATATTCTCCCAGCTTCCTCTAACTCTTAATGCTTGCTGTCTCTGAGCTCTCTCCACAATGCTCAGCCACACTTAGGAGCATTGTCTTCATTCCCTTAAGCACCACAAAAAAAATGAAATATTAAACATAATTAGATTTATTGATGGTTTCCAATAGTAGAGAGGGATTATAGTATGGACAGAAAATAACTCTGAGTGGACTACCTGGCATCTCTGCTCTCATGGGTCTCTGAATATCCTCATTGTAGGTATGTCCACATGCCAGGTCTTCTCTAGGACTCAGCCTTGGGTTATTCAACTAGGGGTGGTTCTTCCTACTATATAACCCTTTTACTGCCTCTAGTCTCCTCTAGATTTTCAATCTTACCCTTGTCCTCCCAGCCCACCAGAGAAGAACTGAAAATTCCTATAAAGTTGTTCTATAGAGCAATTGAACACTATTTCCCCATTTCACATATTGTACCAGTAATTACCTTTGGGTAACTAAGAAGACCCACTAACTGGCTATCTTAAACAAAGAGCCACCTACCACTGAGATGCTCTCAGGAGCTCACCTAGAAAGGAAAAGGTATTCTAGTCATTCTATTTTTGTAAATCACATTTTCCCCTTTCTATTGACTATTTTGCCTACTGATCTGGGTTTTACCATAATGCAGAGTTTAGCTAGTAGCATGTTCTCACTTCCCTCTGCTCCCCTCCACACACTTGGTTGCATTTTAGTGATTCAAGGAAACATGTTTGGCAATCCTTGAAGCATTACTTCACCTGGAGACTGAGAACTAATCTTTGAGTCCAAGTTTTGCTTTTCTCTGTTCTCAATTATTATGCGATACAAATGTTTGACTCGAGGGCCACAATGGGTTCTTAAACTGGACCGGAGGGCCGGAACAAAAGCATGGATGGAGTGTTTGTGTGAACTAATATAAATTCAAAGTAAACATCATTACATAAAAGGGTACGGTCTTTTTTTTTTTTTTTTTTAGTTTTATTCATTTCAAATGGGCCGGATCCGGCCCGCGGGCCGTAGTTTGCCCAAGGCTGGTAAGTCATTCATTTTCATCCAGAAATAAACTTGGTATGGTTATAATTCACCTGTAAATACACCATCCACAGTGTTTTAACTAATCTGAAAGACAACTGTATGATGAAGCCTATCTATAATAATAAAAGGGTAATATGCTAATTAGACCAGACATTCTTCTGGAAGTCATTATGGATGAAGCCAGGCCCGAGCAAAGCTGCCTGTGTCCCGGGTGCCTGCCAGCACCCTGAGGGAAGCTGCCCGGGTCCCGGGTCCCAGGTGCCGGAGGGAAGCTGGTGTCGCAGTGGGGGCAAGGAAGGCCTACTCTTGCATGAATTTTCGTGCATGGAGCCTCTAGTGTATAATAATAACTTAAATGGCTACCACATTTTAAGCATTTCCTACCTGCAAAGTAGCATGTCTGACAAAGCTTCTATCATTTAAGCGTTATCAAGTGTTGTGTGGTAGAATTTGTTAACCAATTTTACAGGTAAAATAATTAAATCACCAATAGGTTCATAGGTTCATAACTTGCACAGAATTACAGGAGCAAATGGCAGGATTAGAATTTGAGTCATTTTGCCTCCAGAATACAAATTCCCAACCATTCTATCATATCACCTCTCTACACAGGTGATAATGGGTTAGCTCCTCATGTAGGAGCAATGGGCCCATGGCTGTAGGTCAGAAATAGACCAAGTCTAGAATTCATTAAAGCCAATTAAAGGAAAAGGGAGGCACCACAGGGTCAAACATTTTCTTTGAGTAGAGCTAAATTTATCTTTGATTTAAATATTACATTGCCAATTCAGGGACTGCTTCATATATACAGTGAGGCCTTGACTTACGAGTTTAATTTGTTCTGTGACAGAGCTCGTAACTCAAATTACTCATATGTCAAATCAACAGTGAACAAGTGAGACACGTGATGCTGGGCTGATGTTGTGGCATTCACTGTGACGTTCGCTGCGCCAACTAGCGGTGGGGTATCTGAAGCTGGCTTGTAACCCGAATTTTAGCTCGCAACTCAAAGCAAAAAATCGGCCAAGAGATGGCTCGTATCTCCAAAAACTCGTTAGTCGGGACACTCGTAAGTCAAAGCCCCACTGTACATATATATATACACATATATATTTCATAATCTTATATTTCATAATCTTAAATATTATATATTATATGTATTATATTTCATAATCTTAAATATTATATATTTCATAATCTAGTTTAATCAGAACATCTTACAAGCTTTTGCTTATCCCTCTCTACTTTGTATCTCTCTGGAAGTTCTTATAGTATGTCTGAGCCTGAAGATCAGCAAATGAGTCCATTTCTCTAAAACTTGTGAAACCGAGCATTTGGATAATGTCTGAAACAACTAGCAGTGGGAATCAGAGTCAATTGGATGGTGCTTCTAACGCAGTGGTTCTCAACCTTGGCTGCACATTAGAATCACCTGGGAATCTTTTTAAAATCCTGATTTCTGGGCCTCATCCTCCGCAAATTCTGTTTCTTTGTTATGGGTGGGGCCACAACATTAGTAACAAAGAATCAGAATTTCCAGAGGATGAAGCCCAGAAATCAGGATTTTAAAAAGATGTCCAGGTGATTCTAATGTGCAGCCAAGGTTGAGAACCACTGATCTAAGGTATGATATTCGGGCTATGATTCAGAACTCGCTTTGTTACTTCCCTCATGTACTCAGAATATTTGAGGTGTGCTTAACTGAACAACATGGTTCTCTACAGTGCTTCCTTTAAAAATGGTGCTCTGCTGGTGGGAAGCCTGGTGAGCCACAGTGCATGGTGTTGGAGAATCGCGCTGGAAGGAGGGCCAGCTGCTGCTAGGATCTGAAGGGTCTCCTGTTCCCAGGTTTGCAGTCACTGTGAGATTGCACAGAGGCCACTCAGAGAGTCACTCTTTCTAAACATTTCCTAAAGGCCCTAAAAAAGAGTGTGTAAGGATCTGAAAAAGACTAATCAACTTAGGCCAGTGGTTGGCAAACTCAGTCAACAGAGCCAAATATCAACAGTACTTCTTCAAAATAGACTCGCCCAGGCTGAAAACCGACTTCTGCACATGGGCCACGAAGTTTCAATCGCACTGTACGTGTGCCCGCACGTGGTATTTTGTGGAAGAGCCACACTCAAGGGGCCAAAGAGACGCATGTGGCTCGCGAGCCGCAGTTTGCCAACCACGGATAGGCCAACAAGCTGAGTTAAACATCCACAACCCAAAAAAAGAAAAAGAGGACAACTCCAATCATCCAAAAGTTTTAACATTCAACATCTAGATGTTTTCAATATTGGTGTCATGTGAACAAAGCCATACTATCTTTTGGCCAATGGCCCAAATGGAGTGAAGTGACCTGGACATTACTGAGATTTTTTTCTTGTAGATGATGAAAATATTATCTTAAGCTTGGAGAGTTTGGTGGTGAAAGGGACCTTGGAAATTATCTCTTCTATTGGGGGAGTGCCCATGAGGGTATGAGTTGCCAGTCTTAGTCACGGACATTCCAGGGACAGAAGTGAAACACAGTTCTTCTTCTGGTTGAATCTTCTTATAGTTATGCCATGCTTGGGAAGGGAGGGTGGCTGGCTAGACTATTCCTAACACTTCTTAGGCTTTTCTGCTTTTCAAATGTAGACATTATTAAGCCTGCATAGGTAGGATTCCCAGCACAGGTTGTTGCATCATCATCAGCAGCATCATCATCATCATCATCATCATCAAATGTATGGAGCAAATCCACTGTTTGTGCAAAACCACTGACTAGGCTCAAGAGAGGATGTGAAGAGGTTTGCAACACCAGCCCACACTTTAAGTTGTGGTGGTGCCATTGAAAATAATCATCTATGCAAACCTAGTAGTTCACTGAACATAATGCAGCCTAAAGAAAATTAGGCTTTGAGTTAAATAGATCTTGAACGCATTCAGCCTTCTATAAAACCAAATTTTTCATGAGAACATGTGTGTAATGAAATTTTAAAAGTATTTGAGAATGCAAATAACTACGTTCCCTTAGCATCTCTAAGGGAAGTAAGCATGTGTGAATGGGAGGGGCCGAGGGTTGTGTGGTGGTTACACCTCTAAGTATGATTCACACCAATGTAACATCAATAGCATAAGGACAGTTTTTGAAGCTATTGGCAGAGTTATGATGAAAGTATATGAGCTATAAGGAATGTAGGAAAGACAAACAAATAAGAGGGTATGAACAAGCTCCTTAAAATAATTTTTATTGTGTTTATTTTTCTTAATATGCTCATTTTTGCTTTTTAGAAAGTCCTGAAAGGTCATATTTTAGGATCCTTGCTCCCAATGATGCCCTGAGACTCTAAAAATAAACATGAATTTTCTTTTCCAGTGAAAACAAAATTAATTAGGTATTTGTTACTATTTCAGAGTTCCAGCTTTTATTATATGTCATTCATTTTGAAAAAAAAAAAATTGGAAGCACTTAAGACCTTGCCCCCTGTGAGGCTGACAGTAAGAGTTTTGGGTGCTTTGGTGAGTCCCCGAGACCACTGGTCTTCAGATTGTTCTTCCTTGAGAAGAACGCCTCCACCCCCTGGCTGTCCCGCCAGCGATACTGCTGCTACCACGCACCAGCATAGAGCACAGCTTGCTGCCCAGCTCCTTGGAGAGGGGCCAGTGCATTTGTCAGGAATTGAAAAGTTTTGGAGCCAGTTCGAGGACTTTCTGGTACACAAAGCGTTGGCTGGAAATGTGGTAAGTATTAAATGGGATGTTAATTTTCATGAATATTTTCCTCATGGTTGTAGCTTGTGGTCATTGAGCAATTTAGCAATCACCATGTGGTCTGTTGGATACACAGCCTGGGTGAAGTTCAAAAAATTAGCAGCCAGTCAGTGGGGAGAAGGCCAGAGCTCAAATTTATGTGTTTTCACTTTTTTTTTCCTTCTATGCACCTCAGGGGATGGCTGATTGTTTATTAAATCTTTAGGTGCAACCATATGCCTGAATCTATATGTACTTCCCATTTGATATCCTTTCACATTTACAACCATTTCATTCAGCCTGTGTTTGTCAGACTAGCATTCTAACACCTGTGGCTTGTTGGCCAGCTCATTCTTTGCCTCATCATGTAGGATATATTGCATCATTAGCTCCATGGACACTTACATACATGTTCAAAGCTTTCACAATTTCATTCTTTTCTTCAAATTGAGAGGGGTTCGTAGGAGTTCTAAAAGTCACAGGCCACAACATAAGATATTTGATATGAGGACAGTGGAAAATCACAGCCAGGTATTTGACATGAATACCACCTTACTTTATATGGGGCTCCACAGACATCATAAAATCTTAATCTCATAACACCTTGTGAGATATCTAAGGCTGGACATCGGTCACAGTCCCATCCTTACAGGATCCTACAGTCCCCAGAGATGAACATGGGTTGCCCAAGATCATACAACTAGGACTGGGAAGACATGTCTCCTGCCACCAGCCACCTTCTCCTCCCCCCCTGTCATTTATTCCACAACTCAGTGACCAAGCTGTGTCATGAGAAATTCTCTTTTAATAACAAAAATAACAAAATTTGCTGGTGACTTATCTTTCTAAATTTTTATAAATTATGTAGTAAGTTGGGTTTCCATTCTCATTCACTTTTTATCCCAATGCTTTTTTTAAAAAAAAAAGGCTTTTAAAAATATATTTTATTGATTTTTTGTAGAGAGGAAGGGAGAGGGATAAGGAGTTAGAAACATACATTGACAGCTGCCTCCTGCACACCCCCCACTGGTGATGTGCTGCAACCAAGGTACATGCCCTTGACCAGAATCGAACCTGGGACACTTCAATCTGCAGACTGACACTCTATCCACTGAGCCAAACTGGTTAGGGCAATCTCAATGCTCTTTTGAACAAAAGAGAAAAGATGGAAATATCACACAGGTACTAGGATTTGTGTGTGACCACATGAGCCTTAGAGTATCACAGAGTGTGACCAGGGGAATGGGTGTAGCACTCAAATGGTGTCTGAGATCTTGACCATTGTCTGCTACTTTATTGAGGAGCTATTCAAAGAGAGCACTTTTAAGGATTCTCATTATTTAAATGCCACCGATGAGAGAGCCCAAGAAATCAGACTTTTCAATATTCTCCATCTGTGGTTCAAGGAAAGAAAGCTCTAACTTCTGATATTTCCTCTTGAGAATCAAATACTGAATCAATCTGAAATCTTCATGTTCACTAATAAAAATTGTTATCTGGCCCTGACCGGTTTGGCTCAGTGGATAGAGCATCGGCCTGCGGACTCAAGGATCCCAGGTTCGATTCCGGTCAAGGGCATGTACCTTGGTTGCGGGCACATCCCTGGTAGGGAGTGTGCAGGAGGCAGCTGATCGATGTTTCTCTATCATCAATGTTTCTGTCTCTGTGTCCCTCTCCCTTCTCCTCTGTAAAAAATCAATAAAATATATATTTTTTAAAAAAATTGTTATCTGTTCATCTGGCATAGGGATTATTACACAGATAGTAATATATAGTAAAGTGCATTATATGTCTATATTTTTAGATATACATTATATGGAATGTACTTATTTTCTCAAATAGACACATTCATATGTATAAAATATAAGAGCAACACATTTTTAAATTCAGTATCATCAGAAAATATATTCTTCTACATATGTGAGATTTTGACTTCCTTGTCAAGACACTTTTTAAACATTTTAACTGTTTTGATAGAATTTCCTATAAACTGTCTTATGTATATCCCTTTCAGGAAGGAAAAAGAAAGATGAAACTCATTTAGTCCTTCTTGGAAGCTTGCGTCAATATTATCAACAGCGCTTATTTGTTCTGTTCCCTTATAAAGATGCTCTCAGGTGTGGTGGCCTTGGAGACGGAGACATTTTATTATATGTTCATGTCTCTTATCAGGATAACAAACTCTATGTGTTAGATGTTTCACCCTGATCTTCTCTGGCGTTCTTAAAGTTTGTGTCTTCTTATCTGCCTTGGAGTATAACACGTGATAGAAAAGCATAAAATATTATGTCTAAAATAAGAGTTTATAGGGACTGAGTGATTAAAGTACACATAAATGATCAGGGCTTTATTGCGTGAGATGAGAACCTTGACTTGCTGGTTCCAGAGGTCCTTATTCCTTGCTTTCTCTCTGGTTTCCAGGTGGGATAGAAAAAGTAGAGGTTGCCTAATAAGTGAAGTATCTCCTCCATTAAAAACAATGAGGTGCCTATGAATGCTTCAGAATGCTTCATATCTTACAGGATTAGCCGTGTTTAGATTGGGATGGCCAAAGGATGCGCTTGGAGTGCTTCTGACTGTGCACACGAGGGGCGTGTTTTTATGTGGGCTTTGCCGAGGATGAACCTGCAAGCCCACTACAAAAGGACGGTGCCTCTTTAATAGGCTCTGGCTCCTGTTCCTGGGAGCCTTCGCAGCGTCGGTTCGTCCGTAAAAGCAGCATGAAAGCGTTGATTTTCATTTTATGTTGTGCTTGCGAGGCATTAGCATGATGTTCTAACACTTGTAAATGAATACGGCTTCTTTCCTAATCTGTCATTTTAATGCCTTATAGATTTTATTTCACTCGATGTTGTACCAGATTCTCAATAATAATAATCAACTGCTTTGTTGTTCTCTAGCAGAAATTAAATTCCTGCAGTGGGTGTGCAACTAATAAAAGATGTTGCTTGAGGAAACAAAAAATAAATATGATGAATCATAAAAGTTGGGTGGGGGGAGAGGGGAAGTTGCTCCTCGATGAAAGACAATTACTGAGCCAGTGGTGAGTGTGTCGGATGCTCATATTGTCAACAGCTTAATAACCCTCACAGAGTCTTCAGCCACACTACTTATGTCTTTGAGTGTTCACCTCACGGACTTGGTGTTTTCCACGATTTCATTTGGAAACATTCAAATAAAAGGTGAGGGAGTAAAAGAACCCTTCTCTGTACCTTGCACCCTAGATAAGTTTGCTCGGGGTTGCCATTTTGCCACTCACGCACACCTTTTATCTCTTCCCCTGTCACAAGCTATCTAGGAGCCCCATTAAAGGCAGCTGTGCGGGACTCGGAGCCTCGGCCAAGACTGTAAAGTGGGAAATAAACAGTGTGTCTATCACCAAGGTACAAGAACACAGCTCTCATAGCAGTGAAATGACAGTCGGTGGCAAGCAACTAATTGGTCACCGGCTTTGGAGGAAATATATTCTTCCAGACCTCTGTCATTTACCATGTTCTTTAGTGCAAAACCCGCCAGGTTGATGTGTTGGCTGTAACCCCCGAAAGAAAGGAAAATGAGGAGTTAAGGCGACAAAGGCTGGGCAGGCACTTGGGAGACTGAGTAATTGCAGGCAGCCACTGCTGGAAAAAATAGTTGGCTCCCTGCAAAATCATTAAGTCACCCCCTCATGCACAGGTATTGTGTGGGTCCAGTACCGGGTATGTGATGAATGTCGAGTTTCACATAGCTTCTGCTTGAGAATTTAGGCTCCAGTGAATTCAGAGTGGTGACCGAGTTTTCATTCATGTCTGCCCTTTAATCCCCTCAATTGTGTCCATTTAATTTACAATTATTTCTGGAAAGGCAGATGTATTGATGAGACACAGAAAAGTAAGACAAAACATGCTCCTCTACCAAGAGGAGATGGGTGGTCTAAAACATAAACACTTAACCAAGGCAAAGAGCCAAATGGGCGGTAAGAGCTGTCCGTAGTGCTAGAATTGTAGTGTAACATTAAACTAAAATATACTAAAATGAAGGACCTTCAAATATAACTGGATTTAGATAATCATGTGTTCCAGCCCCATCCCAAACTGGACTCCTTGTATGGAGAAACAAAGGAATAGGAATGAACTTCTCACCCAAAGAAGCACTTTATTTATGTATTTAAAAGTATAGCCACATAGGGTGTCTCCATCCAATATAGCTTGGTTGAATGATGCCTTGAGGCATACTGGGATTTTTGAACTCAAAAAGCAAGACATCATCCTGGTTGGTGGTCTTAATCAACGGAAGAATATAGTCGAAGAATTGTAAGATAGTTTAAAATCATGCAGTAGCTTTATAAAGGTAATCCCTCTAAGTGATGTTAAGCCTTGCATAGATGGAGGTTGGAGGGCCCACAAGCCCTCTGGAATCGTGCACCTTATTTTGCACGGACATGTGTGTATTTTGAGGGTTCTGGAGAAGATCACTGGCTTTCCTCGGATCCTTAAAAGGATGCAAAGCCAGAAAGAAGCTAAAAAACATTTAACCGCATAATCTAAAGAAAAAGGAAAGAATGGAGGTGGAGAGGTGGGCAGGTGAACAAAGGGTATGATAGAGCCCAAGGGAGTTCCAGACACCCAGCAGTGGTGGGAGAGACGGACCCCTCTTAAGAGTTATTTCCAGTCAAGGCCACCTTTACATGTAAGGAAACCTGGGACGTAGTTGCTCATGAAAGTCACGTCTAGGTAGGAAAGGAATGATTAAAAGCAGTTTTAAAGTTGTTTGCTTCCCTAACTTGCCTTTTTAATCAGAGCAAAAACCATCTTAGAATTTGAAATGGGATGCCTTTGCTTCCCCATGACCTCATTTGCATATTTAAAAAAATCTATAACCTAAGATGCCCTGACTTTGTATTACTATTCTATGAGCATGGTTATTCTATTTTTTGGTCCCCCTTTGCCTTTCCTGAGCAATAACACGTGGTTTGCCAAGGATTTGCATTGATTAATACTTGCCACCATGAGAACAGGCCTCTCTGACTACAAGGAACCTAAGTGACCCAGGGCTTCAGCTGGGACATTGGAGATACAGCTTCTCTTGTGCTGCTTCCAGCCTGTGAGTGAGCCCAGCACCATTACTGAGGCAGCCTCATTTCTAGGAGTCAGGGTTCTCTGATGGACAAATTTGGCTGGAGGACTGCACCATGGCCTTGCCAGACTTTCCTTAGAAATAAAGGCATGGCATTTAAGATTCTTTGGCTCAATCCTTCCCTCTCTCCTTCACTCAGAGCCTGAAGGCTCTCCCAGCCTCTCCTGCCTCCCTCTTCCATTTTATTTCACAGGTGTTTCCTCTAATAAACTTCTTACATATTAAATCCCATCTTGGTATCTGTTTCTTGGAAGATCTGGACTAATGCAATAATAAAGTTCACTTTTTTTCCCTCATCTACTATAGGCCAGGTAATGTGCTACCTTGTTTTCTAATTTAATGTGCTCAAATTCCACAATATAAGAATAAGTTACTTTGTGAGAGGAAACGCAGTTGCTCAGAGAAGTAAAATTACCCAATATTGCACAGCCAGTAGATTGCAGTTCTCATTTGCAGACAGTTCTGTTCTAATCCAGAGCCCATGGTCCCTGTCTCTGAACTATAGCCCCTTTGAAGCAACTGCAATCTCCTCCTAGTCATATTTGTACTACTCAGTGCTGGATTTCTTCTGGAATGTAACTATGACGAAAAGTGATGGGATGGCCCTGGCCAGTGTGGAGCACTTGGTTGGAGCATCGTCCCCGTGCACTAAAAGTTGGATAGTTCGATTCCCAGATGGGGCACATATTCAGGTTGTGGGTTCAATCCCTGGTTGGGGCAAGTATGGCAACCAATCAGTGTTTCTCTGTCACATCCATGTTTCTCTCTCTCTCTCTCTCTCTCATCTTTCACCCTCCCTTCCACTCTCTAAAAACTCAAACTTTTTTTACAGTGATGGAGTGAGTACATAGTCATGCATTCTATTTGGCTTTGTGCCAAGAGGCCTTGACATTAAATTCCTGTATTCACTGTGGGAGGAGTTTGGACTTGATTGACATGCAGAGGATTACTCATCTGCACCTATCATCCTCAGTTAGTGTTGTCCATGCACCCATTCAGCGCCCCAGTTAAACTCAGGTCCTGGGATGAGAGAGCCCATCACAGAGTGGGCCATTTTCCTGATCACATGTGACTGTCATCATTGTCAGGGAAGTCATGGAGTCAGAGCTGGGATTTTTGTTATTGTTTTTAGAAAATGAAAAAACCAAATGTTCTTCTTTCAAGGTTCCTTTTTGATAGTGTTTGCTAGACAAAGTAGAATTTTCACAGCACAAGTCCTTAACTCAAGAGCTACACTCAGTCAGCAGTTACTTTATGTGCCTTTTATCCAGCCTTTCTCATTTAAAAAAGGAAAAAGAGAAATGTATCCACTCAAAGTGAGCTTTTTGCTAAACTTGTGTCTTTCCCTCTTTTGTCATGTTAATTACATACCAAACAAGCCCCTTTCAGAGAATTCTGCAGTCAAACTCTAAAGCCCCATCAGACATACATTGGTTTTTAAAGTGGACCAGCTTTTCAAGTGATAATGAATTTGATATTATACGTACGTCTAAATAAGTGCTGATTCTGCTCCTTTGTTTACCTGTTCCTTCATATACCTTGTAACCTACCACAGCAAGATATTTAATCTCTTCACATTTTCCTAACCTTTAAGATGGAGATAACAGATAACAATAGTACTCGTATCTTCTGTTAGAGGGTTATTATATAGAATGTGCTAGACATTCAATTTATATTAACATTTATTAAGTAAATAATTCAGCTAATTTTTGGTGATACAGTTTTATAATTCTGTCATCAATAGTCATATTCAGCAAACCATACAAAGGTTTTTGACTGGATAATATCTGTGGATTCAGACACCTTTAGGAAGCAATTTCCCAGGAATGGCAGAATCTATGGAATCTTGACTTGAACATAGTAGGTGCTCAATGAATATCTTAAAAGTATAAAGAAAATAAGGGAAAGGGGAAATATGGCATATAATGGGTTTGGTCCTTGAAGGTTAGGGAGACATCTAAAGGGTTTGTTATTAAAAGGTTATTCCTTCAACTTATTTTCAGTTAATAGAAGACTAATTATTCAATAATTTACCTAAACTCCTTCAGTATTAATATTGAATATGGAGTTTCCGTATTACAAAAATACTTGAGAGTTAAACCAATGAATAAATCAGTAAAACCACTTTGTTGCAGACATAGGGTGCTGATGACTATTTATCACCATGCAGAAAATCTTCTGCTCCTCTAAAGTGAGATCATACTCACCTTCCAGCCTCGTCTGCTTGTTTATAAACTCCAACAGCCGAAACAGTACCAAAGGACACGGAGTTTTTCCAAAGAACTTAAAAGTAAAGTGCTAAGATGGTGGCCAAAATTTTGGCATGATAAATGTATCCTGAGATATGTCAACCATGGTTGCAGATTTATTGGAAAAAGTTATTAGTTTAAGAAAGAAGAAGAGAAAGAATCCTGCCTATCTTACATAACCAATAAAACCCACTTGGGAGGGAGAAGGGTTTATGTGGTTCCTAATTGGATGGTTTGCTTCTGATTCTGGAAAAATCTAGAAACCCAGTGGGGTTCAGTATTAGATTTGTAAGTAGTATGGAATCAGCTTAAGTGGACCTCATTAAATTTAATTGAGCACTCTTACCAGAGGAAATATAGTCATAACCCAAGGACTGCCTAGGAATGAGAAATGTTTATAAAAGGAAATTTTGTGGGCTCCTTGGCCAAGCTTCAGAGCAGACCTTGGAAATTCTATGACAGAAGCAAATCTGCTTTTCTTAGTCCTTACTACATAGTAATTCTGCCTAGCTGTGTAGTCATGTGTGTACCCATTGTAATCCATCCTACCAGATCAGCTTGTCCTAGGCCAACTCCATTTATTCATTAAATAAAATAGTCACTGAATCCCTGTTTTATTGTGAGCACTGATAACACAAAGGAAAAGAAAAAGGATGTAATCGCCAGCCTCAAGAAGACCATCATCTAGTGGAGTTCATGCACAGAATTAGATGTGTACCTACCAGTGCAGCTGTCTCCAAAGTGCGGTGTGTGCATTGAAGGTGTGGAAAGATCACATTCAATAATATTAGGACATTAGATGCTGTTAGATAATATGGAACATCGATGCATATTTTTAATGAGAAATTATGTTTTGCTAATAAAAATATGCAGATATATATATTATATCATTATACATTGTATTTGCTAAGCATACTTTTGGGGTGGAGAGATAAAGGTTTGAAGATAACTGTTATAGGACATAGTACTTTATACCCACTGGATGTCAGTAAACCTTTGTTGAATGAAAAGATTTGTATCTCAGGCTAGTAAATCTGTGTGTTTTCCCAGGTATGCTAAGATCCATGTCCTTGCCGAAACCGGTTTGGCTCAGTGGATAGAGCGTCGGCCTGCGGACTGAAAGGTCCCAGGTTCGATTCCGGTCAAGGGCATGTACCTGGGTTGCGGGCATATCCCCAGTGGGAGATGTGCAGGAGGCGGTTGATCGATGTTTCTCTCTCATCGATGTTTCTAACTCTCTATCTCTCTCCCTTCCTCTCTGTAAAAAATCAATAAAATATATATTTTAAAATAAATAAATAAATAAAATAAAATATATTTAAAAAAAAAGATCCATGTCCTTTATCCACCTGTGCTTCCCCTTCTGCATGTTGCTCCATGACCAGATTGCCTCAACAGACTATGTAATTCAGAACTTCTCCCACTGACCACTCAGAGTTCCCAATTCAACTCTTTGAGTTGAATAGAACTGAGTTTAATATTTGCCTTGAATGTATTTCATGAAGTAATACATGGCAGGCCTCACAGATGGTTCACTTCAGTTCCCAAGTGTGCACATTCATTTCAAACCCAATGTTGCCTGAACACCTCCTGCTGGCTTCAGTATCAGTGAGCACTTGAGGCAACTTCTATGGGCCACTGGAATACGATAAATGTAGTCATCATTAGGTTTATAACCTTCCCCCAAAAAACTGTTGTTCTATTTACTAATGCCCCTTTGATAAAGAAGAGGTTTATTTCGAGGAGTGATAGTAGGATTTCTCACCCTTTTAATGATTGACATTTGGGACCAGTAAACTCTTTGTAGTGGGAGCCGCCCTGTGCATTAAGATGTTTGGCGTTATCTCTGTCCTCTATTCATTAGATACCAGTAACAGTCTCTTCCCTTCCCCCATTTGTGACAAACATAAGTGTCTCTAGATATTGCCAAATGTTCCCTGGGGAGTAAAATTGCCCCCAGTTGAGAACAACTATGTTATGATAAAATAACATGAAGTATTAAAAATGTACACTGTAGTTCAGGAAATAATGGATTAACCATGTAATTGGGTTCAAAAGTAATGTGAATATGTGAAATGAGAATAATCAGAAATGATTTATTTGAGAGGTTAGTGTCAACTCCAATCCACAGCTAATCAAAGTAATTTTATGTTGTAACTAATAACTTAAATCTTACTTCTCTTGGATCTTATTTGACCACAGGGGAGAGAGATTTCCAGCAATGAGATAGTAAATGGTAGGAAGGATAACATGGAGGATATACAGATAAAATAATAAATTGGTGAGGGATGATTAATAGCATATTTTCTGCATAATCCAATGAATCAAGGCTATCAGGAAAATTCTATCACTCATGACATCCACTGGGAGGTGTGCCCAGAAACAGCTAACAAAAGGTAGCATGGTAGATAGGAGAAGATGATTCTTGAAATCTCATTATTAAAAAGTGGCTCAAGGTCAGTTTCCATCACATTAGCAGAGTGCATGTTTTCTGAATGAGGAGGCTAATTTTACTCCAAAGACTTCCTCTAAATTCTAATAGGGGAGTCTTTAAATCGTCAAACACGAATATGCTGGAGAAGGGATTCAATTATGTGTGTGTTGAAAATCGTAATAGATCTTCTTGACCAATATATGTCTCCTTTCCTGTGAGAACTCATGGAAAAACAATCCACCCACCCCAGTGAGCTAATTGTCCGTTTGCTGGATTTATGTCAGATGGGGAAGGAGTAGGAATCCAAGATACTGCAAACACAACTGGGTTCCAAACTGCCAATTAAATGGAGAAATTATATACAAAATTAGGATTTCAGAGATCTGGATCTTTTGGCAGCTAGCTAGGTTCTGAAGCACTTTGAAATCAGAATATAATCCCATAACCCTCTGGGGTAATCCTTCCCATTAAATTTGCAATTCTTCAATGCTCGATACTGTCCAGGGAGCTAACAAATGAAGATTTTCTTTTGTAAACTTGTTTTTCTTCCTACCTGGCCTAAATTCTGACTCCAGCTCCTCTGTGGGCTGCAAATGGAAAGGTGCATGTCCTGTGGCAATTGCCATCTATAATTCATGCTGCTAAAAATTAAAAATGGCTATAGCTTATTGTTTTGTCACCACATATTACTCCTACAGATTGTTTAAATAACAAAAATAAAGTAAAAAAATAGGTTCTGCATTTATGCAAAAGCATGTATAATAGAATGCATATATGCAGTAGGTGAAGGGAAGAGACATTGGAGAGTGCATGTGTAAAGTGGTATGATTTTTAAGTTTATGCACATCATATTTGTTTATCTTATAGTAACTGCATGCATAGACTTTAAAACCATTTGAATATTAGCTTTTGCATAATTGGGAAGCTGCCTTCACCAGTCTGTAGCACAAAGTCAAAAGGCATTTTAGGCGCTGCTCACAATGAATTGTGGGTCATTTGGCATAAATTTGTAGGAAGCCTATTAAATCTTTTTCTTTCTTTATTACAGTACACCCCAAAGATTATTTCTCTAATGCATTGGTCTGTCAAATCTGTATAAACAAGTATAAATGTTTAAAAAGTAAAGAATACTAATCAAGAGACACAAGACATACACTGCTTAATAAATCTTGCCTTCAATTTATTTGTCTGGTATTACAAAGGCTGAGGAGATATCAATTAATATAGGCAAAGAGGACCCATAATTTATAATTAACTGGCAAGTGGTTTGTAACAAACAGCAGTACCGAGTCTAATAGCCAGTAGAAAAATAACTAGTGTTGATTTGTCCCTCGGCAAATTAATAGAGTGCTTATCAACGACAGGGTTACATAAAACTGCTAAATAAATAATCATCAGCGAGTTCGAGTGAAGCGGATCTTTAACAAGCTTAATCTGAACCTCTTGACATCTGTAGACTGTGAAGAGATTAAATGGTAAGAAAGGAAAGCTCCAGTGTGCAAATTGTAAGCCAGCTCAGTAACTGCAGAAGATCGTGTTCTTATGTAATGAGGGGAAAAAATACGTTTTTATTGCAAAATTACATTGAAAAATGATTTTCATTATAATTAGAGTGAAAATTATAAAAGATATATCAAGGAAATGCTGAATTGGAATTCACCAGAAGAGGATTGCACTACATCTCCTAACAATGAAAACACATAATTTTAGTCACATTTGATATATATTTGCTCGTTTGCTTCACTTTTATTACTCACCTTTGTACACGCCATGCGTTCCAACTCATATGTCACCACAGCTACATCAGTGAGCTTATTTTGGTGACTATGGTTCCACTAGAGAAGAAAATTCATCAGGGTTCTATATTTAAATGGACGTTTCCATCCTGTCTTCCCTGTCACCGCCCCCTCCCCCCCCCGCCCCCGCCCCCAGCCACTTATATGGGACTCTGAGTTTTTGTTATAGGATGTTTTATTACTCCTGGTTTGTATGGTGCACTGCTTGCATTGCTGTGAATTAACAGACCTCTGTAATAGCTCAGGTCTTTTCTGTAAGAGATGTTAAAAATCACCCTTATTTGTTGGTATATGAACACTATCATACCACCTATATTTTCTTAATTAATAATATGAATTGTTTATTTTTAAAAGCATTGGGCTTTGGGAGCAATATCTGAAGCAGGATGCTATCATGCTTCCAGTTATTAACTTTTTTAAAGGCTTTGTTTTTTTAGAGCCATTTTAGATTCACAGTAAAATTGAAGGGAAACTGCAGAAAGTGCCCATATACACCATTGCCTTTGAAATATATATATATATATATATATATATATATATATATATATATTGAAGCCTCTCACACATTGGGGAGATGCCCCAAATCTTAAATAGAAACCTGGTTTTCAGTGGGATAAATATATGTTCTAATAGATGTTCCTGTAAAAGAAAAAAAAATTAGAACCTGGGCTGGAAAGTCACTGTAGCATCCAGTGTCACAATTCTGTGCTTCTTAGAATAGAGCAGATCCTAACCTCCATGTCCACATCCTTTGGGCCTGAGATTCCACCTCTGTAGGAGTTCACCCTGAGACTGATAAATCTTTGCTTCTCTGATGAGCTACCTGCCAAGATTCAGGTGCAGATGCAGTAAATCATTTACATTTTATTTTAAGATACATCTTATTTTCTTATGTGCAATACCAACTAGCTCCCATGAAACTGCTGAATGTTGAGTGTTAGTCTGTGTGAACGTCTTTGGTGTGCTTGGTACCTTACATCAAGCTTACTTGGAGATTTCATATAATAGAGGACAGTCCTCAGTTCTTGGTCATCAGCATTACTGCTTTCCTGAACTTCAGACCCAATTTCTAGCAATTTTTTGGACATCTCACCCTTAATATTCTCTGAGAACTTTATATTCACTATTGGAAACTGAACTCATAATAGTTAATGACATCATATTTTACCAACTTTTAAACACTGAATCAACTAGGAGACCCCCGCAGTTTCCTACTCTCCCTCATCTCCCCTGCACCCTCCAAACCCACCCAAATGAATCTATGTATTCTTTAATTATACATCTCTTCTCTCTCTCTCTCTCTCTCTCTCTCTCTCTCTCTCTCTCTCTCTCTCTCTAAAGTAGGGTCTATGATTATATCATGTTGACAACTACTCCAGTAAAATAGTTTTATATACCTAAGCTTCCCATTTCCACAAAGTCAAATAAGCAGTTATTCTCTCTCTTCACTAAAGTGACCATGGTTGGGATATAGAGAAGGTATAAAACAGTGTTTAGAGCACAGATTCTGGAATCAGACTGCCTGAGATTGACCTTTATCTCTACCTCTTACTACTTTTATAACATGGAAATATTACTTACTGTCCCTATGCAACAATTTCATCTGCCATAAAATGGAGATGGTACTACCTCTTTCTCATAGGGACTTTGTGAGGAATAAAGGAGTTAAATTTTGAAAAATGTACAGAACAGTGCAGTGCTGTACAGAGAACTTAGTAAGTGCTCACCAAGCCTAGCGAGAAGCAGTCGTAGAAATTGAAGTGTCTATATCACATGGGTAGCTGTGAAAGGAGCATGTTGAACTGAAGAGCTTTATGGTTGGTGGGTACATCAGGAGGAAAGCAAGGGATGAGCATACCACTTAAATCCATCAGTATAAACAAGCACTCAGCAGCCATGGAACTTATTGGTATTTTCTAGAAATTATAATTAGATTCTAGAATTAAGAGATTGTGTGTTGAGTGTAGAATTTATTGTAATGTAGAACTGTTGGTCTTGAATTTTTTAGCAATATTACACCTGAAAAAAAATTAACTTCTTTATTTTTGAAAAGTATTCTTCTTGGGTATAGAATTCTGGGTTTACAGGTTTGTTTGTTTGTTTTCTTTCAATAGTTCAAAGCTGTTTCTCTACTGGCCTCTTCTTTACATCATTTTTAAAGAGAAATCTGCTGTAATTCTTATATTTATTCCACTGTATGGAATGTGTCTTGGGTTCCAGATGCTTTTATTTTTTTAAAATATATTTTATTGATTTTTTTTTACAGAGAAGAAGGGAGAGGGATAGAGAGTTAGAAACATTGATGAGAGAGATCGACCAGCTGCCTCCTGCAAGCCCTCCAGTGGGGATGTGCCCGCAACCAAGGTACATGCCCTCGACCGGAATCAAACCTGGGACCCTTGAGTCCGCAGGCAGATGTTCTATCCACTGAGCCAAACCGGTTTGGCCAGATGCTTTTAATAGTTTCTTTTTATCATTGGTTCTCAGCAATTTGGTTGTAACGTACTTTGGAGTAGCCTTTCTTTATGTTCTTGTACTTGGGTTCATTGAGATTCTTGTATTTGTGTTTTATAGTTTTCATTAAATGTGGAACATTTTCAGCTATTATTTTTTCAATTTTTTGCCCCAAACCCCTTCTCTCCTTGTAGGATGCCTATTACATGTATATTAGGCAAGTAAATGTATCCCTTAGCTAATTGATACTTTTAAAAAATTATTTTATTTTAGACTAGAGACCTAGTGTACAAATTCGTGCACTGGTGGAGTCCAGCCAGCCCACCCCATGGGGGCCGATCAGGCTAGGCCCATGGTGGGGATGCAGGGGGACTGCGGCAGTTGGCCAGCCGGCCCTGCCCCTGATCAGGGTGGGTGGGGTGATCAGGGGCTGGGCTGGCCAGGGGGAGGGGCCGTGGGAGGTTGGGGCGGGGCCAGTAAGGGCCCCTATTGGGCCGATTGGTTGCCACAGTGCGTGTCATAGCGACCGGTCATTCCGTTTATTCCAGTCGTTCTGATATTCTGGTCACTTGGCTTTTATATATATAGATAATGGTTCTATTGCCAAATATTCATATTTACTAATATTTTCTCCTACAATGACTAACATGCTGTGAATCCCATCCAGGTTAGTTTTCATCTCTTAGGAGTGTTTGGTTTTATTACCTCCATGTTTCTCCTGAATTCTTTGAACCAATAGAATACAATTATAACTGTTTTGATACTCTTGCCTTCTAATACTAACATTTGTGTCTATTTTAGGTTCATTTTAATTTATTGATTTCACTGATCATTAACATTGCATTTTCCTGATTCTTTGTATACTTGGTAATCTTTTACCCTGTTGGGTGCTAGTTAATTTTGTACTTCCATAAATATTTTTTTTCTTTTGTTCTGGGACACAACTAAGTTACCTTGAAAGTTGAATTTTGGAGGGTCTTACTTCTTTTTAATATATTTTATTGATTTTCCACAAAGAGGAAGGGATTAGGATAGAGAGCTAGAAACATTGATGAGAGAGAAACATCGATCAGCTGCCCCCTGCACCCCCCCACTGGGGATGTGCCCACAACCAAGGCACCTACCCTTGACTGAAATTGAACCTGGGACGCTTCAGTCCGCAGGCCAATGCTCTATCCACCAAGCCAAACCCATCAAGGGCAAGGAGGGTCTTACTTTTAAAAAAAATTGAGTACAGAGCAGTGTTTAACCCAAGGCTAGTTATTTCTCACCCGTGAGGCAAGCAACTTCTGTACATCTTCACAGTGCTCTGGGAATTATGAGGTTTTCAGTCTTTGTGGTGGGCATAAGCCTTCTCCCAGCCCTGTGAGGGCAGCAGGCAGTGTTTTCTCTAACCCTTTCTGCTACTTCTTTTTCATCGCAGGCTTGTGTTGATAAGTGCTCTGCTATAGGCCTCTGCAGTTGTCCAAGGTTCTTACTCAATACAGTCCTCTTTTCTCTGGTACTCTGTCACTGCCTACATTGACCCCATACTCAGCTCTGTCTCTTCAACTGAGGAAACAGCTGGGTTCTGCCTGGGTCTCCTTCCCTATCCCACCGCCTGAAAACTCTCTCAAAGCTTATGTTCATGGAAATTGTAGGCCTCATCTCATTTGTTGTCACTGCTTAAGGATCACTGTTTATTGCCTGATATCTAGTGTTTTGAACACCATTATTACTAGCTGGCATTTCAGTTTTTTTCAGGCAGAGTTAAATGTGGCCCCTTGACTTCATCTTGGTTAGAAGCAGTGACTGGTTAACACTCTTATTGCTCACTTAAGGGCTTCTTGTTGGGAAATAAGATCCAGGACCCGACGTCTGAATTTTCAGTTTTGAACTATGAATACTGATAGGCCAGAGGCTTTCTCCACCTCAGTGACCTACATGTGGTTGTTAGGAACAAGCAGTTGGTGGTCCCTGGCAGAAACAGGGGGTGCAAGAAAAGCTTCTAGAGCAGCAGTTCTCAACCTGTAGGTCGCGACCCCTTTGGGGGTCGAATGACCCTTTCACAGGGGTCGCCTAAGACCATCGGAAAACACATATATCATTACATATTGTTTTTGTGATTAATCACTATGCTTTAATTATGTTCAATTTGTAACAATGAAATTGGGGGTCACCACAACATGAGGAACTGTATTAAAGGGTCGCGGCATTAGGAAGGTTGAGAACCACTGTTCTAGAGAGTCTGTCCTGATAATACTAACATCCCCCGCCCCCGCACCGTCCCCCCCTCCCCACAGCAATCCCAGCTACAATTTTCAGCACTTAGGGCTAAAGCTATATATAAAACACCTGTATATTATGCTCCTTTAATAAAAAGTCAGGCCATAAAAATAGGTAAACAGTTTTCTTAAGAGACCCATGGATTTTATTTGAAAGATAAACATCTAAATCCGAGGCTCCAAAACTCATGTATAAAGTTTTGAAGACTTAGTGAGACGTTTTACTGATTACATGCAGTACCTATTTTTGTCAGTTTTTGCCAACTGCAGCTCCAAAATAGTTCCAGGGCCTGACATTTCACAGGATCATTTGCCTTTTAAATGTGTTGCTCACTTTTGTATGACTGATCTACAGCTCCTAGGACCAAACATTTTCAATAAAAGTTTCAGCAATTACAAAAGACAGCATTAAGTTCTCACACCATGTTTTGAAAGGCTTTAGGTTGTTAACATTGAAATGGATGTCAGGTTTGAGAAAGGAAAAAAAAGTACTTTTTTTTTAACCTCAAAATTAATGTTTTCACTTCAGGACCTGCAGAGCCGTGTCTCCACACATTTTCAAGCTTGCTGCTCTTCCACGCGTATGTAACTCAGGGCTCGCGAGGCTTGACTGTCCTGGGGAAGATCAGAACCACAGGAACCATCACCAAAGACTATGTTCCTAGTCCCTTCCCTACATGCTTTATGATCATTTCAGTCTTCTTCACATGTCTGGTGCTGGGGATTTCCAGGGAGCATCTCAGTTTACACTTCTCAAACTAGTCCTCTTAGCATAAGATGTCTTTTCCTTCTCCTCCTTTCCCTTATGTTTCTGTGGTTGTCTTCTGCCACTGCTAAAAGGGTGGCTCTTTACTGCTGCTGGCAACGATGATGGTTCTCATGACTACGGATGAAGGAGTTGGTCCTCCCCTTGTCTGATGTTCGGCTCACTATGGTGTACACCAGGAGCACCAACATGGGATGGCCTCACCTCTTGAAGGCGTCTCCCTATGATAGCTGATGCCAAGCAATAGTTGCTGCCAAGCAACACCTATGCCAAGATTCCCCGTGCCCTTTGCCAAGAGGTGCACTCTCCAGGTTACACACTTTTGTTACCACTGCTGCTGACTTCTCGAAGCCTGAATAATTCAGGGAGAGATTTTATGAAGCCACCCTTTGTTTTGTTTTCGTCCTCCCTCCAGCTGCAGTCATTCCACCCCAGGATTCAAAGGAAGTAACATTTGAGCTTATACATGGAAGACAAATAGGGGAAAGCAAGACTTACTCACAGAACTACAAAAAAGTCCTTATGACTGGAGCCCATGTGGGAGAAAGTAGCCACACAGTCCTGGGGTTCAGCTGTTCTCCTTGGTAGCGGAGCCCCTCTTTTGCAGTTCACTGCTCCAGCACAAACATCTCCACTTTCCCAGGAGGACCTGATTCTTTAGGTAAATATCCTGCAAAGACATGTGCCCCACCAGTATTAAACATGCCTAAATGTGCCAGAATTCTCAGGTGAGCCCACATTGGGTTCAAATAGGTATCCGCTTGGAAAATATTAATGATGCATTTCAGTGACAGTGGAATGGTACAGCCTACAAGTGGGGGGCGGGGGGTCAGCTGGACAAGTGCGGACAGCTGTCTGCTTTTCAGGAGCTGTGTGTGGGCTGGGCAGCATTGTGATGCTCCCTTGCTACTTTGGGATTTGCCAAATCTAGAAAAGCACTGTGATGGTCTTACATGGTTTCCTAGAATGACTTCTGGAAAAGAATAACATGGAAAGGAAAGAAGCCCGAAATGATCATAAAGCATATAGGGAAGGGATCAATTAGGCAATATCTTAGCATCACATCGGTTCTGATGCCTTCCTCTAGCCAATGGAATGAGGGGCTTACACTAGGCCACATGACGTCTGGGTGAGGAAGAGCTAATGAGTGTGGGACAGCAAGTTTCCCAAAAGAGAGATTAGGGGACTGTTAAGAGAGTGAGAAATAGATATTACCATAGCAAAAGCCCTAGGTATCTCCTCACCAGGTGATCAAAAATATTAGCATTGAACACATGTGGTGTGCAAGGAACAAAACATTCTGTGAGGAACAGTGAGGATGGCGATAGCTAACATTTATCGAACGCTTTCTGTGTGCAAGGCACTATGCCACCTGCATTTTCTGATTTAATTCTAAGATCAACTTGATGAAGCACATTCTCTACTGAGGGTGGGGCATTTACTCAGGGCACACAGAAGTGGAGTCAGTGGATTCCTTCCTTTTAACAGCTGCACTGTGTAGGCATACCTACCTCATTTTATTGAGCTTTGCAGATGTCGCATTTTTCCAAACTGAAACAATACCCTCCACCCCCAAAATATTGATTCGCTTTATTGTGATACTCACTTTATTGCGATCACCTGGAACTGAACCCGCAATACCTCTGAGGTATGCCTGTATAGCATGATTCTCCCCACTAGCATCTTACAATCTAGTTGTACAAAAAGTATTTATATTTTAAAAAATTATTGACACAAGGCAGTAAATAGTGTATCGTGTGCAATATGCATAAATTGTACATAACACACATGCCATGGTATTTCCAAAGAAGGGAAGTTCTTTTCCAGTGTGGATGATCAAAATCTTTCACAGAGGAGGTTGGATTTGGGCTTGCCTTGAAGGAAAAAACAGGACATGAGAAGGCAGAAATGAAGTGGGGAGGAAATAATAATTTTGATAAGGAGAATAAGAAAATTTTAAGCTAAAGCATGAGGGAAGTCCTAATCATGATTCTTTTACTTGTAAATGGATAGTTTACCCGCCAAAAAGAATTTATTATGTGTATTTCAGGCAAATTTCCATGTATTCAGGGTGCATGTGTGGGAAGTATAGGTGCATACGTACATGTTTCAAATTATTAATCGAAAGTGAGAATGATGTATTTGGAAGTAGATCTGAAGCCTGAATTGGACTCATATTTACCTGGATTACATGCATAGAGGGCTTTCATATTTTTTGTGAAAAAAATTGTCCTTGAATGATAGCAATAGAAGGGGAGGCTCACCTCATTGAACCTGCTTTCTGATGTTCTTTATAAGCTTTTATGTGATTGGTAGGATCTCCTGAATTGGGATCAGGCCCTCGCAGCTGTGGGGCAAACTTGTCACTGACCACCTTTGTTGGCAGCAACATGATGCTGCCCTGAGCGGACATTGTTAACCTTCTCTGTGGTTTTCATCTCATGCTCCCCAACCTTTAGATGTATCCTTTTAGAAATGCATTTTTTTTAAGTAGGACTTGTTTGTATCTCCTTTGCTAACTGGAAGAGTGAGAGAATTTGGGATTCCAATATGATGGATAGAACCTAGGTAATTAGGGAAAAGAGAATCATTAAATATTTACACGAATACTGATGCTTTTGTTAAATAGCCCTTTTCATTTGAATTCATTCTTGTTCTCATTTTCTGCTATTTCCATCTCTCTGCCCTTTTGCATTAATGGCACACTTTTGAATACTAGACGCTTTGGTGGCACTCTTGAAGGAATGAAATTGCTTCCACAACTAGGATACAATTCATGTGGTTGCCCTCTATCACTGTGTTGCTATTTGACTATAGCTGCTTCTTGCTCTAAGTTTTCTTGCCTATTGTGCTCTAAGGAGGCAAAGTTTCACATTTTAGAAAATACTCCGTTTTTCTCTGCATTGGCTTAGGGCTGTACATTATAGTTTGCTTCTCTCTCTTTTGCTCTGTCTTCCTTCCTCCTTTTTTCTATTTTCTTTCCTTCCTTCCCTCCCTTCCTTCTTTATTTCTACCTTAGAGCAAGTTGAACTTCTCTTCTTATCCTGAGTGTAGCTTAGTGAAATAGTTCTATTGGAAAGATCCTATATAATAAAAGCCTAATATGCAAATCGACTGAACAGCGGACCAACTGATGGAATGACCAGTCGCTATGATGCACACTGACTACCAGTGGGCAGACGTTCAACACAGGAGCTGCCCCCATCCCGCAGGCCCCAAGCCAGCCAAGGTGGGTGCCAGAGCCCCCCCCCTCCAACCCTGATCGCTCCATTGGTCGCCCCACAGATCAGCCCTGATCACCGGCCAGGCCTGGGTACCCTACCCGTGCATAAAATTTCGTATTATTATAATTCAATTGTAATGAAGAATGTTGCATACTGATAGAAATTTAGTGTCTCACATGGGAATACTTTATGGTACCTCAGTACATGGTATCACAACTGAATAACACCATCCTAATAATATTTGGGTAAAAATTTCTAATAACTATTCCTGACCCAGTTTCTCTAAAAATACCCTTCATATTTCCAGCCAGATATTCACTGATATTTCCATTGATGTTACATCTGTATTTCCCTCTGATATAGGAGATCTGGAAAAATTATGCTTACTTAAATCTAAATTATAACTTGAAAGTTGTCCAAAAATATCCTGTATCTCTATAAACACATATTGTAGTTATGAACAAATGATATCCAAATCTTACAGACTAAATGTCAAAAATTTTTAATAAAATAAAGAAATGTCAGTGTCACCCCTTAGACATGACACACGGGCCACCTTTGTAGGCAACTGTCATATTGCATTTAGCCAAAGAGATCTACTTTATTAGTGGTCCATTGCAACTTTGATTTTTATTGCAAGATCAAAAGCAATTGGCAAATAACCTTTAAAATATAGTCTGCTACAGTATGTCAGCCTTGTTTTTTGGAATTTGGCAATGATGTCTTTCTTCATAAACAATATCAATGATCACTTACTGCATCATGACCACCCAAACCAAAAAGGAAGTTGAGATATTTATTGCTTCTCACCTCTGCTCTTTCCTTGAGACATGTTCTATCAATAGTTTCTTGAGTCCTTCAACCCCTTGTAGGTCATTTACTAACATTTTCATTGTCTGCTCATTCGTGAGCAGCAGGCAAACCTGGCATTGGGCACCCAGGTGGAGTGCCCAGCACAGCCTGTCAGGGCTACTGTAGAAATGCTGTTGAGAGTCAGGTACAGAAGCTCTCCCTCAATTATCAGGAAAATAAAAATGATTTTTAAAATAAAATTCTAAAGATCTTTTTGAAAGCATGTATTGATTGGGTAACTTATAAACAGCAGATATTTATTTGTTTCTGAAGGCTAGAATACTAGATCAGGATGCCAGCATGGTCGGGTTCTGGTGAGCATCCTCTTCAAGGTTGCACACTTCTGTCCTTTCATTGCATCCTCACAGCAAGGGAAAGAGGGGGAGATACTCTTTGGGGTCTCTTTTATGAGGACACTAAATCCCATTCAAGAGGGCTGCACCCTATAATCACCTCCCCAAATCCCTACCTCCTGATACCAACACACTGGGGGGGGTAGGATTTCAACATATACATTTGAAGAGTGGGGGGACACCAATATGTAGTTCATGCCAGCATGCAAAGCGAAAAAGGGCAAGTTCTTTAAGAGACAGAAAAAATAAAGAGCTGTGAGAATTCTGTGATAGAAAATGTTGGCAGCTGGGCTAAACGTAGTGTGTCTGCACCTTGGTGATCCTCAGGAAACTGGTGTGAGTTTAATGGTTGCATTTTCTCTTTCCTCCCTCTGCCCACTCACTCCCAGGGCTCTAAACCAGAACTCCAACTTAAAAATAAATCAGATCTCACTGAGCATTCGATACATATGAGTGTGTTTGTGTTTGTATCTAAATCCCCTTCTGTCCTCTAGATTGACTTTTCACGTCATACAAGTCACACAGCAAGACAAGCAGCACTCCTTCAGGAGTTCTGGTAGTGATTGCCCCTTATGGAGCTAGCAGGGCACCCAGACACCTAGTAAAGATCTGAAAATCATGGGAATGCAGTCAACTCCTATGTGTTAGGCTTTGCCCAGGTGCCATTTCTGTGCCAACCTTCACACTGACTGCAACTTAGCACTCTCCCATACTTGACCTTGAAGGCTGAGCTTCTGATTCTCATGACCTTGCAAGGGTCAAACAAATCGTGCCTACCTGGTATCATCTTGTCATACCCCAGAGGCATTGTTCTGGAATTCACTAGATGTCTCCATTCTAACCTCTCACCTATGGCATAGAAATTTCTGTAAATTTCCATGTTGGAGTAAAACCCAAGAGCTGGCAAAGCTGCATAGCAGTAGGCTTCTCTTGCTCAGGTCTACCGTCCACCGAATGCTGATGTGCTCTTGAAATGAGGGAGCTTAAAAAAACCCTTGTTGACATCAGTCTAAGATCTCTCTGTCTGAGGTACTATCAGGGAATTCGCAGGGCATTCATCAAAATCAAGCTGATGCAAGCATGAGTACTCACAAGAAAGAGCCCTTTTATGCTGAAAACTGCTGAAGGCTGGAAAAGGGGCTAATTTATTTAAATTATCCCTCTAAGTGTCAAGCCCCACACTTTCTGGAAGGGTCTGACAACTGTGGGTTACAGAAAGTTTTCTCAAATTTATAAATAAATTAGTGATGGTAGAAAGTTAACCTGGGAAATCAGAGTAACAGGAAAGTAATCGCCATCGATGTTGATGCAGATGTAGGAAAATACAGTTTTCTGCTATTAAGCTTTTAAATGTCAGCAAATGGCAGTTTAGTAGATCATTTGCTAATAATGATTAAATTTCTCATTAAAATGTTTCCTTCATTATTCTTCAGGTAGAAATGTGTAATTCAATGATTGTTACATCAATTACACTTAAAAAGCTCATTAAAATACTGAAATATTATCTTTGGTAGTCAAAGGACTTTAAGAGTACTGTACTAATTATAAAAGAAATAAACTCTTATAATAGCACCATTTGAACTGATGCCTTATAAATTCTTAATGTAAAGCAAACATGTAAAGTTTAAATCAAATATATAGATCCAATAAAACAAAACCTTTTTAATCTTGTTTTACCTTCAGAAGGACTCTGATTATTGTAATTAAATAATGCATGATATAATAAAGATCTAGAGCATGTGATTATTTCATTGGCAATTGAATATTGGTGCTTTTTATTTATGCAAGCAATGTATCACAGGCAATATGCATCAAGCATTAAAATATTGATACAATTACACCTAGCCTGCCGAACCAATAAAAAAAAATCTGTGACATGACTCTGCTGATGATACCAGGACAGTTTGAAATCCTTTTTAAATTTTAATACTCTGATGTGCTGGGTTATGCTAATTCTGCTAAGAAATAATGCCTCCAAGATTCACTGTTGTGCTTTTCATTCCTGTGAGAGAACAAATCCAGCTTTGCTCAGCATGGCTAAGTAGAGTTTGCTTTTCTGCACACATTTGACCATTCTTTTTTTTTTTTTAAAGATAAAAAGAACAGTAAAGGTTTGGGGCAAGTTTGTTTGTTTTTCAGGGTATTCATTTATATTATAATGACCTTTCTCTAATTTTCTCATTTACTGTGTTGCACGGTTCCCTTTAAAACATTCAAATGCTTTTTATTCTTAAGTCCTTCCTCAACAGAGCAAAGGGCTAGGGAAGTTTTCCTGGGAGCTGTTTTATTATTAAAGCCTTAGGAGGTGACTACGTGGGTCGCTGCCCCTGTCCCACACCTTCTCCATGGAAGTAAGAGATGACAGACTTTTTCTACCACATGCTCACCTGGGGTTCAGTGTTACATAGCTGACCCATTTTCCCACCTGTGCAAATGGACCCACAATGCCTGCGTTGTTCCTGTGCACAGGAGTCATTTAATACATAATTGTTGACTTAAAAACGCAGTGACAGAAACAGACTTCCTGCTCATTTGGCCGCTGAAATGTTTGTATGAATCAGGGGACCTTCCCCTTTGCTTTAAAAATATTGTGAAACCCGTGCCCTGGCTCGAGGGGAAGATGTTTTCTATTATCCCACCTGGCAGCCGTGTTAATATGGAAGGATGCAGAGATTCATAATACAATAGCTGTGCAAGGAACCAAAAATAAATCACGGAGTTCAACGCGTGTGTTTTACAGCGGAGGCGTTTGAGGCCCTGAAAGGTAAAGGGATTTCACAACCATAACTTCTCTGGACCAGTCTCAGATCAGAGTGGGGTCTGATGGGAGTTTTATTGTTGCTCAGACCTCCTCCCTAGTGACGGTTATCTGGGGACACCCTGTGAACACCCTGGTCGCTAAGCAAATGCTGCCTGCTATCTTGGCTTTCCAAAGATGTGCCTGCTATAATATGGAGCTCTGAAAGAAATGGGAATTATTGAGCCCGTAAACATAATGTATATGTTGCAGCAATTTAATTGTATTTAAAGACCCCAGAGTTGTACTCTAGAGCCAGTAACTGTGTAAGTTCCATCTTCACCTTTCCTCCTGGTGACTATAGTTCCCCCTTTAGCAATGTCAAGTGTGTTTCCACCCACTTTTCCTATGTGAATAAGTAGCAATGGCTGGCGATGATATGGCACAGTTGATCATCATGAATGTCTATAGGATGTCATATTTATGTTCTTCTGTTTAGCTTAAATCTTACTCAGGTTCTAATAGCAAACAGGCCAGTTACAATGGACTGGCATTGCAAAGCATCTGTTCAATTCAGATAAATAAGACCAATGTGTTTGAAGGGCAAAGTTTCCATACAAGTGGCCTGCCATTTCATTTGGAGATGCAATTCTTCTGCGGCATAAATAACAAAGGGGAGAGGGCTCGTTTGCTAATTGATTAATTATCTTGTAAATGAATTACAAACCTGTGGAGTGCTAGCTAGGTGTGTGCAGAAGACCTCCTTTTTTCTTTCTTTTGAGTTCTGAAGTGCAGCGCTCCTGAGGCCCAGTGCTCTCAAAGCAGAGCCCGTTCCGGGCTGGAGGCCGCCCCAGGATGCACTGCTCATTTCCCAGTACTTGAAACCATTCATTGCTGGGTTCGAGGTAGGCGTGTGTGGCCATCGGTGTGCATAAGCACACGAAAAAGCGAAGAAAATGAAAATTTAGAGTCAACGCTGTTTAATAAGGTACCAATTCAGTTGGGGATGGCGGCTTGTTCCTTTCTTGCCTTTCTCTTTGCATTCTATAAATAAGCATAGCTATTCTGAATAACAGCCTTTTGTGAACTAAAAGCGCCAAAGATGAAAGATCAGGGGGAAGAGAGTTCCCCAAGTGCCAAAGCTGGCGGGGTTGCAGCGCCTGCATAACCACAGAGAGGCCGATAATTAACATGCCCGCTTCCCAGGCGAAGGGGCCATCGGTCTTGCAAAGGCCTAGCCTACCGCTCTGTTTCTCTCGCGATGAAAGTAGCTGATTTAGTCAGAAAGGTGACAGGTAAGGCCCTTTGCTGGCGGGATTTTTGCATCTTCCCGGTGCCTCGCTTCCCGGCTTTGCCACAGAGGCTGTCCATCACGGTGGTTATGTATGCAGGCTGCGTGAGCCCGCAGGGGATCCGAGTTATTTACACTCTTTTTCAAGCTCCGAAGCTGTGATAATCATTCGCTGTCAACTTTGTGCTGACACTGAATTTTACTTTGTGTTTTTTTATGCTCGGGATGGGTCGACAATACTGGCGTCCACACCCTACACTGTAATTCCGTGGGTGACTGAGCTGACCAGCGTACCCCGTATGGCTAACAGGGGCCCCGGAATCCGGCTACATATGGAAATTTCAGAATTTGTTGATTGTGGACCATCAACAGTGTCCTCCGGCTTTGTGCTCTTATCCTGGCGGCGGCCTTTCATCTCCGCGCACTCTCATCTTTGAGAACTCGTCAGCATCAGTTTCACCTGTCCCTGAGTTGTAAAGTTGGAACAAGCAAAGTTTCCCTGGGCAGAGCCCAGTGTGATACGCAGATGGGCCTCTTCCCTCCAGACTCAGAGGGGGGAGAACAAGATTTGTGATCTCCCCTCCTGGCTGGCCCCTCCTCATTCCTCTCTGCCAGAAATGCATTCATGATTCACATCAAAATAGAAGTGATGTCCTGGGTGGTATGAATAACAAGGGACAGGTTATAGAGACCCTGGGAAAGGCCACCTGAGGGATGTGAGTCAGGCTTCTAGCCCTCATCAGCAGATATTTGCATGCTTAGATTGCAGTGCCCAGCATCCTAGTCGTGCGGGGAAGAAACACCTTCCTTTCAGTAATGAACAACATTCTTTCCATTAAGCTCAGGGCCTGAAACCCTTCCTGACAGGGGAGGGAAGGATTTCTCCATGTTTAACATGTACTGTTTCCATGCACCGTCCCCATCTCCAATATGAAAATTTCATGTTCGTCGGGGCCCAACGGGAGTGATCCACAAAATGGTGTGACCCTTTTCTTAACTGGACTTGAAATAAAGCTGGTCAAGGAGCTTGTGTGCTCGGCCAGTGTAATAAAGTAGACAAATAATTACCGAGCAAATCAAACACACTTACACCTCAGATGATTTTGAAATATTATCTATAATCGGGCACTTCTGTGCTAGGAGGAAAGGTTAATAAAGTAATTTAAAAAAGATTGTGTGAGATATTATAGAATCAGAAGAGGACTGGCGATCATAATTGTTAATCTCCTAAAACACCAGTTCTGCCTGGCACAAGGCAGATATTTTAGTGCATATTCTTATTGTGTATTCCACTTAGTACTATATTAGCTTGCTTAATTATCCTTTATAAAAACCTTGCTTTAGGTGGGTGTTTTTTTCTTGGAATTAAAAAAAAACAAAACGGTTGATATGATTATTCTATCAGACCAGCAATGTGTATGTCAGTCTTGATGTGTGATGTGTTGAGAAGACTAATATCTTTGAAAATTAATTGCCTTTACGTGTGTCTCATAGAAGAGCAGGTCTGAGTAGGTATGAGGTATTTATATATTAGCAACCCCTTCATTTCTGCTGTCCTTTGTGATGGATAGATACGGAAACAGCATGACCATGACGTTTGCAGTTGGAATTGTTGGTAGAAAAAAAGGGTAATTCTAAGCTAGCTGCTGGTGGTTACACACTCTTGAATAAAGCCTAGTTGAATGGTTGTGGGATATAGCTGTAGGAAACCTGTTTAATAAAGAAATTTAAAAAATAAGTAAATAAATAAATAAGAAAACTTCTCTATTAAAAGTCTTGTAAAAAGTAAATGTAAGCCATTTTTCTTCTGGTGAAGAATTAATTTGGTATGGAAGTAATTTGGTAAGGTGGGGAGGAGGATACACACCAGACAGTTTCTCTCCCTCACTAATTGTATCCCAGGGCAGGTTGTTTGTATCTATAAACTAGGAATAACAACAAGGTCTGGCTCTTAGGGCTTTTAGAGGGTATATGAAGAACTGTGTGAACTCAAAAAACCGTATTTATTATAATTCTTTCAAATACTATTTATTATAATTCTTTGTTTCACCAAAGGTTCCCCTCCTATTCATATCATATCTTTTCATGTATAAGTATTTAAAAATATTGAATGTTTAGTTACGCAACCATTTTTCACTTTAAATTAAGCCTGAGCTGGCTAAAGATATTTTCCTGTGCAAATACTTTGCACTTTAGATTATTGCCTTCCTTGGCCCTGCTGCCTCTTCTGGGTAACTCACACTTTTCTCCGCTCACTTCTCTGCATCTCACACAGTGCATACCACTCCTGTGCTTTCCCATCCACTTCATCCTTTGCCTTCTCGTACTCGTCCTGTGCCTGCCATGCCACTGAAAGTGGCCTTGAGTTCGTCTCCAGTGGCCAGCAGTCACTTCTCCAAGCCACGCCTGTGACCTGTCTGCCCCACTTGGCCTTGCAGCAGCCCACTCCTGCTTTCCATCCCCCTTCTTCCTTCTTTTTCCTGGAGGGGATGCTCCATGAGCTCGGTCAGAGCCCTCTCCACACTCCATCCTTCAGACTGTCCATCTGCAGCCTCACAGACAGGCTTGCTGCTGCTTATTGTGCCCAGATCTCCCTTTCAGACCCTCAGCTCCAATCCCTCAACGGTGGTTCTCAACCTTCCTAATGCCGCGACCCTTTAATACAGTTCCTCATGTTGTGGTGACCCCCAATTTCACTGTTACAAATTGAACATAATTAAAGCATAGTGATGAATCACAAAACAATCTGTAATTATATATGTGTTTTCCCATGGTCTTAGGCGACCCCTGTGAAAGGGTCATTCGACCCCCAAAGGGGTCGCAACCCACAGGTTGAGAACCGCTGCCTCACAAGACCATGAACAGACACACTCTGGCTGCAGCTGCTCAGAGCTCTGCAACTAGCCAGAGCTGCAGGAGCTGCCGAGTGACCAGATTTGAGGCAGCTTTATTTCAGGCTCAGGTGAATGGGTCTTAATTCCTGCAGATGGGCGCAATTGTGAAGTTGTTCCCTTCATGTGATTTTGGTGTAGAACCCAGCGGACTTGGGTGGAGCTTTGTGATAGAATCACCTACGAAACATGGTTTCTCATAACAATGGGGGTTCAGAAAGAGTCTCCCACTCCCAGCCACAGCTTGCCAGCTGGTTTGGGGTCGGAGGGTATGGCACAGTAGGGAATGCCCGGAGAGGAGGACTTTTAGAATGACTGAGCTGGCATGTCTATTAGTCGTTTTGTGGATGAAGATTTTTCCTTTTTCTTTTCCGGCAGCAAATAAAGCTCTTAGAACTCTTGGCAGTAGCATTGGCAAGACTCCAATGAGCCAGCCTCTTTTGAGGACTTTGACCGGGGCCAACATGGTCTATGCTTCCAATTAAAAAAGAATCGAAAAGGTTTAAAAATAATGAGGAAAAAATCACAACATACTGTGACTCTCAGGTGGGATCACACCCACAGTACTTGGTGGCAAGGTCCCATCTGTCTCCCAAGAGATGTGAACCACGTCTAGTGCTGTCTCTCATCCCTGCAAAAAAGTTCACGTCCCCACCGCAGATGTCTAATATGTGTCATCGAAAGCGTGGCTTTTCCCTGAACTTGGCAGCCGGAATGAGTTGACTCCCACCTTCTTCTGGGATCAATACCAAATCCCTATGGAGAGCTGAATGGCTTTTGAGGAAATCTCATGGACTCAGGCGAAGATCCTGGGGTGGCAGGTGTTGTGGGGAGGATGAGAGAATTGTATTTTGTGAAGGGAATTCGAGGGAGCAAGAGGGTCTCTCTTTTCTTATCATTTTTTGGAACTCAACTCCTACCACGTCACATGCCCCACGGCTGTATCCAGTGCTTCTGGGGCCAGTGCCGCCATCCTGTCTGCCTGCAACGTGAAAAGGTGAAGCTTCCCTTGAAATGTGCAGGATGATTAACCAGTGGGTCAGAACAGAAAGCTAACAGACAGTGTTATTTTCAGTAGTATTTGCCTTGGACCATGTTTCCAAATAAAAGCTCTTGAATGCAGTGCCGTTCTGTCTGCAGGGCTGGTTTCTAGAGCACAAGAGACAGGCAGCACATGATATCAATATGCAAATAGCTGCCACAGGTAATACTGGTGGACAAATTCTTGGTGGGATTGAACTTGTGGATATCAGCTCTGCTCTGTGGATTCCTTCCTCCATCTCTCCCACCTCCCTCCATCTCTTCCTCCTTCCTTCTTTTCTACTTTTCTTTCTTCCTTCTATCCTTCTCCTTCCACCCTGTCTTGATATGATATGGGTTGCTTTTATTTATTATCATTGGTCTAAGTCAGTGGTCAGCAAACTCATTAATCAACAGAGCCAAATATCGACAGTACAACGATTGAAATTTCTTTTGAGAGCCAAATTTTTTAAACTTAAACTATATAGGTAGGTACATTGTTATTAACTTAATTAGGGTACTCCTAAGGCTTAGGAAGAGCTACACTCAAGGGGCCAAAGAGCCGTATATGGCTCACAAGCCGCAGTTTGCTGACCATGGGTCTAAGTGATTTGTTCTATTTTCTTGCCTGTAATACTGACATTAGTTATTGCATTGTTCAACTTTTATCATCTTTACATTTCTACACAAGGTAAGCGTTTTCTTGTAACCCCTGGAGATGTAAAGATACAGTCAGTAAAAAAAGTAAAATGAGAGAGAGAGAGAGAGAGAGAGAGAGAGAGAGAGAGAGAGAGAGAGAGAATATAACAGGTGTATGTTTTTATATAAGTAAGGCCATAGCACAGCATCATATGACTTGTGTGTGTGTGTGTGTGTGTGTGTGTAAAACAGGGTAACAGAATGTCACACTATGAGTGCCTGAGACTCAATACACAAGAACAGGTTAGAAAAGTAATATAGTCATAGTAATTACTTTCATCTGGCAAAATATTTCAGTCAGCAATGACTAGCAATAAAATAAAATGATCACCTTTAGTGTATCTATTACAGAAACAATTGCCTAAAATAAGAACGGTTTAAAATACCTGGTGGAATATAAAGCATTTATGCAGGAGTCCCTCTCTCTCTCTCTCTCTCTCTCTCTCTTTCACACACACACACACACACACACACACACACACACACACACACACACATATTTCTCACAGTCTACAGACTGAGTTAACAGTAATTTACCTGAAATATAGGGCTGTTTTTTAAAGAAAAAAATTCTAATTAAGAATTTATCAGTAAATATACTATTATAACTACTGTCCTTTCAAAATATTTTCTTTTAGCTTGTAAGGTTGACAGAAATCACTTATCTGCTCCTTAAAGGATTCCTATTCTTTTCCCCCCACTTTTTTTTTTATAAATATAGTGAATGTGAAACATCATTAATCCAGTCGTAATATCATCTGATAATAGCTAATCCCTTCTTAGGCACAGCTTTTCTCGGGCCTTTGGAATGTAGAAATGTGCTTTTCCTGTTAGGCATTTTATTTAAGCATCAATCTATTCTTAATGCTAATTGTCTTTTGTAAAATACCACAAAGCAAAATGAATACTGTCTTCAAAGTTCCTTCCCTGGGAGTCCTGTGCCATCCTGCAGCCCGTGATTTTGTATGCTAAGGTCATGGATCAAGGGCAGCTCCGTGCCTGTGGTTTGGACTCGGCTATCGGCTCTGACAGGATGATGCAGCCGGCACTGAGATCCTAATCGGTCAGAAGAAGTCTATTAAGTTTGAGCCCTTAAGCTGTCTCAGCCAAATCAGGGATACCAAAGTTACATTTGTTTTTGTGATGACCATTCATTTTGGTCAAGTGAAGAAATTGCTCGTGTGGATTCTGTGGCTTTAGGGGCAAAATTGGTGAATGTCACGTATCTTTTAGCCCCTCTGCTTTCTCAGAGACATTATTGAGAAGACGCTTAGGGAAAAAAAAAATCATTTTTATTGAAGCTGTTTATAAGTCACCTTGATCCTAAAAGAAAAGAAGCAAAAGAGAGGTAATCAGAAGCTCGTTCTTTCTCTTGGTGAATAGTAAGGTTGGGAAGGCCTATGCTCTGAGGCGCTGGGGACAGAGTGTATGCATCTGGGGAAGGCGCCTGTCCAGGGCACTGACTTAGTTAAAAGTCAGGAATGAGCACAAGACTTTCATCTTGGAAACTCTTCATGCTTTTTCAAAACCAGTGGTCTGGCTGCATCAGAAAGATCTGAACCTTTCCTCTTAGATCTAAGATTACAGCTGTATATTCTGTTGTTGGTGTGTTTTTTTCACTGATAAAAGATAGTTGGCTTAAGAACAATGCTGCCTGGGGCTGGCATCCTGACCCATAGCAGCCAAAAAAGCAGAATTATTTTTTCTTCCAATTTTCTTCTTTAACATACTTGAATTTTTAATTAGCCAGTGAAAGTGTTTCCTTGTGTTACAGTTGTTGATCTGAATTCACTTCCCGGTAAAACCAATGGAAAAAGAGGGGGCAGTCAGTATGTACAGTGTTCTAGCAGGACAGTGGAAAGCTAATGTGCCTGGCGAGAAGACCTTAGGCATTCCATTTCACAGATGGAAAAACTGAGGCCTGAGCAAGTATATGTCTTGTTCAGACAACTGACAGCAGAGAAATTGCTAGAGCCTATTTCAGTTCCCATAAGAATGCTCATTTTACCACCTATATCCAACAAAGGCTTTGTCACCTCCTGTAAGAACAACATTTTTCTTAACTTCCGTTGTTCTAATAAGAAGAAGATACATACCATAGTAGATATTTTGTGGCTCCAAGGTCAGGCTGACTGGGATCAGAGCCTGGCTTGGACACCTGTCAAAACTCCTCAACTTCTCTGAGTCTCAGTTAACTTGTAAAGTGGTCAAGAAAATTGTTCATTCCTCAAAGGTCTGTTGTAAAAATTCATACACAGGACTTTGTACCAGACACGGCACATTCTAATTACCTTATGCAGGGTGATTATCTAACTTTGCCGTTTACTGCCAACCTGCCCAACCTTAGGGGGAAGGAAACGTTAAGCCACCCAGGAAAAGAAAGCATGCATGAGTATGACATAGAAAATAATACATTTTCTAAGATTGCATTGTGAGAAGTGAAAAAGTATAAAAATTATGGTAGTTCAAATTGGCATACCATTATGTTGCAGTACTGCTTGCAGAGAGATGTAAAAATAAAGTATAGAAGTATCTTTTCTTAGTCAAAGCTGATATATGAAAATCTAGATTTAGAGTAAGATTGGTTATAGGGTCATTATTTGCTTTAGAAAGCTATTTGGCATGAGGTTACTTTAGGAGGGAACTTCCCTCATATCTTTAATGTAATATTTCATTTGCTGAAAAAAAAATCACATAACTTTGCAAGAACTCATTTCATGCATAAATTGAAGTACATCTGTTGAATGTATAGAGGAAAATTGAAGTAGAATGAAGGAGAACATAGAAAGGAATAAGATAACACGAAAAATAAAGTAGCAAGGGAACATGATGCACTGAAAATTCATGTTTCGTAATTAATAATTATTAATAACACAGATTCAAAAAAATTATTCTGTGTGTGTGAGACAGAGAGGGGTTCGAAGGAGAGAGAGAGAGAGAGAGAGAGAGAGAGAGAGAGAGAGAGAAAATGTGGGTCTGCTATCACTTCTCTATTTCTCTTTCCATTAGGCCGTGACCTGACTCCTCCCTGGTGCTTCATATACTGGCACGTGAGCGTAAAATGCAGCCACATGCACTCTTGTCCTTTCAAACCTCATTGATTTTGCAGATCATTCCCTCAGCCAAAATTTCTTCCTCAACACTCAGCCAAACTCGGTGGCTTACATCTGTATCTCTCTCAGGCTAGGCGCCCCTCTTCTGGGGAGATCTCCTGGATACTCCAGGACACTCGGGGAAACTGCTCTTGGCTGGCCATTGGCCTACCATGTTCCTGACGCAGGTGCTCTTGCCGTGAGGAAGACCAGAGTACGTGCTTTGGAATCCAGTACCTGATTTTGAATTCTGGTTCTAGATTTGACTTGAGGTTTGCTCTGGGGCATGCGGACTGACCTCTCCGGGCTTCGTCTTGTTCATCAGTACCCTGGGATAATCAAAGCTACCTCATATGGTTTCTGAGGGGATTTGATGGAAAGTGCGAAGCCCTTAGCACTGTGCCTAGAAAAAGGTTGGGACACAGCACATGTTCACATCCTTTCTGTGTACTGCTTCCATTATAACTGCTGACTCCCTCCTCTGTTTCCCATTAAGCTATGTGCTACTTAAAGGAAAGCATTGGATCTCACCCAGCTCATATTGCCAGAGCCCATCTGATCCATACAGAGTGGGCACCAAATGCCTATGTATTTGTAGAATCTAATTGAGACACACACAAGAGCATATATTTCATGGAATATGGCAAGCCTTGGAGTAAAGCTACGCACAAGAAGAGAAAGAACAAGGGGGTAAAATGAAGTCCAAAAGGCACATATCGCTAGAGACTCTCCAGGTTGCCCCCAATTAATTAGCAAGCATTCTTTGGAAAACATTTGTTCAACCAGTTTTGAATCACCCTAATTACACTGACTTTTTTCCTTTTTCCTCTTCTTCTTCTTCTTTTTTTTTTTTTTTGTCTACAATTGTGTTATGCAGTAATGTGTTAAATGTCTTGATGCTGAGAGCCATTTCCTCAAACTATTTGGCTAATCATTCTATAAAACAGGGGAGAAAAAAGAAAAGAAAAGAGGGAATGGAAGAAAGGGAGTGATGTTGGTAGGGAAGGGAGGATGGGAGGGAGGGAGGGAGGGAGAGATTAACTTCTGTTAGTTGAAGATCACTACTTCTTTCATTAAGCGCAAACAACCAATGAGTGAGATAATCAGTTCTAGAGTTTTGCTAGAGGTATATCCTAGATATTTGCCTGTTTTTATAAGTTAAGTTTCCCCTTATGGCCTGGCCAGTGTTGCTAAGTGGTTGAGTAGCATCCCATGAACCAAGAGGTCACCAGTTTGATTCCCAGTCAGGGCACATGCCTGAGTTGTGGGCTCAATCCCCAGCGTGCCAGGAGGCAGCAAATCAATGTTTATCTCTCTCTCTCTCTTTCCCTCTCTCTCTAAAATCAATAAAAACATATTTTTTTTAAAAAAGCACTTCTTCTGGGCATCTGTGATTAGACCATAATTCTAAAAAAAAAAAAAATCATTGATTAGGCTTCCACAATCATATCTCTGGACCCCCATATTTTTTAGATTCTTTCAATAACCTGAGAGATCATTTGTCTGGTCTGGAGCCTTGAACTCATTTGAAACAACTAGGTTGTATTTTCATCGGTCTTGACTTACCTGGGGCCCCAGTTCACTCTCTGCTTGCTCTGCCCTCTTCAGTTTGAAGATCATTTATCCTGATGGAGACCATAGAGTCAAAACAGGAGTTTAATAGTCTGTTTTCCCTGTGACATCTGTTAACATTTTGCTGCATGCCCCAATCAATGTACCTATCCCTTTGTTCTTCTTTACAAACAGAACTTAATATAGCTTTCTGTTGTCCTTGGCAGTTTTTCAACCTATGGCCAAGCTTTACCTGTCCTAACAACATTCTTATAGCACTTTTTTTAATACTGGTTCCTCGCCGTCTATTCAGTCTTCCATTTTGGGTATGTGTCTGTGTTCTGCATTCAATAGTTTTTAAAAGGGAGAAAGAATGTTCATATATATATACCCTTTGGAATAATCTGTGATTATCCTATCAGAATTTTTAAAATAGGCTTATTTTGTCGTTAATGATTTTGCCATAGGATCATATCTACATTTTCTCTATTTTGATAGCCACTTCCCTATATTCTAGGGTAAATACCTATGTCCAGAATTATTTTTTGTGTGGATATAACAGGCTTGAAGATGACAGGTTATGTTCTTCCAAGTTTCTCATCACTTTAGTTCACCAACCAAATCATCCTCCTTGGTGAAAATAAATTCAAAATAAAAATTCTTCAAATTTATCTCTCATCCTTCTTAAAGATGTAAATGACAGAAGGCAAGCCAGGAACTTACCAGAAAGTTGTCATTTGGAAGAGACTTCTGGCAAGTGTTTGGGAGAAAGTCTCCCCATCACTCTGTGTTACTTTTGGGATCTACGTTAGGAAGGCATGGAACAGGTAGTCAGTCCTCTCCTGAAATGATGCCATTAAGAGTTCCCTCTCCTTTTAACCTCACCAAAAGGTATTCTATCATCGGTCCTCATCAGCGCCATTCATGCCCCTGTCTTCTTCATATAAAGTACTAAAACCACATCCATGTGATAAACTCTTTTTGGGCCAATTATACCCATTCAAAACGTGGCTCAGAGCAGTGCCAGCCTGTGAGCTGTTTATTATTGGCTTGCTAAAGGATAAGTACAGAAATGGAAAGTAAGCATGTCAAAACTTTTAAAGCAGTTTGACAAAAATAATTGTATGTATGTTGAATCTAATAATAAAAAATCAAGGCTTGAATTTTACATGCCTTTAAAAAAGTTTTCTTTTTCTAGTAATTTATTTTTATTGCATTATGCAAAACTATTGGTTGAAACCAAATTAGAAAGAAACAAAACACTAGTAAAGGACCACAGATGATTTGGGGACCCCTACTGGACACGAGCCCCACATCTCACAAAGACATGACAGAGGTCTGGGTCATATTTAACTTTTACATTAAAGTTCCATGTTCAATGTATTGTTTTTAGTGTGGTAAATGTTATATGTGAACATATAGGACAAGTACACAGTTTCTGCCCACCTTTGCTATTGTTTTCTTCTGAAAAATCCCAGACAACACTTTTACAATTTCATACTTTCTAAATCGCATCTCTTGATCCAGCCCAGTACCAGGTTTTGAAGTTTCATTAGCTTTTGCCTTTTGGGATTCAAGTTTAAGCACAGTTTGTCTAGCTATGGCATTTTTGTCCATATGCATTGGCCCAATATTCAAAGGACCACTTCTCTGTGTGCAGAGGACCCTCAACACTGTTCTGCCATCAGGAAGTATAGGGAAAAAGTCCTCTTAAGCATCACCTCATGCTTGCCCAAAGTTCCCATGGGTTCTCAACTACTGCCTACATGTCCATGTCCTTCAGCTTCTTCCTCATCTCTTCAGGGCCATACATGAGCCAGTAACTATATCTCCTAGCATTGATTATCATATATAATCACAGAGGAGAATGGAATCTGTTCACACATTTTGTATTTATATCCCAGGAAAATAGTTCATCCCTTTTAGTCACATAATGTCTAAATGTGAACTCATGAACTCTTTGGTAGAGAGCCAACAACTCCCTCCCTCCACCTCCGACTCTTGGAGAAGCTGATAGAACTCTTGTAATATGTCCGGCCTGAAAATTCTCCTTATTGTGTGCAGTGGGAGGGAGATTGTCGCTGCTCATATGGGAAGTCCACACAGATCATCCATGGAAGGAGCTCCATATCTATATATATAAAAGCCTAAGTGACTGTCGCAACCGAACGGACGACCGAACAGTCTGTGTGGGGCAACCAGGCCAGCAGGGGGCTTAGTGAGGGATGACCAAATGACTGAGCAGCAGGCTGCAAAGATGGCGGTGCCCACAGCCAATAAGGAGGGGATATGCTAATTCATTGCCATGCCCTCAAAGATGGTGGCGCCCCTAGCCACAAGATGGCGGCACCCAGTCCCCTCAGCCCTGTTAGGGTGGCAGGTGTACAGTAAGGCTGGGCCCCCCCACAGTTGGGCCTGGCTGCTCCACGCACCTGCCTCCGGAGTCCCCCAGTCCCCTCAGGGCTGGCCAGAGGCTCAGGTAACCAGGGCCAGCCGAGGCTTGCGCTGCCGGCAGTGGCAGGAGCAGAGGTGTAATGGGGGTGTCATCTTCCCCTGATCTCCAGGTTGCCTCCTGCTCCTGAGGGCTCCCCAACTGTGAGAGGGGGCAGGCCGGGCTGAGGGACTCCCCCTCCAGTGCATGAATTTTCATGCACCGGGCCTCTAGTCATATATAATAAAAGCCCAGCAACCGAAGAGCAGAACAACCAGAATGACTGGTCAACTGTAATGTGCACTGACCACCAGGGGGCAGACACAATGCAGGAGCTGCCCCCTGGTGGTCATTGCGCTCCCACAGTGCAGCCGCTCAGAGGGCGGGTCCACAGCCTAGGCTGCTATTACAGGATCACGTGTTTTGGTAGGGAGTTGGGGGAAGGTGGAGTGGTGTGCCCGATAATGCTGCCATTAATTCATGTTCTGCATGGGTTAGATATATATGTTGCACGGAACACTCAGTTACTGAGCTTCCTTGTTCAAACCCAAAGCAGAAGTGCCTACCTATAAATTTGAGGTCTTCATTGCAGTTTCCTTGTCTTTACTCCTTATTGTTCCCAATATTTAGTTAACAGCATTTAGAATGTGATTATAGGGCCAGGAGGATGGAAGAGAAGTAGTTGCTTTGGGAATTATAAAAGCTTTGCCCAGACCGGTTTGGCTCAGTGGATAGAGCGTCCGCCTGCAGACTGAAGGGTCCCGGGTTCGATTCCAGTCACGGTTATGTACCTTGGTTATGGGCACATCCCCAGTGGGGCGTGTGCAAGAGGCAGCTGATCGACATTTCTCTCTCATCGATGTTTCTAACTCTCTATTTCTTTCCCTTCCTCTCTGTAAAAAATCAATAAAATATATATATATTAAAAAAAGCTTTGTGGATATGGACAACCTTAGTTCAGGAACAACAATGTTTGGGGCAGTGTGGGGTCGCAGATACCCAGTCTAGGCCTGGGTCCAGGATTGTTTGCATGTGAAAGAGGAGAACTCAAGCTCTGAATAGGAAAAAAGGAAACCACACTCCTTCCACATCTTCTTCTGCTGGTCCCTTAGTAACTCATCTCTTCTTTTCATGTTCTCCTGTTTCCTGGAACCAAAGGCCAGCCCAAGGCAGTTTGAATTTTAGTTCAGCTACATGATAACAAGTTTGTTTCTCATGTGCTGTGCTTGGAAGCAAACTGTTCTTCAAGTATTATTTTCATGAAAAAATTAATTCCAAATTCTAACACAATTTACCAATTAGCTTTTGGAATTAAACACATTTATCACTTGGAGGTTGACGCCATGAGGTGCATTTAAATCAATGCAAAAGTATGAGTATGTAGTAGAATGTTGCATTTCAAGCCAGTCAGTAGGTCTAACATATAGTATAGTATATTACATTGTCAAAACAACAAAATTTAAAAAAAAAAACTTTACTTGATCAAAACAGTATAATAGTTAAAACTTTTTTTAAAAGTTCCATTTTATATAGACATTAAATTTTAACATAGAGCTCTATATTTAAGAATGAAATTTTAAGAGAAGTATGAATTTTAGTAGATGCATACTTTTAAATAGCCACAACATACCTGCGCCACCCCCCCCCCCAATTATGGAGCTTACCATTTAGTTGAAAAAAATAATTGTAAATGTACTACAGCTTTTTTATATACTCATCTACTGATGGACACTTAGGTTACTTCCAAATCTTGGCGATTGTAAATAATGCTGCAGTGAACATAGGGGTGCATACTACATTTTTTAAATTAGTGTTTTTGGTTTCTTCGGCTATATTCCCATAAGTGGTTGATGGTTCATAAGGCAGGCAATTCCATTTTTAATATTTTAAGGTAGCTCCCATCTGTATGTCCTCTTTGGAGAAATGCCTATTCAAGTCCTTTGCCCATTTCTTAATTGGATTGTTTTTAGGTGTTGAGTGTCATAAGTTCCTTACAAATTTTGGATATTAAGCCCTTATCATATATATCAGCAAATATGTTCTCTCATTCAGTGGGTTGTCTTTTCATTTTGTTGATTCCATTTACACAATGGAATACTACTCAGCCATAAAAAAAGAAGGAAATCTTACATTTTGCAACAGCATGGATGGACCCGGAGAATATTATGCTGAATGAAATAAGCCAGACTGAGAAGTACAAGTACCATATGATTTTACTTATATGTGGAATCTAATGAACAAAGTAAAATAACAAACAAAGTGATGTCAGATTAATGGATACAGAGAAAAGACTGACAGCTGTGAGAGGGGAGTAGGTTTGGGTCTGGGTGAGAGAGTGAAGGGATTAAGCAAAGAAAAGAAAAAAATAAGAAAAACTCATGAACACAGACAATAGTATGGTGCTTGCCAGAGGAAAGGGGGGTGTGGGGAGAGGTAGAAGAAGGTAAAGAGGGATAAATGGTGATGGAAGGAGACTTGATTTGGAGTGATAAACACACAATACAATATACAGATCACATACTGTAGAATTGTATACCAGAAACATATATAGTTTTATTAACCAATGTCACCCCAATAAATTCAATAAAATAAAATAAAAACTAATTGTAATAGGAAATTAAAATGTCATATCTGCAATTTCCAATGAAAAGATAGGGCAAAAAAACAAGTCCAAAATGCAATAAAAATATTTCTTGAAAAAATGCTATGTCCCTTGAAAAGGCTGTAAATGTTTTATATTTCACTTTATTTTTAAATAAAATCATCTACCTGATATATATGTATGGATATTGTGTATGTGTGTTTTCCAACAGAATTAATAAAGTCAAAGTGACAAAGCAAGGACAATGCTTCTTTCCATAGAATTATGTTTCTGGAACAAAGCAAATAAATAATTACATTTTATTATAACTAGTAAAACTTAACTTGATTTCCTGAAGACTAATTATATTAACTTCTCTGACCTAAAGTGCAGCTTTTTCCCTACTCCAGTAATTAGAGGGATATTAATATCTGTCATATTTTAATACTTGAGAGTCAGAATCAGTAATGTGCCATCACCCTGCCCACAATTTAGCAGAGGCCAAAATAATGTTAAAAGAAACCTTACAGTATACAATTGTCAAAATTTACCTGGGAGCTCTCAGAGGAATATTAGAACAACTGACGACAGGTGAAATAAAAGTCTCAGACTTCTGAGTTCAGGAGGATTCAGCAAAATTTCCTTCAGTGTCACTTTGGGCGTTTAAAGCCCTAACATTTTACATGAATGCTTCCTGCAATTAGAATAGCAACTACAGGTGGAACAGAGAAAAAAACTGCTTACTAAGTTGTTTGTATCTATTGGTCTCTGGAGGCCACGGAGACAAGGAATTGACCTGAGTTTTCAAAAACTAATGCACGTTAGCAGTGGCAGCTTATTAGGTGCCCCAGTGTCATTCCCTTAAACTCATAGACATGCCAACCAATTAAAACTATACTTTAAAAAAAAAGAAAAAAAGACTCTCGTGTGCTAGAAGGAGCTAAGACATGCTTACACTGAACCACAACATGCCTGCTTCGTTCCCTGAAAAATAAACACATCTTTTGCATATTGCATGTATGCTCTGTGGCTACCAGTGCTGTGCCAACAGGAATTGTTATTTTCAATGGAGACTCCCTATATCAGCAGGAAGAATTTGTATTCAGTCAGTGAGACAAGTGGAGAGCTGCTCTTGTTGTCCGTCACATTTTTAGTGCAGAGAAGTGCTTTGCCCTAAACATGCCAGGTAAAGAGAATTACCAAATAAAGAAAATTTATTGAATGCATTTCCAAAAGGGAAGCATAATCTGACATTTTTGTTTCTAGAATCTCAGAAAAGTAAATTTCCTCACTTATATAAATTACGTAGAAGGAAATGCAAAGGCAAAATTACTGTCTTAGGAAGCATACTTATGTGATTTTTTTCTATCTAATCATGTTTTTATTCATAATTGTCTGATACCCTTTTCTGTATTCAGATATCTGCCTGCATCACTCCTCCAGATGCTGTATTTGTTCATTTGTCCCTCTCTCTGCTGCTCTTCCTCACCAGGAACCACATTATTGTGGGTCTAGGTCAGTGGTCGGCAAACTGCGGCTCGCGAGCTACATGCGGCTCTTTGGCCTCTTGAGTGTGGCTCTTCCACAAAATACCACTTGCGGGTGCGCACGTACAGTGTGATTGAAACTTCATGGCCCATGCGCAGAAGTCGGTATTTTGTGGAAGAGCCACACTCAAGGGGCCAAAGAGCCGCATGTGGCTCTTGAGCCGCAGTTTGCCGACCACTGGTCTAGGTGATTTTTCCCATAGAACTATTTGCCTTGGGAACACAGGGCCTTAGCCTCCTAGATTGGAGAATCTAGGAATGGAGTTAAAGGGTCAAACTTTATTTATTTATTTATTTATTTATTTATTTATTTATTTATTTATTTATTTATTTATTTATTTTTGATCCTCACCTGAGGATATTTTTCCATTGATTTTTAGAGGGTGTGGAAGAGAGAGGGAAAGACAGAGAGGACAAATATCGATGTGAGAGAAACACATCTATTGGTTGCCTCCTGCGCGCCCCTCCCCACCCCACCCCCACCAGGGTCTGGGTTGGGGAGGAGCCTACAACTGATGTATGTGCCCTTGACCAGAAACGAACCCTGGACCTTCAGTCCACAGGCTGACACTCTATCCACTGAGCCCAACAGGCTAGGGCACACTTTCTTTTGAAAGCCAGTGGCATTTCAGGTTTTAGGTGTGCCCCCCCACCCCCCCCTCCCCCCCCACACACCTTTGGATAGCAAGTAAGATCCTTTTAAGCACCTTAAGCCCCCTTTTATACTACCACTGATTTTACCATAATTGTCCACAGTGTTTTTAGACTGTTTTGGGGAGTAACATGAGAGGATTAACAGTTTGCCTACAAGAGGACTTCAGAAAACTTAGGCGTGACTAACAGACAAACGGACAGGTCCACATAAAAGAAAAACACTGGATTTCTGATTTGAGTCCCTCTTGCTTTTGCCGATGATGCTCGCTGTCCCTCTCGACAAAGCAGCAGCAACTCCGTTCCAACTTGTTTGGTGACAAAGTGAAGGGTTCCACCTCTGAGCAGGTAAAATCTGTCTGTTCGGGAAGGACTGCTTCCGCAGTAAGGATGACAACAATTAGCACATGCTACTCATTAACAAGCGGAGATTAGAACGCAGCCGAAATGGCAAGCTGCCATCAGTGCGATAGTTGCGGGGCAGTTTAATTTCTAACGAATGTGAGCGCCGGATCAGTAACAATATTCGACAAAATGCCGCCTGCATTCTCTTATGGCTTTCATTACCAAATTGAAAATCTGTGTAGATTTCTGAAAATTACTTTTAAATGTAGCCAATCTCCTAGACTGCAAGGCTTGATTTGCTGGTGAGGGAGCCCTGCTGTGAGATTTTAATGAAAGATCATAGTGGCCCTCCAAGGCCGGCAAAGAGCTATGGGCCCTGGAAGACCCGAAATAATCTGTTTTACTTTTAATGGCAGCCATTTTATATTCATTAAGATCAAAATGCAGTTTTGCAGGCAAATTGCAAAGCTGTTCCACTCACAGCTTGAGAACCTGGAGGCCCTACAGCTTTTTATCTTGTTCATAAGCAAATATGCAGTTAATATCTTTTAATATGCTTTGATGCTTGGTACCTTATGGGTACATTGTATTGGAGGTTAGAGGACTTTATGTTTCCTTGGCACAGACAGCTACCAACGAAAGCGGTGGTCCTTTTATTTCCATAATGGCAGAAGAAACGAGTCTTTCTCTTTTTATTCCCCACCCCATTTTTTTAAAAAAATATGAGCTCTGCTCAAATAAATTGTAAAGCACCATATAGTGTCCATTTAGGGTCTCAGAGAAGGCGCAGCTTTTCACTGGGATCCATCTGTTGGTGGCGCATATTATTTAAATTTATACAGTCACATTATTGAAATGTAAACAGCCAAATAAGATAGGATCAAATCATTGGCATCTGGAAACTGTGCTCTCATCCTCTTTGATTGTGAGGTTGTCTGCATTAATAATGGAGTTCTAAAGACTGTGATTCCACCTGATATACTGTATGACCTTAACAGTTGTGATTTTATCAGGGTTTCACTGTAGTAGAAAATGAAGGTATTTTGCAGCTCATTTCCAGCAAAGCTAGTTTGCATTATCCTCTGTCCAGAGCAGTCCTGACCATTTTGTGTGTTATGAAATATCAGGCTCCCCTTCCCCCACTGCCCTCTTTCTGCTGTGCAGCTGTACTTCCGGTCCAGAACCATGTGGTAAAGTAAATTCCATCAGATTTCTTGTAGCAGGTAAATGCTACTGTGATTATTGAACAGGAGGAAGGGAGGGAGGGAGGGAGGGAGGGAGGGAAGGAAGGAAGGAAGGAAGGAAGGAAGGAAGGAAGGAAGGAAGGAAGGAAGGAAGGAAGGAAGGAAGGAAAGAAGGAAAGGAATTTAGTTTTTTGCAGTAAAATCTTGGCCAGTTTTGCTTTTACTTCATTCAATTCAGCAATTTCTATCTCATCTCTAAGACAAAGAAATACGGTTGCTGTAAGTGGAGCTTATTGCTCAACCCATTACTCTATTTCTGCCTTAAACAATAGGCGAGGGTTGGAAATAATTGCCCCAAATCACGGGACTATCCAATTGTTGCAAAAGCAAAGTTAAGGGATAATTTTTGGTAGAAAAAGGGACCAGCCAGGTCTATTTCCAGTTGCCTGAAGATTAGGCAGCTAGGCCAAGACAGAACTTTTGCTCCTTTACTCAAATTATTTTGACTCTGAATGCACTCAGGGTGTCTGTCAGGGTCTTAGTGCTAGGGGGGAGTGAGAACACAGGAGCTTTTCTGGGGGAGGGTTTGGGGGTGGGGGCGTCCTGTCTTTATCCAGAGAAGATGAAGGTTTGGCATTCTTTCTGACTTTCTAGCCATTGCAGCCTCAGCCAGCTCAAAGAACATTGTGAGGCCAGCT